>NC_132874.1:29375087-29677120 GCF_048164855.1 Canis lupus baileyi | reverse complement strand
TTACCAGGTCTATTTGAGGCCTAGAGGGGTACCAGATTCACCTGGTCTAGGTGACATCCATATGGGGACCACAGTCAAAATGTGAGGCTGAGGCCCAGAGGGGATCCAGAGTCATCATATCCAGGAGAGGCTCAGGTGTGGAACAGAGTATCCAGGTCATAAAAGTCCACATGTGAGGACCAGAGTCACCAGATCTTGGTGAGGCCAAGTTAGTATCAGAGTCACCAATTCCAGGTGAGGCCAAGAAGGAGTCCAAAGCAATCAGGTCCAGGTGGGGAACTAATTCACCAGGACTGGGTGAGGCAGAGATTGGAATCAGATTCACCAGGTCCAGGTGATTCCCAGGTGGTGACCAGACTTAGCAGTTCCAGGTGAGGACCAGGTAAGGACCAGATTCACCAGTTCCAAGTGATGCGCATGTGGGGACCTGTGTCACCAGGTATGGGTGAGGCATAGGTGACAACCCCACTCACCAGGTCCAGGTGAGGACAACCTGCAGGCCATGCAGAGGAACCATGTCCCGATGATGCCCTTTGTAGGGACTAGACTTACCAGGTCCAGGTGAGGCCAACCTGCAGGCCATGCAGTGGAACCATGTCCCGATGATGCCCCGGTAGGGAACAGAGTCACCAGGTCCAAATGAGGCCCAGATGGAGCATATTCACTAGGTCCAGGTGAGACCCAGTTGAGGACCAGAGTCACCAGATCCGGTTGAGGCCTAGAGGGGTACCAGAATCACCTGGTCCAGGTGATATCCAGATGGGGACCAGAGTCACCAGGTCAGGGTGAGTCCCAGAGAGGTTCCAGAGTCATCATGTCCAGGTGAGGCTCAGGTGTGGAACAGAGTCACCAGGTACCAACGATGCCCAGGTGAGGACCAGAGTCACCAGGTCTGGGTGACGCGCAGATAGGATCAGAGTCACCAGTTCCAGGTGAGGCCAAGAAAGAGTCCACAGCAATCATGTCCAGGTGGAGAACAAAGTCACGAGGACTGGGTGAGGCCCAGATGGGGACCAGATTCACCAGGTCCAGGTGAGTCCCAGGTGGTGACCAGAGTCCCCGTGTCTGGGAGAGGACCACGTAAGGACCAGATTCACCAGGTCTAAGAGGCTCACGTGGGGACCTGAGTCACCAGGTTTGGGTGAGGCACAGGTGGCAACCCCACTCATCAGGTCCATGTGAGGCCAACCTGCAGGCCAGAGTCACCAGATCCATGTGAGGCCCTAGTGAGTACCTGAGTCACCAGGTAAATGTGAGACTACAAGAACACCACAGTCACCAGGTCCAGGTGTGGTTCATGTGGGAACGAGAGTCACCAGGTCCAGGTGAGACCCAGGTGGGGACGACAGTCACCAGGTCCAGGTGAGGCCCCGAGGGGACGACAGTAACAAGGTCCAGGTGAGGCGCAGGTGGCAACAGGATTCACCAAGTCCAGGTTAGGCCCAGGTGGAGACCAGTCACCAGGTCCAAATTGAGGCCTAGGTGGGGGGACCAGAGTCATCAGGACCAGTTGAGGACAAAGTGTGGAGCAAAGATATCATGTCTAGGAGAGGCCCAGGTGAGGAACAGAGTAACCATGTCCCATTGACGCCAGGTGGGAAAAGAGTCAGAAGGTCCAGACGAGGCCTAAGTGAGGAGTGGATTCACAAGGTCCTGTTGAGGCCCAGCTGAGGACCAGTGTCCCCAGCTCCCGGAGAGCCCACAGGGGGACCAGAGTCACCCGGTTCTGGTGATATCCAGGTGGGGACCAGAGTCAGCACGTCAGGGTGAGGCCCAGAGGTGGACGAGAATCACTAGGTCCAGGTGAGGCCCCGATGTGGAACTGAGAAACCAGGTCCCATGATGCCCATATGAACTCCTGAGTCACGAGGTCCAGGATATTTCCCTGTGGGAATCATTAACCTCGTCCAGGTGAAGCCCAGGTGGGACCACAGTCACCAGGTCCAGGTGAGGCCCAGGTATATAAGAGAGTATCCAGGTCCCAATGATACACAGGTAAGGACCAGAGTCAACAGGTCCAGGAGAGGCCCAAATATGGATCAGAGTCATTGTGTTCCAGGTGAGGCCAGATGGAGACCACAGGAACCAGGTCCAGGAGAGCCCCATATGGGAACCAGAGCCACCATCCAGGTGAGGTCCATTTGGCACCACAGTCTCAAGGTCCAGGTGAGGCGCAGCAGGCAACAGGATTCACCAAGTCCAGGTGAGGCCCAGGTGGCGACCAGTCACCACAACCAGGTGCGGACCAGCTAACGACCAGATTCACCAGCCCCAAGTGAAGCCCAAGGGGTGACCAGAGTCACCGGGTAGGGGTGAGGCCCAGAGGGGGAAACAGAGTAGCCAGTTTAGTTTGAGTCCCAGAATGGGACCAGAGTTCCCTGGTCAAAGTGACGCCCAGGTGTGGAATATAGTATCCAGGTCCCAGTGATGCCTGGGTGAGGATCAGAGTCACTAGGGCCATGCAGGCCCAGATGGGGAACAGAATGACTAGGTCCTGTTGAGGCATAGAATAAGACCACAGTCAGCAGTATCAGGTGAGCCCCTTTTGGGAACCAGAGCCACTCTATGGAGCTGAGTCCCAGGTCCTTGTGAGGCCCACGTGATGACTAGATTCATCAGGTCGAATTGAGGCATAGCTGGGGACAAGAGTCACCATGTCTGGTTGCGGCCTTGGTGTGGCAAGATTCAGCAGTTTTGAGTTAGGTCAAAGTGGGGACGAGAGACACCAGGTCCAGGTGAGGCCAAAGTGAGGACCAGAGTCACCAGATCCAGGTGAGGTCCACATTGGAAAGAGAGTCACCAGGTCCAGGAGAGGTCCAGGTCGGGACCAGAGTCACCAGATTCAGGTGAAGTCCAGGTGGGGACAAGACTCACCATATCCATGTGAAGCCCAGGTGGGGACCAGAGTCACTTGGACCAGATGAGGCCAGTTGAGGACCAGAGTTACCAGAAACCTGAAGCCCCGGTGGGGATCAGAGGCAACAGGTCTACTTGAGGCCCAGGTGTGGAACACAATAAGCAGGTCCAGGTGAGTCCCCGGTGGTGAGAAGAGTCACTACGTCCAGGTGAGGCCCAGGTGGGGACCAGGATCACCAGGTACAAGGCAGGCCTTGAAAGAACCAGAGTCATCAGTTCGAGGTCAGGCGCAGGTGGCAACCAGGGTCAGCAGGTCAACGTCAGGCCAAAGTGGGGTTCAGTCACTAGGGCACGGTGAGACCCCGAGGGGGACCAGAGTCACCTGGTCCAGGTGAGGTCCAGTTTTGGAACACAGTCACCGGGTCCCAATTTTGCCCAGTTGAGGACCATGGTCAACAGGGCCAGGTGAGGCCCAGATGGGGACCGGAGTCCCCAAATCCAGGTGAAGCCCAGGTGGAGACCACAGTCACCAGATCCAGGGTAGTCTCAGGTGCAGACCAGAATCACCAGTTCCAGGTGAGGTGCAGGTGGAAACCGCACTCACCAGGTCCCGGTGAGGCCCTGGTGGGGACCAGAGTCACGAGGTACATGAGAATCTAGAAACACTGCAGCCACAAGGTCCACAAGATGTCCATGTGGGAACGAGAATCACCAGTTACAGGTGAGGACCAGGTGGGGATCCGACTCACCATGTCCAGGTGAGACCCAGGTGGGAACCAGTGTCACCATGTCTTGGTGTGCCCCAGGTGAAGACCAGAGTTAATAGGTCCAGCTGTGTCACTGTTAGTGAACAGTGTAACCATATCCTGATGCTACCCAGGTGGGTACCAGACACACCAGGTCCTGGTGAGGCCCAGGTGGGACCAGAGACATGAGGTCCAGATGAGGTCACGATGGGAACCACAGTCACCAGGTCAGGTGAGGGCATGCTAACGTCAGAGTCACCACTTACAGGTGAGGCGCAGGTGGAGCCAGAGTCACCTGGTAGAGAAGAGGCCAAAGTCAGGACCAGAGTTACCAGGATCAGGTCAGTCCCAGTGGGGAATAGAGTAACCATGTCCCAATGATGCCCAGGTAGAACCAGAGTCACCAGGTCCAGATGAGGGGCAGGTAGGGAGCATATTCACTAGGTCCCGGTGAGGCCCTGTTGAGAACTAGAGTCACCAGGTCCAGTTGAAGCCTAGAGGGGTACCAGATTCACCTGGTCTAGGTGACATCCAGATTGGAACCATAGTCACCATGTCAGGGTGAGGCCCAGAGTGGATCCAGAGTCATCATGTCCCGGGGAGGCTCAGGTGTGTAACAGAGTATCCAGGTCATAATGGTCCACAGTTGAGCACCAGAGTCACCTGATCTGGGTGAGGCCCAGTTAGGATCATCGTAACCAATTCCAGGTGAGGCCAAGAAGGAGTCCACAGCAATCAGGTCCAGGGGGGAACAAAGTCACCAGTACTGGGTGAGGCCCAGATGGGGACCAGATTCACCAGGTCCAGGTGATTCCCAGGTGGAGACCAGGGTTAACAATTCCCGGTGAGGACCAGGTAAGGACCAGATTCACTAGTTCCAAGTGAGGCCCACGTGGGGACCTGTGTATCCAGGTATGTGTGAGGACCAGGTGGCAACCCCACTCACCAGGTCCGGCTGAGGCCAACCTGCAGGCCATGCAGAGGAACCGTGTCTCGAAGATGCCCAGGTGGGACCAGAGTTAGCAGGTCCAGGTGAGGCCAACATGGAGGTCATGCAGTGGCACCATGTCCCGATGGAGCGCACATAGGGACCGGAGTCACCACGTCCAATTGAGGCCCAGATGGAGCATATTCAATAGGTCCAGGTGAGGCCCAGTTGAGGACCAGAGTCACCAGATCGGGTTGAGACCCAGAGGTGTACCAGAATCACCTGTTCCAGGTGACATCTAGATGAGGACCAGAGTCACCATGTCAGTGTGAGTCCCAGAGTGGTTCCAGAGTCACCTCGTCCAGGTGAGGCCCATGTGGGACCAGAGTCACCATGTCCAGGTGAGGACCAGGTATGTAAGAGAGTATCCAGGTCCCAATGATGCCCAGGTAAGGACCAGAGACAACAGGTCCAGGAGAGGCCCAAATATGGATCAGAGTCATTGTCTTCCAGGTGAGGCCAGAAGGAGACAACAGGACCCAGGTCCAGGAGAGCCCCATATGGGAACCAGAGCCACCAGATCCAGGTGAGGTCCAGGTGGGACCACAGTCACAAGGTCCAGGTGAGGCGCTGGTGCAACAGGATTCACCAAGTCCAGGTGAGGCCCAGGTGGCGACCAGTCACCAGATCCAAATGTGAAGCAGCTAAGGACCACATTCACCAGGCCCAAGTGAAGCCCAAGGCGTGACCAGAGTCACCAGGTAAGGGTGAGGTTCAGAGGGGGAACCAGAGTAACCAGTTTAGTTTGAGGCCCAGAATGGGACCAGAGGTCCCGGGTCAAAGTGAGGCCCAGGTGTGGAATACAGTATCCAGGTCCCAATGATGCCTGGGTGAGGACCAGAGTCACTAGGGCCATGCAGACCCAGATGGGGAACAGAATCACTAGGTCCTGGTGAGGCAAAGAATAAGACCACAGTCACCAGTATCTGGTGTGCCCCTTGTGGGAACCAGAGCCACTCTATCCAGCTGAGTCCCAGGTCCATGTGAGGCCCACGTGAGGACCAGATTCATCAGGTCGAATTGAGGCATAGCTGGGGACAAGAGTCACCAGGTCGGGGTGCGGCCTAGGTGGGGCAAGATTCAGCAGTTCTGAGTTAGGTTAAAGTGGGGACGAGAGACACCAGGTCCAGGTGAGGCCAAACTGAAGAAGAGTCACCAGATCCAGGTGAGGTCCATGTTGGAAAGAGAGTCACCAGGTCCAGGAGAGGTCCAGGTGGGGACCAGTGTCACCAGATACAGGTGAAGTCCAGGTGGGGACCAGAGTCTCCAGATCCAGGTGAAGCCCAGGTGGGGACCAGAGTCACTAGGTCCAGATGAGGCCCAGGTGAGGATCAGAGTTACCAGGTACACGTGAGGCCCCGGTGGGGATCACAGCCAAAAGGTCAAAGTGAGGCCGGCTTGGGGACCATGGTCAACAGGTCTACCTGAGGCCCAGGTGTGGAACACTGTAAGCCTGTCCAGGTGGGTCCCCAGTGGTGACAAGAGTCACCACGTCCAGTTGTGGCCCAATTGGGGACCAGGATCACCAGGTACCGGGTAGGCCCTTGAAAGAACCAGAGTCACCAGTTCCAGGTGAGGCCAAGAAGGTGTACACAGCAATCAGGTTCAGGTGGGGAACAAAGTCACCAGGACTGGGTGAGGCCAAGATGGGGACCAGATTCCCAAGGTCCAGGTTATTCCCAGGTGTGGACCAGAGTTACCAGTTCCGGGTGAGGACCAGTTAAGGACGAGATTCACCAGGTCCAAGTGAGATCCACGTGGGGACCTTGTCACAATGTATGTGTGAGGCGCAGATTACCACCCCACTCACCAGGTCCAGGTGAGGCCAACCTGCAGGCCATGAAGAGGAACCATGTCCCGATGATGCCTTAGTAGGGAACAGAGTTACCAGGTCCAGGTGAGGACAACCTGCAGGCCATGCAGTGGAACCATGTCCCGAGGATGACCAGGTAGGGACCTGAGACACCAGGTCCATATGAGGCCCAGATGGAGCATATTCACTAGGTACAGGTGAGTCCCCTTTGAAGACCAGAGTCCCCAGATCTGTTTGAGGCCTAGGGGGTACCAGAATCACCTTGTCCATGTGACATCCAGATGGGGACCAGAGTCACTAGGTCAGGGTGAGGCCCAGAGCGGTTCCAGAGTCAACATTTCCAGGTGAGGCTCAGGTGTGGTACAGAGTCACCAGGTACCAATGATGCCCAGGTGAGGACAAGAGTCACCCGGTCTGGGTGACGCACAGATAGGATCAGACTCACCAGTCCAGGTGAGGCCAAGAAAGGGCACAGCAATCAGGTCCAGGTGGGGAACAAAGTGACCAGGAATGGGTGATGCCCAGATGTGGACCAGATTCACCAGGTCCAGGTGAGGCCCAGGTGGTGACAAGAGTCCCCGGGTCTAGGAGGGGACCGGGTAAGGACAAGATTCACCAGGTCCAAGGGGCCCACGTAAGGACTTGAGTCACCAGGTATGGGTGAGGCCCAGGTGGCAACCCCACTCACCAGGTCCTGGTGAGACCAACCTGCAGGCCAGAGTCACCAGATCCACGTGAGTCCCTAGTGGGGACCGGATTCACCAGGTAAAAGTTAGTCTAAAAGAACGCCAGAGTCACCAGGTCCAGGCGTGGTTCATGTAGGAACGAGACCACCAGGTCCAGGTGAGACCCATGTGGGGACCACAGTCACCAGGTCCAGGTGTGACCCAGGTGGGGACCACAGTCACCAGGTTCAGTTTGAGGCCTAGGTGCGGGGATCAGAGTCATCAAGACCAGTTGAGGTCAAAGTGTGGAGCAAAGTTATCATGTCCAGGTGAGGCTCAGAGGGAACAGAGTAACCATGTCCCATTGATGCCAGGTGGGAAAAGTGTCACAAGGTCCAGACGAGACCTAAGTGAGGAGTATATTCACCAGGTCCAGTTGTTCCCAGTTGAGGACCAGTGTCCCAGCTCCGGGTGAGTCCCAGAGGGGGAACAGAGTCACCGATTCTGGTGATATCCAGATGGGGACCTGAGTCACCATGTCAGGCTGTGGCCCAGTGGGGATCCAGCTTCATCATGTCCAGGTGAGTCTCAGGTGTGGAACAGAGTATCCAGTTCATAATGGTCCACAGGTGAGGACCAGAGTCACCAGATCTGGGTGAGTCCCAGTTACGATCAGAGTCACCCGTTCCAGGTGAGGCCCAAAGGAGTCCACAGCAATCAGGTCCAGGTGGGGAACAAAGTCACCAGGACTGGGTGAGGCCCAATGGGGACCAGATTCACCAGGTCCAGATGATTCCCATGTTGTGTCCAGACTTACTAGTTCCGAGTGAGGACCAGGTAAGGACCAGATTCACCATGTCAAAGAGAGGCCCACGTGGGGCCCTGTGTCACAAGGTATGGGGGAGGCCCAGGTGGCAACCCCACTTACCAGGTCCAGGTGAGGCCAACCTGCAGGCCATGCAGAGGAACCATGTCCTGGTGATGCTCAGGTTGGGACCAGATTTGCCAGGTCCAGATGAGGCCAATCTGCAGGCAATGCAGTGGAACCATGGCCCGATGAGCCCAGGTAGGGACCAAGTCACCAGGTCCAAATAAGGCCCAGATGGAGAATATTCACTAGGTCCAAGTGAGGCCCAGTTGAGGACCAGTTTCACCATATCTGCTTGAGCCTTAGAAGGGTAAGAGAATCATCTGGTCCAGGTGATATCCAGATGGGGACGAGAGTCACCAGGTCAGGTGGAGGCCCAGAGTGGTCCCAGAGTCATCGGGTCCAGGTGAGGCTCAGGTGTGGAAGAGAGTCACCAGGTACCAATGATGCCCAAGTGAGGACCAGAGTCACCAGATCTGGGTGAGGCCCAGATAGAATCAGAGTCACCAGTTGCAGGTGAGGCCAAGAGAGAGTTCACAGCAATCAGGTCCAGGTGGGGAACAAAGTCACCAGACCTGGGTGAGAACCAGATGGGGACCAGATTCACCAGGTCCAGGTGAGGCCCAGGTGGGGATAGAGTCCCCGGGTCTAGGAAAGGACCAGGTAAGGACCAGATTCACCAGGTCCAAGAGGCTCACGTGGGGACCTGAGTCACCAGCTATGTGTGAGGCCTAGGTGGCAACCCCACTCACCAGGTCCAGGTGAGGCCAACCGGCGGGCCAGAGTAACCAGATCCAGGTGAGGCCCTAGTGGGGACCGGAGTCACCAGGTAAATGTAAGTCTACAAGAAAACCACAGTCACCAGGTCCACGTGTGGTTCACCTGGGAACGAGAGTCACCAGGTCCAGGTGAGACCCAGGTGGGGACCACAGTCACCAGGTCCAGATTGAGGCCTAGGAGGGGGGACGAGAGTCATCAGGAGCAGTTGAGGCCAAAGTGTGGATCAAAGTTATCATGTCCAGGTGAGGCCCAGGTGGGGAACAGAGTAGCAAAGTCCCATTGATGCCAGGTGGGAAAAGTGTCACAAGGTCCAGACGATGCCTAAGTGAGGAGTAGATTCACCAGGTCCTATTGAGGCCCAGTTGAGGACCAGTGTCCCCAGGTCCGGATGAGTCCTAGAGGGGGACCAGAGTCACCCGGTTCTGGTGATATCCAGGTGGGGACCAGAGTCTCCACGTCAGGGTGAGGCCGAGAGGGGGACGAGAATCATTAGGTCCAGGTGAGGCCCCGATGTGGAACTCAGAAACAAGGCCCCATAATGCCCATATGAGGACCTCAGTCACCAGGTCCAGGTGAGGTCCCAGTGGGAACCAGTCATCTCGTCTCGGGGAGGCCCAGGTGGGACCACAGTCAGGAGGTCCAGGTGAGGCCCAGGTGTGACCACAGTCAACAGGTCCAGGTGAGGCCCAGGTATATAAGAGAGTATCCAGGTCCCAATGATGACCAATTACGTAACAGAGACAAGAGGTCCAGGAGAGGCCCAAATATGGATCAGAGTCATTGTGTTCCAGGTGAGGCTGGATGGAGACCACAGGAACCAGGTCCAGGAGAGCCCCATATGGGAACCAGAGCCACCAGATCCTGGTGAAGTCCAGGTGGGACCACAGTCACAAGGTCCAGGTGAGGCGCAGGTGGCAACATGATTCACCAAGTCCAGGTGAGGCCCAGGTGGCGACCAGTCACCAGATCCAGGTGCGGACCAGCTAAGGACAAGAATCACCAGGCCCAGGTGAAGCCCAAGGGGTGACCAGTGTCACCAGGTAAGGGTGAGGTCCAGAGGGGAAAACAGTGTAACCAGTTTAGTTTGAGGCCCAGAATGGGACCAAAGGACTCTGGTGAAAGAGAGGCCCAGGAGTGGAATAGAGTATCCAGTTCCGAATGATGCCTGGGTGAGGACCAGAGTCACTAGGGCCATGCAGGCCTAGATGGGGAACAGAATCACTAGGTCCTGGTGAGGCATAGAATAAGACCACAGTCCCCAGTATCAGGTGAGCCCCTTGTGCGAACCAGAGCCACTCTATACAGCTGAGTCCCAGGTCCATGTGAAGCCCATGTGAGGACCGGATTCATCAGGTCTAATTGAGGCATAGCTGGGGACAAGTGTCACCAGGTTTGTGTGCGGCCTAGGTGGGGAAAGAATCAGCAGTTCTGAGTTAGGTCCAAGTGGGGACGAGAGAAACCAGGTCCAGGTGAAGCCAAAGTGAGGACCAGAGACACCAGATCCAGGTGAGGTCCATGTTGGAAAGAGAGTCACCAGGTCCAGGAGAGGACCAGGTTGGGACCACAGTCAGTAGATCCAGGTGAAGTCCAGGTGGGGACCAGAGTCACCAGATCGAGGTGAAGCCCAGGTGGGGACCAGAGTCACTAGGTCCAGATGAGGCCCAGGTGAGGACCAAAGTTACCAGGTACACGTGAGGAGCCGGTGGAGATCAGAGGCAACAGGTCCATGTGAGTCCGGCTTGGGGACCATGGTCAACAGGTCCACTTGAGACCCAGGTGTGGAACACAGTAAGCAGGTGCAGGTGAGTCCCCCCATGGTGACTAGATTCACCACGTCCAGGTGAGGCCCAGGTGGGGTCCAGGATCACCAGGTAGAGGGGAGGCCCTTGAAAGTACCAGAGTCAACAGTTCGAAGTCAGGCGCAGGTGGCAACCAGGGTAAGCAAGTCCAAGTCAGGCCAACGTGGGGTTCACAGTCACTAGGGCACGGTGTGACCAAGAGGGGGACCAGAGTCACCTGGTCCAGGTGAGGTCCAGTTGTGGAACACAGTCACCAGGTCCCAAATTTGCCCAGTTGAGGACCATAGTCAACAGGGCCAGGTGAGGCCCAGATGGGGACCGGAGTCCCGAAATCCAGGTGAAGCCCAGGTGGGGACACAGTCACCAGATCCAGGGTAGTCTCAGGTGCAGACCAGAATCACCAGGTCCAGGTGTGGTGCATGTGGCAACCAAACTCACCAGGTCCCGGTGAGGCACTGGTGGGGAACAGAGTCACGAGGTACATGAGAAGCTAGAAACACATTGGATCGCTGGGTGGCGCAGCGGTTTGGCGCCTGCCTTTGGCCCAGGGCGCGATCCTGGAGACCAGGGATCGAATCCCACATCGGGCTCCCGGTGCATGGAGCCTGCTCCTCCCTTTGCCTGTGTCTCTGTCTCTCTCTCTCTCTGTGACTATCATAAATAAATAAAAATTAAAAAAAAAAGAAGCTAGAAACACTGCGGCCATCAGGTCCACATGATCTCCATGTGGGAACGAGAATCACCAGTTACAGGCGAGGACCAGGTGGGGATACGACTCACCATGTCCAGGTGAGACCCAGGTGGGAACAAGTGTGACCATATCCAGGTGTGGCCGAGGTAAAGACCAGAGTTAATAGGTCCGGCTGGGTCACTGTTAGTGAACAGTGTAACCATATCCTAATGCTACCCAGGTGGATAGCAGAGACACCAGGTCCCTGTGAGGCCCAAATGGGACCAGAGACATGAGGTCCAGGTGAGGTCCCGATGGGAACCACAGTCACCAGGTCAGGTGAGGCCATGCTTAGGATCAGAGTCACAAGTTACAGGTGAGGCCCAGGTGGAGCCAGAGTCACCTGGTACAGAAGAGGCCAAAGTCAGGACCAGAGTTACCAGGATCAGGTCACTCCAAGTGGGAATAGAGTAACCATGTCCCGATGATGCCCAGGTAGAACCAGAGTCAGCAGGTCCAGATGTGGCGCAGGTGGGGAGCTTGTTCACTAGGTCCCGTTGAGGCCCAGTTGAGGTGAGAGTTACCAGGTCTAGTTGAGGCCTAGAGGGGTACCAGATTCACCTGGTCTGGTGACATCCAGACCAGAGTCCCAATGTCAGGCTGAGGCCCAGATGGGATCCAGAGTCATCATATCCAGGTGAGGCTCAGGTGTGGAACAGAGTATCCAGGTCATAATGTTCCACAGGTGAGGACCAGAGTCACGAGATCTTGGTGAGGCCCAGTTAGGATCAGAGTCACCAGTTCCAGGTGAGGCCAAAAAGGAGTCCACAGCAATCAGGTCCAGGTGGAGAAGAAAATCAACAGGACTGGGTGAGGCACAGATGGGGACCAGATTCACCAGGACCAGGTGATTCCCAGGTGGTGACCAAAGTTACCAGTTCCAGGTGACCAACAGGTAAGGACCAGATTCACCAGGTCCAAGTGAGGCCCACGTGGGGACCTGTGTCACTAAGCATGGGTGAGGCCCAGGTGACAAACCCACTCACCAGGTCCAGGTGATGCCAACCTCCAAGCCATGCAGAGGAACCAGGTCCCTTTGATGCCCAGGTAGGGACGATAGTTACCAGGTCCAGGTGAGGCCAACCTACAGGCCATGCAGTGGAACCATGTCCCGATGATGCCCAGGTAGGGACCAGAGTTACCAGGTCCAGGTGAGGCCAACCTGCAATCATGCAGTGGAACCATGTCCCGATGATGCCCAGGTAGGTACCAGAGTCACCAGGTCCAAATGAGGCCCAGATGGAGCATATTCACTAGGTCCAGGTGAGGCCCAGTTGAGGACCAGAGTCACCAGACCTGGTTGAGGCCCAGAGGGGTACCAGACTCCCCTGGTCCAGGTGACTTCCATATGGGGACCAGAGTCACCAGGTCAGGTTGATGCCCAGAGAGGTTCCAGAGTCATGATGTCCAGGTGAGGCTCAGGTGTGGAACATAGTCACCAGGTACCAATGATGTCCAGGTGAGGACCAGAGTCACCAGGTCTAGGTGACGCGCAGATAGGATCAGAGTCACCCGTTTCAGGTGAGGCCAAGAATGAGTCCACAGCAATCAGGTCCAGGTGGGGAACAAAGTCACCAGGACTGGGTATGGCCCAGATGGGGACCAGATTCACCAGGTCCCGGTGAGGCCCTGGTGGGGACCAGAGTCAAGAGGTACATGAGAAGCTCAAAACACTGCAGCCAACAGTTGCACATGAGTCCATGTGGGAACGAGAATCACCAGTTACACGTGAGGACCAGGTGGGGATCCGACTCACCATGTCCAGGTGAGACCCAGGTGGGAACCAGTGTCACCATGTCCAGGTGTGGCCCAGGTGAAGCCCAGAGCTAATAGGTCCGGCTGTGTCACTGTTAGTGAACAGTGTAACCATATCCTGATGCTACCCATGTGGGTACCAGAGACACCAGGTCCTGGTAAGGCCCAGGTGGGACCGGAGACATGAGGTCCAGGTGAGGTCCCGATGGGAAGCACAGTCACCAGGTCAGATGAGGCCATGCGTAGGATCAGAGTCACCAGTTACAGGTGAGGCCCAGGTAGAGCCAGAGTTACCTGGTACAGAAGAGTCCAAAGAGAGGACCAGAGTTACCAGGATCAGGTCATTCCCAGTGTGGAATAGAGTAACCATGTCCCGATGATGCCCAGGTAGGGACCAGAGTCACCAGGTCCAGATGAGGCCCAGATGGAGCATATTCACTAGGTCCCCGTGAGGCCCAGTTGAGGACCAGAGTCACCAGATCTGGTTGAGTCCTAGAGGGGTGCAAGAATCACCAGGTCCAGGTGACATCCAGATGGGGACCAGGGTCACCAGGTCAGGGTGAGGCCCAGAGAGGTTCCAGTGTCATCATGTTCAGGTGAGGCTCAGGTGTGGATCAGAGTCTCCAGGTACCAATGATGGGTAGTTGAGGACCAGAGTCACCAGGTTTGGGTGACACTCAGATACGATCAGATTCACCCGTTTCAGGTGAGGCCAAGAAAGAGTCCACAGCAATCAGGTCCAGGTGGGGAAAAAAGTCACCAGGACTGGGTGAGGCACAGATGGGGACCAGATTCACCAGGTCCAGGTGAGAACCAGGTGGTGACCAGAGTCCCCGGGCCTGGGAAAGGACCAGGTAAGAACAAGATTCACCAGGTCCAAGAGGCCCACGTGGAGACCTGAGTCACTAGGTATGGGTGAGGCCCAGGTGTCAAACCCACTCACCAGGTCCAGGCGAGCCCAACCTGCAGGCCAGAGTCACCAGATCCAGGTGAGGCCCTAGTGGGTACCGGAGTCACCACGAAAATGTGAGTCTACAAGTACACCACAGTCACCATGTCCAGGTGTGGTTCATGTGGGAACGAGAGTCACCAGATCCAGGTGAGACCCAGGTGGGGACCAGGATCACCAGGTAGAGGGGAGGCCCTTGAAAGTACCAGAGTCAACAGTTTGAGGTCAGGGACAGGTGGCAACCAGGGTCAGCAGCTCTAAGTCAGGCCAAAGTGGGGTTCACAGTCACAAGGGCACGGTGAGACCCAGAGGGGGACCAGAGTCACCTGGTCCAGGTGATGTCCAGTTGTGGAACACAGTCACTGAGTCCCAATTTTGCCCAGTTGAGGACCATGGTCAACAGGGCCAGGAGAGCCAGATATGGGGACCGGACACTCAAATCCAAGTGAAGACCAGATCGGGACCACAGTCACCAGATCCAGGGTATTCTCAGGTGCAGGCCAGAATCACCAGGTCCAGGTGAGGTGCAGGTGGCAACCACACTCACCAGGTCCCGGTGAGGCCCTGGTGGGGACCAGAGTCACGAGGTACATGAGAAGCTAGAAACACTGCAGCCACCAGGTCCACATCATGTCCATGTGGGAACGAGAATTCCCAGTTACAGGTGAGGACCAGGTGGGGATCCGACTCACCATGTCCAGGTGAGACCCAGGTGGGAACCAGTGTCACCATATCTAGGTGTGGCCCAGGTGAACCCAGAGTTAATAGGTCCGGCTGGGTCACTGTTA
This sequence comes from Canis lupus baileyi, assembly GCF_048164855.1. Taxonomy (NCBI): domain Eukaryota; kingdom Metazoa; phylum Chordata; class Mammalia; order Carnivora; family Canidae; genus Canis; species Canis lupus. The sequence continues at coordinate 29,662,383 of NC_132874.1, read as the reverse complement.
GTGAACAGTGTAACCATATCCTGATGCTACCCAGGTGGTTACCAGAGACACCAGGTCCTGTTTAGGCCCAGGTGGGACCAGAGTCACCAGGTCAAGTTGAGGCCTAGAGGGGTACCAGATTCACCTGGTCTAGGTGACATCCAGATGGGGATCAGAGTCACCATCTCAGGCTGAGGCTCAGAGGGTATCCAGAGTCATCATGTCCAGGTGAGGCTCAGGTGTGTAACAAAGTATCCAGGTCATAATGGTCCACAGGTGAGGCCAGAGTCACCAGATCTGGGTGAGACCCAGTTAGGATCCGAGTCACCAGTTCAAGGTGAGGCCAAGAAGAAGTCCACAGCAATCAGGCCCAGGTGGGGAACAAAGTCACCAGGACTGGGTGAGGCCCAGATGGGGACCAGATTCACCAGGCCCAGGTTATTCCCAGGTGGTGACCAGAGTTACCAGTTCCGGGTGAGGTCCAGGTAACGACCAGATTCACCAGGTCCAAGTGAGACCCACGTGGGGACCTGTGTCACAAGGCATGGGTGAGGCCCAGGTGTCAACCCCACTCACCAGGTCCAGGTGAGGGAAACCTGCAGGCCATGCAGAGGAACCATGTCCCGATGATGCCCAGGTAGGGACTAGAGTTACCAGGTCCAGGTGAGGCCAACCTGCAGGCCATGCAGTGGAACCATGTCCCGATGATGCCCAGGTAGGGAACAGAGTTACCAGGTCCAGGTGAGGACAACCTGCAGTCATGCAGTGGAGCCAAGTCCCGATGATGCCCAGGAAGAGACAAGAGTCACCAGGTCCAATTGAGGCCCAGATGGAGCATATTCACTAAGTCCAGGTGAGTCCCAGTTGAGGACGAGTGTCACCAGATCTGGTTGAGGCCTAGAGGGGTACCTGAATCACCTGGTCCAGGTGAAATCCAGATGGGGACCAGAGTCACCATGTCAGGGTGAGGCCTAGAGAGGCTCCAGAATCATCATGTCCAGGTGAGGCTCAGGTGTGGAACACAGTGTCCAGGTCATAATGGTCCACAGGTGAGGACCAGAGTGACGGATCTGGGTGACGCGCAGATAGGATCAGAGTCACCAGTTCCAGGTGAGGCCAAGAAAGTGTCCACAGCAATCAGGTTCAGGTGTGGAACACAGTAAGCAGGTCCAGGTGAGTCCCCGGTGGTGACCAGAGTCACCACGTCCAGGTGAGGTCCAGGTGGACACCAGGATCATCAGGTACAGGGGAGGCCCTTGAAAGAACCAGAGTCAACAGTTCGAGGTCAGGGGCAGGAGGCAACCAGGTTCAGCAGGTCGAAGTCAGGCCAAAGTGGGGTTCACAGTCACTAGGGCACGGTGAGACCCAGAGGGGGACCAGAGTCACCTGGTCCATGTGAGGTCCAGTTGTGGAACACAGTCAATGGGTCACAATTTTGCCCAGTTGAGGACCATGGTCAACAGGGCCAGGTGAGGCCCAGATGGGGACCGGAGTCCCGAAATCCAGGTGAAGCCCAGGTGGGGACCACAGTCACAAGATCCAGGGTAGTCTCAGGTGCAGACCAGAATCACCAGGTCCAGGTGTGGTGCAGGTGGCAACCAAACTCACCAGGTCCCGGTGAGGCACTGGTGGGGACCAGAGTCACGAGGTACATGAGAAGCTAGAAACACATGGGATCCCTGGGTGGCGCAGCGGTTTGGCGCCTGCCTTTGGCCCAGGGAGCGATCCTGGAGACCCGGGATCGAATCCCAGGTCGGCCTCCCGGTGCATGGAGCCTGCTTCTCCCTCTGCCTGTGTCTCTGCCTCTCTCTCTCTCTGTGACTATCATAAATAAATAAAAATTAAAAAAAAAGATGCTAGAAATACTGCGGCCAACAGGTCCACATGATCTCCATGTGGGAACGAGAATCACCAGTTATACGTGAGGACCAGGTGGGGATCCCACTCACCATGTCCAGGTGAGACCCAGGTGGGAAACAGTGTCACCATGTCCAGGTGTGGCCCAGGTGAAGACCAGAGTTAATAGGTCCGGCTGGGTCACTGTTAGTGAACAGTGTAACAATATCCTGATGCTACCCAGGTGGGAAACAGAGACACCAGGTCCTGGTGAGGCCCAAGTGGGACCAGAGACATGAGGTCCAGGTGAGGTCCCAATGGGAACCACAGTCACCAGGTCAGGTGAGGCCATGCTTAGGATCATAGTCACCAGTTACAGGTGAGGCCAAGGTGGAGCCAGAGTCACCTGGTACAGAAGAGGCCAAAGTCAGGACCAGAGTTATCAGGATCAGGTCACTCCAAGTGGGTATAGAGTAACCATGTCCCGATGATGCCCAGGTAGAACCAGAGTCACCAGGTCCAAATGAGGCCCAGTTGGAGCATATTGACTAAGTCCAGGTGAGGCCCAGTTGAGGACCAGAGTCACCAGATCTGGTTGAGGACTAGAGGGGTACCAGAATCACCTGGTCCAAGTGACATCCAGATGAGGACCAGAGTCACCAGGTCAGGGTGAGGCCCAGAGTGGTTCCAGAGTCATCATGTGCAGGTGTGACTCCGGTGTGGAACAGAGTATCCAGGTCATAATTTTCCATAGGTGAGGACCACAGTCACCAGATCTGGGTGAGGCCCAGTTAGGATCAGAGTCACCAGTTCCAGGTGAGGTCAAGAAGGAGTCCACAGCAATCAGGTCCACGTGCGGAACAAAGTCATCAGGACTGGGTGAAGCCCAGATGAGGACCAGATTCACCAGGTCCACGTGATTCCCAGGTGGTGACCAGATTTACCAGATTCACCAAGTCCAGGTGATTCTCAGGTGGTGACCAGAATTACCAGATACACCAGATCCAAGTTAGACCCACGTGGGGACCTGTCTCACCTAGTATGGGTGAGGCCCAAGTGGTAACCCCACTCACCAGGTCCAGGTGAGGCCATCCTGCAGGCCTTGCAGTGGAACCACGTCCCGAAGATGCCCATCTAGGGACTAGAGTTACCAGGTCCAGGTGAGGACAACCTGCAGGCAAGAGTCACCAGATCCAGGTGGGGACCAGAGTCTCCAGGTAAATGTGAGTCTACAAGAACACCACAGTCACCAGGTCCAGGTGTGGTTCATGTGGGACGAGAGTCACCATGTCCAGGTGAGAGCCTGGTGGGGACCACAGTCACCAGGTCCAGATTGTGGCCTAGGTGGGGGGACGAGAGTCATCAGGACCATTTGAGGCCAAAGTGTGGAGCAAAGTTATCATGTGCAGGTTAGGCCCAGGTGGGGAACAGAGTAACCGTGTCCTATTGATGCCAGGTGGGAAAAGAGTCACAAGGTCCAGATGAGGCCTAAGTGAGGAGTAGATTCACCAGGTCCTGTTGAGGCTCAGTTGAGGACCAGTGTCTCCAGCTCCGGGTGAGTCCCAGAAGGGGACCAGAGTCACCCGGTTCTGGTGATATCCAGGTGGGGACAAGAGTCACCACGTCATGGTGAGGCCCAGAGGGGGACGAGAGTCACTAGGTCCAGATGAGGTCCCGCTGTGGAAATGAGAAACCAGGTCCCATGATGCCCATATGAGGACCTGAGTCACCAAGTCCAGGTGAGGTCCCTGCAGGAACCAGTCACCCCTTCCAGGTGAGGCCCAGGTGGGACCACAGTCACCAGGTCCAAGTGAGGCCCAGGTATATAAGAGAGTATCCAGGTCCCAATGATGCCCAGGTAAGGACCAGAGTCAACAGGTTCAGGAGAAACCCAAATATGGATCAGAGTCATTGTGTTCCAGGTGAGGCCAGATGGAGACCACAGGAACCAGGTCCAGGAGAGCCCCATATGGGAACCAGAGCCACCAGATCCAGGTGAGGTTCAGGTGGGACCACAGTCACAAGGTCAAGGTAAGGTGCAGGTGGCAACAGGATTTACCAAGTCCAGGTGAGGCCCAGGTGGCGACCAGTCACCACATCAAGGTGAAAACCAGCTAAGGTCCAGATTCACCAGCCCCAAGTGAAGCCCACGGGGTGACTAGAGTCACCAGGTAAGGGTGAGGCCCAGAGGGGCAACCAGAGTAACCAGTTTAGTTTGAGGCCCATAATGGGACCAGAGATCCCGGGTCAAAGTGAGGCCCAGGTGTGGAATAGAGTATCCAGGTCCGAATGATGCCTGGGTGAGGACCAGAGTCACTAAGGCCATGCAGGCCCAGATGGGGAACAAAATCACTAGTTCCTGTTGAGGCATAGAATAAGACCACAGTCACCAGTATCAGGGGAGGCCCTTGTGGGAACCAGCACCACTCTATGCAGCTGAGTCCCAGGTCCATGTGAGGCCCACGTTAGGACCAGATTCATCAGGTCGAATTGAGGCATAGCTGGGGACAAGAGTCATCAGGTCTGGGTGCGGCCTAGATGGGGCAAGATTCAGCAGTTCTGAGTTAGGTCAAAGTGGGGATGAGAGACACTAGGTCCAGGTGAGGCCATACTGAGGACCAGAGTCACCAGATCCAGGTGAGGTCCAGGTGGGGACCAGAGTCACCAGATCCAGGTGAATTCCAGGTGGGGACCAGAGTGACCAGATCCAGGTGAAGCCCAGGTGGGGACGAGAGTCACTAGGTCCAGATGAGACCCAGGTGAGGACCAGAGTTACCAGGTACACGTGAGGCCCCGGTGGGGATCAGAGGCAACAGGTCCATGTGATTCTGTCTTGGGGACCATGGTGATCAGGTATACTTGTGGCCCAGGTGTGGAACACAGTAAGCAGGTCCAGGTGAGTCCCCGGTGGTGACAAGGGTCACCACGTCCAGGTAAGTCCCAGGTGGGGACCAGGATCACCAGGTCCAGGGGAGGCCCTTGAAAGAACCAGAGTCAACAGTTCGAGGTCAGGCGCAGGTGGCAACCAGGGTCAACAGGTCCAAGTCAGGCCAAAGTGGGGTTCACAGTCACTAGGGTACGGTGAGGCCCAGAGGGGAACCAGTGTCACATGGTCCAGGTGAGGTCCAGTTGTGGAACACAGTCACCGGGTCCCAATTTTGCCCAGATGAGACCTTGATCAACAGGGCCAGGTGAGGCCCAGATGGGGACCGGAGTCCCTAAATCCAGGTGATGTCCAGGTGAGGACCACAGTCACCAGATCCAGGGTAGTCTCAGGTGCAGACCAGAATCACCAGGTCCAGGTGAGGTGCAGGTGGCAACCACACTCACCAGGTCCCGGTGAGACCCTGGTGGGGACCAGAGTCACGAGGTACATGAGAAGCTAGAAACACTGCAGCCACCATGTCCAGATGATGTCCATGTGGGAACGAGAATCACAAGTTACAGGTGAGGACCAGGTGGGGATACGACTCATCATGTCCAGGTGAGACCCAGGTGGTAACGAGTGTCACCATGTCCAGGTGTGGCCCAGGTGAAGACCAGAGTTAATAGGTCCGGCTGGGTCACTGTTAGTGAAGAGTGTAACCATAACCTGATGCTACCAAGGATGGTACCTGAGACACCAGGTCCTGGTGAGGCCCAGGTTGGACCAGAGACATGAGGTCCAGGTGAGGTCCCGATGGGAACCACAGTCACCAGGTCAGGTGAGGCCATGCTTAGGATCAGAGTCACCAGTTACAGCTGAGGCCCAGGTGGAGCCAGAGTCACTAAGTACAGAAGAGGCCAAAGTCAGGACCAATGTTACCAGGATCAGGTCAGTCCCAGTGGGGAATAGAGTAACCAGGTCCCGATGATGCCCAGGTAGAACCAGAGTCACCAGGTCCAGATGAGGCGCAGGTGGGGAGCATGTTCACTAGGTCCCAGTGAGGCCCAGTTGAGGACAAGAGTCACCAGTTCTGGTTGAGGCCTAGAGGGGTACCAGAAACACCTGGTCCAGGTGACATCCAGATGGGGACCAGAGTCACCAGGTCCAGGTTATTCCCAGGTGGTGAACAGAGTTACGAGTTCCGGGTGAGGACCAGGTAAGGACCAGAGTCACCAGGTCCAAGTGAGGCCCAAGTGGGGACCTGTGTCACCAGGCATGTGTGAGGCCCATGTGACAACCCCCCTCACCAGAAACAAGTGAGGCCAACCTGCAAGCCATGCAGAGGAACCATGTCCAGATGATGCCGAGGTAGGGACTAGAGTTCTCAGGTCCAGGTGAGGCCAACCTGCAGGCCATGCAGTGGAACATGTCCCGATGATTCCCAGGTAGGTATCAGAGTCACCAGGTCCAAATGAGGCCCAGATGGAGCATATTCACTAGGTCCAGGTGAGGCCCAGTTGAGGACCAGAGTCACCAGATCTGGTTGAGGCCTAGAGGGGTACCAGATTCCCCTGGTCTAGGTGAAATCCAGATGGGGACCAGAGTCACCATGTCAGGCTGAGGCCCAGAAGGGATCCAGAGTTATCATGTCCACGTAAGGCACACATGTGGAACAGAGAATCCAGGTCATAATTGTCCACAGGTGAGGACCAGAGTCACCAGGTCTGGGTGACGCGCAGACAGGATCAGAGTCACCAGTTCCAGGTGAGGCCAAGAAGGAGTCCACAGTAATCAGGTCCAGGTGGGGAACAAAGTCACCAGGACTGGGTGAGGCCCAGATGGGGACCAGATTCACCAGGTCCAGGAGAGGCGAGGTGGTGACCAGAGACCCCGGGTCTGGGAGAGTACCAGGTAAGGACCAGATTCACCAGGTCCACGAGGCCCACGTGTGGAACTGAGTCACCAGGTATGGGTGAGGCCCAGGTGGCAACCCCCCTCTCCAGTCCAGGTGAGGCCAACCTGCAGGCCAGAGTCACCAGATCCAGGTGAGTCCCTAGTGGGGACTGGAGTCACCAGGTAAATGTGAGTGTACAAGAAAACCACAGTCACCAGGTGCAGGTGTGGTTCATGTGGGAACGAGAGTCACCAGGTCCAGGTGAGACCCAGGTGGGGACCATAGTCACCAGGTCCAGATTGAGGCATAGGTGGGGGGACCAGAGTCATCAGGATCATTTGAGGCCAAAGTGTGGAGCAAAGTTATCATGTCCAGGTGATGTCCATGTGGGGAACAGAGTAACCATGTCCCATTGATGCCAAGTGAGAAAAGAGTCAGAAGGTACAGAAGAGGCCTAAATGAGGACTAGATTCACCATGTCGTGTTGACGTCCAGTTGAGCACCAGTGTCCCCAGCTCTGAGTGAGTCCCAGAGGGGGACCAGAGTCGCCCGGTTCTGGTGATATCCAGGTGGGGACAAGACTCACCACGTCAGGGTGAGGCCCAGAGAGGGACGAGAATCACTAGTTTCAGATGAGGCCCCGTTGTGCAACTGAGAAAAAAGGTCCCATAATGCCCAAATGAGGACCTGAGTCACCAGGTCCAGGTGATGTCCCTGTGGGAACCAGTCACCTCGTCAAGGTGAGGCCCAGGTGGGACCATAGTCACCAGGGCCAGGTGAGTCCCAGGTATATAAGAGAGTATCCAGGTCCCAATGATGCCCAGGTAAGGACCAGAGTCAACAGTTCCAGGGGAGGCCCAAATATGGATCAGAGTCATTGTGTTCCAGGTGAGGGCAGATGGAGACCACAGGAACCAGGTCCAGGAGAGCCCCATATGGGAACCAGAGCCACCAGATCCAGGTGAGGTCCAGGTTGGACCACAGTCACAAGGTCCAGGTGAGGCACAGGTGGCAACAGAATTCACCAAGTCCAGGTGAGACCCATGTGTCGACCAGTCACCACATCCAGGTGCGGACCAGCGAAGGACCAGATTCACCAGGTCCATGTGAAGACCAATGGGTGACCAGAGTTACCACGTAAGGGTGAGGCCCAGAGGGAGAACCAGAGTAACCAGTTTAGTTTGAGGCCCAGAATGGGACCAGAGGTCCCTCGTCAAAATGAGGCCGAGGTGTGGAATAGAGTATCCAGGTCCCAATGATGCCTGGGTGAGGCCCAGAGTCACTAGGGCCATGCAGGCCCAGATGGCGAACAAAATCACTAGGTCCTGGTGAGGCATAGGATAAGACCACAGTCACCAGTATCAGGTGAACCCCTTGTGGGAACCAGAGCCACTCTATCCAGCTGAGTCCCAGGTCCATGTGAGGCCCACGTGAGGGCCAGATTCAGCAGGTCGAATTGAGGCATAGCTGGGGACAAGAGTCACCAGGTCTTTGTGCGGCCTAGGTGGGGCAAGATTCAGCAGTTCTGAGTTAGGTCAAAGTGGGGACGAGAGACACCAGGTCCAGGTGAGGCCAAACTGAGGACCAGAGTCACCAGATCCAGGTGAGGACCATGTTGGAAACAGAGTCACCAGGTCCAGGAGAGGTCCAGGTGGGGACCAGAGTCACCAGATCCAGGTGAAGTCCCGGTGGGGACCAGAGTCACCAGATCCAGGTGAAGCAGAGGTGGGGACCAGAGTCACTAGGTCAAGATGAGGCCCAGGTGAGGACCAGAGTTACCAGGTACACGTGAGGCCCAGGTGGGGATCAGAGACAACAGGTCCATGTGAGGCCAGCTTGGGGACCATGGTCAACAGGTCTACTTGAGGCCCAGGTGTGGAACACAGTAAGCAGGTCCAGGTGAGTCCCCGGTGGTGACCAGAGTTACGAGTTCCGGGTGAGGACCAGGTAAGGACCAGATTCACCAGGTCCAAGTGAGGCCCACGTGGGGACCTGTGTCACCAGGCATGAGTGAGGCCCAGGTGACAACCTCACTCACCAGGTCCACGTGAGGCCAATCTGCAGGTCATGCAGTGGAACCATGCCTTGATGATGTCCAGGTAGGGACCAGGGTTACCAGGTCCAGGTGAGGCCAACCTGCAGGCGATGCAGTGGAACCATGTCCCGATGATGCCCAGGTAGGGACCAGAATCACCAGGTCCAATGAGGCCCAGATGGAGCATATTCACTAGGTCCAGGTGTGGTCCAGTGGAGGACCAGAGTCACCAGACCTGGTTGAGGCCTAGAGGGGTACCAGAATCACCTGGTCCAGGTGACATCCAGATGGGGACCAGAGTAACCAGGTCAGGATGAGGCCCAGAGAGGTTCCAGAGTCATCATGTCCAGGTGAGGCTCAGGTGTGGAACAGAGTCACCAGGTACCAAAGATGCCCAGGTGAGGACCAGAGTCACCAGGTCTGGGTGACGGGCAGATAGGATCAGAGTCACCTGTTCCAGGTGAGGCCAAGAAAGAGTCCACAGCAATCAGATAAAGGAGTGGAACAAAGTCAACAGGCCTGGGTGAGGCCCAGATGGGGATCAGATTCACCAGGTCCAGGTAGGCCTAGGTGGTGACCAGAGACCCCGGGGCTGGGAGACGACCAGGTAAGGACCAGATTTACCAGGTCCAAGAGGCCCACGCGGGGACCTGACTCACCAGGTATGGGTGAGGCCCAGGGGCAACCCCACTCACAATGTTCAGGTGAGGCCAACCTGCATGCCAAAGTCACCAGATCCACGTGAGGCCCTAGTCGGCACCGAGACAGCAGGTAAAAGTGAGTCTACAAGAACACTACAGTCACCAGCTCCATGTGTGGTTCATGTGGGAACGAGAGTAACCAGTTCCAGGTGAGACCCAGGTTGGGACGACAGTCACCAGGTCTGGATTGAGGCCTAAGAGGGTAACAGTGTCATCAGGACTAGTTGAGGCCCAACTGTGGAACAAAGTTATCATGTCCAGTTGAGGCTCAGGTGTGGAACAGAGTATCTAGGTCATAATGGTCCACAGGTGAGGACCAGAGTCACCAGATCCAGGTGAAGCCCAGGTGGGGACCAGAGTTACCAGGTACACGTGAGGCACCGGTGATGATCAGAGGCAACAGGTCCATGTGAGGCCGGCTTGGGGACCATGGTCAACACATCTACTTGAGGCCCAGGTGTGGAACACTGTAAGCAGGTCCAGGTGAGTCCCTGGTGGTGACAAGAGTCACCACGTCCAGGTGAGGCCCAGGTGGGGACCAGGATCACCAGGTCCAGGGGAGGACCTTGCAAGAAACAGAGTCAACAGTTCGAGGCCCGACGCAGGTGGCAACCAGGGTCAGCAGGTCCAAGTCAGGCCAAAGTGGGGTTCACAGTCACTAGGGCACGGTGACACCCAGAGGGGGACCAGAGTCACCTGGTCCAGGTGAGGTCCAGTTGTGGAGCACAGTCACCGGGTACCAATTTTGCCCAGTTGAGGACCATGGTCAACAGGGCCAGGTGAGGCTCAGATGGGGACCGGAGTCCCCAAGTCAAGGTGAAGCCCAGGTGGGGACCATAGTCACCAAATCCAGGAAAGTCTCAGGTACAGAACAGAATCACCATGTCCAGGTGTGGCCCAGGTGAAGAGCAGAGTTAATAGTTCCGGCTGGGTCACTGTTAGTGAAGAGTGTAACCATATCCTGATGCTACCAGGTTGGTACCACAGACACCAGGTCCTGGTGAGGCCCAGGTCGGACCAGAGACTAAAGGTCCAGGTGATATCATAATGGGAACCACAGTCACCAGGTCAGGTGAGGCCATGCTTAGGATCAGAGTCACCAGTTACAGGTGAGACCCAGGTCGAGCCAGAGTGACCTGGTACAAAATAGGCCAAAGTCAGGACCAGAGTTACCAGGATCAGGTCAGTCCCAGTGGGGAATAGAGTAACCATGTCCCGATGATGCCCAGGTAGAACCAGAGTCACCAGCTCCAGATGAGGCACAGGTGGGGAGCATGTTTACTAGGTCCCGCTGAGGCCCAGTTGAGGACCAGTGTCGCCAGGTCTAGTTGAGGCCTAGAGGGGTACCAGATTCACCTGGTCTAGGTGACATCCAGATGCGGACAAGATTCACCATGTCAGGGTGAGGCCCAGAGGGGATTAAGAGTCATCATGTCCAGGTGAGGCTCAGGTGTGGAACCGAGTATCCAGATCATAATGGTCCTCAGGTGAGGACCAGAGTCACCAGATCTGGGTGAGGCCCAGTTAGGATCAGAGTCACAAGTTCCAGGTGAGGCCAAGAAGGAGTCCACAGCAATCAGGTCCAGGTGGGCAACAAATTCACCAGGAATGGGTGAGGCCCAGATGGGGACCAGATTCACCAGGTCCAGGTGACTTCCAGGTGGTGACCAGACTTACCAGTTCCGGGTGAGGACCAGGTAAGGACAAGATTCAACAGGTCCACGTGAGGCCCACATGGGGACCTGTGTCACCAGGTATGGGTGAGGCCCAGGTGGCAACCCCACTCCCCAGGTCCAGGTGAGGCCAACCTGCAGGCCATGCAGAGGAACCATGTCACAATGATGCCCTGGTTGGGACCAGAGTTATCAGATCCAGGTGAGGCCAACCTTCAGGCCATGCAGTGGAAACATGTCCCGATGATGCCCAAGTAGTGACCAGAGTCACCAGGTCCAAATGAGGCCCAGATGGAGCATATTCACTAGGTCCAGGTGAGGCCCAGTTGAGGACCAGAGTCCCCAGATCTGGTTGAGGCCTAGAGGGGTACCAGAATCACCTGGTCCAGGTGACATCCAGATGGGGATCAGAGTCACCAGGTCAGAGTGAGGCCCAGAGATTTTCCAGAGTCATCATGTCCAGGTGAGGCTCAGGTGTGGAACAGAGTCACCAGGTACCAACAATGCCCAGGTGAGGACCAGAGTCACCAGGTCTGGGTGATGCGCAGATAGAATCAGAGTCACCAGTTCCAGGTGAGGCCAAGAAAGAGTCCACAGCAATCAGACCAGGTGGGGAATAAATGACCAGGACTGCGTGAGACCCAGATAGGGACCAGATTACCCAGGTCCAGGTGAGTCCCAGGTGGTGACCAGAGTCCACATCTCCGGGACAGGACCAGGTAAGGACCAGATTCACCAGGTCCAAGAGGCCCACGTGGGGACCTGAGTCACCATGTATGGGTGAGACCCAGGTGGACACCCCACTCAACAGTTCCAGGTGAGGCCAACCTGCATGCCAGAGTCTCCAGATCCAGGTGAGGCCCTAGTGGGGACCAGAGTCACCAGGTAAATGTGAGTCTACAAGAACACCACAGTCACCAGGTCCTGGTGTGGTTCATGTGGGAACGAGAGTCACCAGGTCCAGGGGAGACCCAGGTGGGGACCACAGTCACCAGGTCCAGATTGAGGCCTAGGTGGGGGGACCAGAGTCATCAGGACAAGTTGATGCCAAAGTGTGGAGCAAAGTTATCATGACCAGGTGAGGCCCAGGTGGGGAAAAGAGTAACCATGTCCCATTGATGCCAGGTGGGAAAAGAGTCACAGGTCCAGACGAGGCCTAACTGAGGAGTAGATTCACCAGGTCCTGTTGAGGCCCAGTTGAGGAGCAGTGTCCCCAGCTACAGGTGAGTCCCTGAGGGGGACCAGAGTCACCCAGTTCTGGTGATATCCAGGTGGGGAGCAGAGTCACCACGTCAGGGTGAGGCCTAGAGGGGGACGAGAATCACTAGGTCCAGGTGAGGCCCCGATGTGAACTGAGAACCAGTTACCATGATGCCCATATGAGGACCTGAGTCACCAGGTCCAGGTGAGGGTCCTGTGGGAACCAGGCACCTCGTCCAGGTGAGGCCCAGGTGGGACCACAGTCACCAGGTCAAGGTGACGCCCAGGTATATAAGAGAGTCTCCAGGTTCCAATGATGGCCAGGTAAGGACCAGAGTCAACAGGTCCAGGAGAGGCCGAAATATGGATCACAGTCATTTTGTTCCAGGTGATGCCTGATGGAGATCACAGGAACCAGGTAAAGGAGAGCCCCATATGGGAACCAGAGCTACCAATCCAGGTGAGGTCCAGGTAGGACAACAGTCACAAGGTCCTGGTGAGGCGCAGGTGGCAACAGGATTCACCAGGTCCAGGTGAGGCCCAGGTGGCGACAAGTCTCCAGAGCCAGGTGAGGACCAGCTAAGCACCAGATTCACCAGGCCCAAGTGAAGCCCAAGGGGTGACCAGAGTCACCAGGTAAGGGTGAGGCCCAGAGGGGCAACCAGAGTAACCAGTTTAGTTTGATGCCCTGAATGGGACCAGAGGTCCGTGGTCAGAGTGAGTCCAAGGTGTGGAATAGAGTATCAAGGTCCCAATGATGCCTGGGTGAGGACGAGAGTCACTTGGGCCATGCAGGCCCAGATGGGGAACAGAATCACTAGGTCCTGGTGAGGCATAGAATAAGACCACAGTCAGCAGTATCAGGTGAGCCCCTTGTGGGAACCAGAGCCACTCTATCCAGCTGAGTCCCAGGTCCATGTGAGGCCCACGTGAGGACCATATTCATCAGACCGAATTGAGGCAGAGCTGGGGACAAGAGTCACGAGGTCTGCGTGCGGCCTAGGTGGGGCAAGATTCAGCAGTTCTGAGTTAGGTCAAAGTGGGGACGAGAGACACCAGGTCCAGGTGAGGCCAAACTGAGGACCAGAGTCACCAGGTCCAGGTGTGGCCCAGGTGAAGACCAGAGTTAATAGGTCCGGGTGGGTCACTGTTAGAGAACAGTGTAACCATATCCTGATGCTACCCAGGTGGGTACCCGAGACACCATGTCCTGGTGAGGCCCAGGAGGGATCAGAGTCATGAGGTCCAGTTGAAGTCTCGATGGGAACCACAGTCACCAGGTCAGGTGAGGCCATGCTTAGGATCACAGTATCAAGTTACAGGTGAGGCCCAGGTGGAGCCAGAGTCACCTGGTACAGAAGAGGCCAAAGTCAGGACCAGAGTTTCCAGGATCAGGTCAGTCCCAGTGGGGAATAGAGTAACCATGTCCCGATGATGCCCAAGTAGAACCCGAGTCACCACGTCCAGATGAGGCGCAGGTGGGGAGCATATTCACTAGGTCCCGGTGAGGCCGAGTTGAGGACCAGATTCCCCCGGGCTAGTTTAGGCCTAGAGGGGTACCAGATTCACCTGGTCTAGGTGATATCCAGATGCGGACCAGAGTCACCATGTCAGGCTGTGGCCCAGAGGGGATCCAGAGTCATCATGTCCAGGTGAGGTAAGGTGTGGAACAGAGTATCCAGGTCATAATGGTCCACAGGTGAGGACCAGAGTCACCAGATCTGGGTGAGGCCCAGTTAGGATCAGAGTCACCAGTTCTAGGTGAGGCCAAGAAGGAGTCCACATCAATCAGGTCCAGGTAGGTAACAAAGTCACCAGGACTGGGTGAGGACCAGATGGGGACCAGATTCACCAGGTCCAGGTGATTCCCAGGTGGTGACCAGAGTTACCAGTTCCGGGTGAGCACCAGGTAAGGAGCAGATTCACAAGGTCCACGTATGGCGCACGTGGGAACCTGAGTCACCAGGTATGGGTGAGGCCCAGGTGGCAACCCCACTCAACAGGTCCAGGGGAGGCCACCTGCAGGCCATGCAGAGGAACCATGTCCCGATGATGCCCAGGTAGAGACAGGACTTACCATGTCCAGGTGAGTCCAACCTGCAGGCCATGCTGTGGAACCATGTCCCGATGATGCCGAGGTAGGGACCAGAGTCACCAGGTGCAAATGAGGCCCAGATGGAGCATATTCACTAGGTCCAGGTGAGGCCCAGTTGAAGACCAGAGTCACCAGATCTGGTTGAGAACTATCGGGGTACAGAATCACCTGGTCCAGGTGACATCCAGTTGGGGACCAGCCTCACCAAGTCAGGGTGAGTCCCAGAGAGGTTCCAGAGTCATCATGTCCAGGTGAGGCTCAGGTGTGGAACAGAGTCACCAGGTACCAATGATGCCCAGGTTAGGGTCAGAGTCACCAGGTCTGGGTGACGCGTAGATAGGATCAGAGTCACCTGTTCCAGGTGAGGCCAAGAAAGAGTCCACAGCAATGAGGTCCACGTGTGGAACGAAGTCACCATCACTGGGTGAGGCCCAGATGGGGACCAGATTCACCAGGTGCAGGTGAGGCCCAGGTGGAGACCAGAGTCCCCGGGTCTGGGAGAGGACCAGGTAAGGACCAGATTCACCAGGTCCAAGATGCCCACGTGGGGACCTGAGTCACCAGGTATGGGTGAGGCCCACGTGGCCACCCAACTCAGCAGGTCCCGGTGAGGCCAACTGGCATGTCAGAGTCACCAGATCCACATGAGGCCCTAGTGGGACCGGAGTCACCAGGTAAATATGAGTCTACAAGAACACCACAGCCACCAGGTCCAGGTGAGGTTCATGTGGGAACAAGAGTAACCAGGGCCAGGTGAGACCCAGGTGGGGACCACAGTCACCAGGGCCATATTGAGGCCTAGGTGGGGGGACCAGAGTAATCAGTACCAGTTGAGGCCAAAGTGTGGAGCAAAGTTATCATGTCCAGGTGAGGCCCAGGTGGGGAACAGTGTAACCTTGTCCCATTGATGCCAGGTGGGAAAAGAGTCACAGGTCCAGACGAGGCCTGAGTGAGGAGTAGATTCACCAGGTCTTGTTGAGGCCCAGTTGAGTACCAGTGTCCCCAGCTCCGGGTGAGTCCCAGACGGGGACCAGAGTCACCCGGTTCTGGTAATATCCAGGTGGGGACCAGACTCACCACGTCAGGGTGAGGCCCAGAGTGGGACGAGAATCACTAGGTCCAGGTGAGGCCCCGATGTGGAACTGAGAAACCAGGTCCCATGATGCCCATATGAGGACCTGAGTCACCAGGACCAGGTGAGGTCCCTGTGGGAACCAGTCAACTCATCCAGGTGAGGCCAAGGTGGGACCTCAGTCACCAGGTCCAGGTGAGGCCCAGGTACATAAGAGAGTATCCAGGTCCCAATGATGTCCAGGTAAGGACCAGAGTCAACAGGTGCAGGAGAGGCACAAATATGTATCAGAGTCATTGAGTTCGAGGCGACGCCAGATGGAGATAACAGGAACCAGGTCCAGGAGAGCCCCATATGGGAACCAGAGCCACCAGATCCAGGTGAGGTCCAGGTGGGACCACAGTCACAAGGTCCAAGTGAGGCCCAGGTGGCAACAGGATTCACCAAGTCAGGAGAGGCCCAGGTTGCGACCAGTCATCAGATCCAGGTGCGGACCACCTAAGGACCAGATTCACCAGGCCCAAATGAAGCCCATGGGGTGACCAGAGTCACCAGGTAATGGTGAGGCCCAGAGGGGGAACCAGAGTAACCAGTTTAGTTTGAGGCCCAGAATGGGACCAGATTTCCCTGGTCAAAGTGAGGCCCAAGTGTGGAATAGAGTATCCAGGTCCCAATGATGCCTGGGTGAGGACCAGAGTCACTAGGGCCATGCAGGCCCAGATGGGGAACAGATTCAGTAGGTCCTGATGAGGCATAGAATTAGACCACAGTCAGCAGTATCAGTGACCCCTTTTGGGAACCAGAGCCACTCTATCCAGCTGAGTCCCAGGTCCAGCAGAGTGCCAGGTCCATGTGAGGCCCACGTGAGGACCAGATTCATCAGGTCGAATTGAGGCATAGGTGGGGACAAGAGTCACCAGGTCTGGATGCGGCCTAGGTTGGGGCAAGATTCAGCAGTTCTGAGTTAGGTTCAAGTGGGGACGAGAGACACCAGCTCCAGTTGAGGCCAAACTGAGGACCAGAGTCACCAGATCCAGGTGAGGACCAGGTTGTAAAGAGAGTCACCAGGTCCAGGAGAGGTCCAGGTGGGGACCAGAGTCCACGGATCCAGGTAAGTCCAGGTGGGGACCTGAGTCAGCAGATCCAGGTGAAGCCCAGGTGTAGACCAGAGTCTCTAGGACCAGATGAGGCCCAGGTGAGGACAGGAGTTAACAGGTACACGTGAGGCCCCGGTGGGGATCAGAGGCAACAGGTCCATGTGAGGCCGGCTTGGGGACCATGGTCAACAGGTCTACTTGAGGCCCAGGTGTGGAACACAGTAAGCAGGTCCAGGTGAGTCCCCGGTGGTGACAAGAGTCACCACGTCCAGTTGAGGCCCAGGTCGGGACCAGGATCACCAGGTACAGGGGAGGACCTTGAAAGGACCAGAGTCAACAGTTGGAGGTTAGACGCAGGTGGCAACCAGGTCAGCAGGTCCAAGTCAGGCCAAAGTGGGGTTCACAGTCACTAGGCACGGTGAGACCCAGAGGGGGACCAGAGTCACCTGGTCCAGGTGACGTCCAGTTTTGGAACACAGACACCGGGTCCCAATTTTGCCCAGTTGAGGACCATGGTCAACAGGGCCAGGTGAGGCCCAGATGGGGACCGGAGTCCAAATATCCAGGAGAAGCCCAGGTGGGGACCACAGTCAGTAGATCAGGGGAGTCTCAGGTGCAGACCATAATCACCAGGTCCAAGTGAGGTGCAGGTGGCAACCACATTCCCCAGGACCCAGTGAGGCCCTGGCGGGGACCAGAGTCACAAGATACATGAGCAGCTAGAAACACTGCAGCCACCAGGTCCACATGATGTCCATGTGGGCCGGAGAATCAGCAGTTACACGTGAGGACCAGGTGGGGATCCGACTCACCATGTCAAGTTGAGACCCAGGTGGGATCCAGTGTCACCATGTCCAGGTGTGGCCCAGGTGAAGACCAGAGTTAATAGGTCCGGCTGGGTCACTGTTAGTGAAGAGTGTAACCATATCCTGATGCTACCCAGGTGCGTACCGGAGACACCAGGTCCTGGTGAGGCCCAAGTGGGACCAGAGACATGATGTCCAGGTAAGATCCCGATGGGAACCACAGTCACCAGGTCAGGTGAGGCCATGCTTAGGATCAGAGTTACCAGTTACAGGTGAGGCCCAGGTGGAGCCAGAGTGACCTGGTACAGAAGAGGTCAAAGACAGGACCAGAGTTACTAGGAACAGGTCAGTCCCATTGGGGAATAGAGTAACCATGCCCCGATGATGCCCAGGTAGAACCCGAGTCACCACGTCCAGATGAGGCGCAGGTGGGGAGCATTTTCACTAGGTCCAGGTGAGGCCGAGTTGAGGACCAGAGTCACCAGGTCTGGCTGAGGTCGACAGGGGTCCGAGATTCACCTGGTCTAGGTGACATCCAGATGGGGAACAGAGTCACCATGTCAGAGTGAGGCACAGAGAGGATCCAGAGTCTTCATGTCCAGGTGAGGCTCAGGTGTGGAACAGTGTATCCAGGTCATAGTGGTCCACAGGTGAGGAGCAGAGTCACCAGATCTGGGTGAGGCCCAGTTAGGATCAGACTCACCAGTTCCAGGTGAGGCCCAAAAGGAGTCCACAGCAATCAGGTCCAGGTGGGGAGCAAAGTCACCAGGACTGTGTGAGGCACAGATGGCGACCAGATTCTCCAGGTCCAGGGGATTCCCAGGTGGAGACCAGAATTACCAGATTCACCAGGTCCAAGAGGCCCACGTGGGGACCTGAGTCACCAGGTATGGGTGAGGCCCAGGTGGCAACCCCACTCACCAGGTCCAGGTGAGGACAACCTACAGGCCAGAGTCACCAGATCCAGGTGAGGCCCTAGTGGGGACCGGAGTCACCAGGTAAATGTGAGTCTACAAGAACACCACAGTCACCAGGTCCTGGTGTGGTTCATGTGGGAACGAGAGTCACCAGGTCCAGGGGAGACCCAGGTGGGGACCACAGTCACCAGATTCAGATTGAGGCCTAGGTGGGGGGACCAGAGTCATCAGGACAAGTTGATGCCAAAGTGTGGAGCAAAGTTATCATGACCAGGTGAGGCCCAGGTGGGGAAAAGAGTAACCATGTCCCATTGATGCCAGGTGGGAAAAGAGTCACAGGTCCAGACGAGGCCTAACTGAGGAGTAGATTCACCAGGTCCTGTTGAGGCCCAGTTGAGGAGCAGTGTCCCCAGCTACGGGTGAGTCCCAGAGGGGGACCAGAGTCACCCAGTTCTGGTGATATCAAGGTGGGGAGCAGAGTCACCACGTCAGGGTGAGGCCCAGAGCGGGACGAGAATCACTAGGTCCAGGTGAGGCCCCGATGTGAAACTGAGAACCAGTTACCATGATGCCCATATGAGGACCTGAGTCACCAGGTCCAGGTGAGGTCGAGGTATATAAGAGAGTATCGAGGTCCCAATGATGCCCATGTGAGGACCAGAGTCAACAGGTCCAGGAGAGTACCAAATATGGATCAGAGTTTTGTGTTCCAGGTGAGGACAGATGGAGACCACAGGAACCAGGTACAGGATAGCCCCATAAGGGAACCAGAGCCACCAGATCCAGGTGAGTTCCAGGTGGGACCACAGTCACAAGGTCCAGGTGAGGCGCAGATGGCAAGAGGATTCACCAAGTCCAGGTGAGGCCCAGGTGGAGACCAGTCACCAGATCCAGGTGAGAACCAGCTAAGGACAAGATTCACCAGGCCCAAGTGAAGCCAAAGGGGTGACCAGAGTCACCAGGTTAGTGTGAGGCCCAGAGGGGGAACCAGAGTAACCAGTTTAGTTTGAGGCCCAGAATGGGACCATAGGTCCCTGGTCAGAGTGAAGCCCAGGTGTGGAATAGAGTATCCCGGTCACAATGATGCCTGGGTGAGGACCAGAGTCACTAGGGCCATGCAGGCCCAGATGGGGAACAGAATTACTAGGTCTTGGTGAGGCATAGAATAAAACCACAGTCACCAGAATCAGGTGAGCTCCATGTGGGAACAAGAGCCACTCTATCCAGCTGAGTAGCAGGTCCATGTGAGGCCCACGTGAGGACCAGATTCATCAGGTCGAATTGAGGCATAGCTGGGGACAAGAGGAACCAGGTCTGGGTGCGGCCTAGGTGGGGCAAGATTCAGCAGTGCTGAGGTAGTTCAGAGTGGGGACGAGAGACGCCAGGTCCAGGTGACGCCAAACTGAGGACCAGAGTCACCAGATGCAGGTCAGGTCCAGGTGTTGACCAGAGTCACCAGATCCAGGTGAAGTCCAGGTGGGGACCAGAGTCATCAGATCCAGGTGAAGCCCAGGTGGGGATCAGAGTCACAAGGTCCAGATGAGGCGAAGGTGAGGACCAGAGTTCCCAGGTACACGTGAAGCCCCGGTGGGGATCAGAGGCAAAAAGTCCATGTGAGGCCGGCTTGGGGACCATGGTCAACAGGTCTACTTGAGGCCCAGGTGCGGAACACAGTAAGCAGATCCAGGTGAGTTCCCGGGGGTGACAAGAGTCACCAGGTCCAGGTGAGGCCCATGTGGGCACCAGGATCACCATGTCCAGGGGACGCTCTTGAAAGAACCAGAGTAAACAGTTCGAAGCCAGGCGCAGGTGGCAACCAGGGTCAACAGGTCCAAGTCAGGCCAAAGTGGGGTTCACAGTCACTAGGGCACGGTGAGACCCAGAGTGGGACCAGAGTCACCTGGTCCAGGTGAGGTCCACGTGTGGAACACAGTCACCGGGTCCCAATTTTGCCCAGTTGAGGACCATGGTCAACAGGGCCAGGTGAGGCCCAGATGGGAATCGGAGTGCCCAAATCCAGGTGAAGCCCAGATTGGGACCATAGTCACCAGATCCAGGGTAGTCTCAGATGCAGACCAGAATCACCAGTTCCATGTGAGGTGCAGGTGGCAACCACACTCACCAGGTCCCGGTGATGCCCTCGTGGGGACCAGAGTCACGAGGTACATGAGAATCTAGAAACACTGCAGCCACCAGGTCCACATGATGTCCATTTGGGAACGAGAATCACCAGTTAGAGGTGAGGACCCTGTGGGGATCCGACTCACCATGACCAGGTGAGACCCAGGTGGGAACCAGTGTCACCATGTCCAGGTGTGGCCCAGGTGAAGACCAGAGTTAATAGGTCGGGCTGGGTCACTGTTAGTGAACAGTGTAACCATATCCTGATGCTACCCAGGTGGGTACGAGAGACACCAAGTCCTGGTGAGGCCCAGGTGAGACTAGAGACATGAGGACCAGGTGAGGTCCCATGGGCACCACAGACATCAGGTGAGGTGAGTCCATGCTTAGGATCAGATTCAACAGTTACAGGTGAAGCCCAGGTGGAGCCAGAGTCACCTGGTACAGAAGAGCCAAAAGTCAGGACCAGAGTTACCAGGATCAGGTCAGTCCCAGTGGGAAATAGAGTAACCATGACCCGATGATGCCCAGGTAGAACCAGAGTCACCAGGTCCAGATGAGGCGCAGGTGGGGAGCATATTCACTAGGTCCCGGTGAGGTCCAGTTGAGGACCAGTGTCACCAAGTCTAGTTGAGGCCCAGAGGGGTACCAGATTCACCTGGTCTTGGTGACATCCAGATGGGGACCAGAGTCTTCAGGTCAGGGTGAGGCCCAGAGTGGTTCCAGAGTCAACATGTGCAGGTGAGACTCAGGTGTGGAACAGAGTCACCAGGTACCAATGATGCCCAGGTGAGGACCAGAGTCACCATGACTGGGTGACGCGCAGATATAATCTCAGTCACCAGTTCCAGGTGAGGCCAAGAAACAGTCCAAAGCAATCAGGTCCAGGTGGGGAACAAAGTCACCAGGACTGTGTGAGGCCCAGATGGGGACCAGATTCACCAGGTCCAGGTGAGCCCAGGTGGTGACCAGTGTCCCCAGCTCCGGGTGGGTCCCAGAGGGGGACCAGAGTCACACGGTTCCGGTGATATCCAGGTGGGGACCAGAGTCACCACGTCAGGGTGATCCCAGAGGGGGACGAGAATCACTAGCTCCAGGTAGGTCCCGATGTGGAACTGAAACCAGGTCCCATGATACCCATATGAGGACCTGACAGCAGGTCAAGGTGAGGTCCCTGTGGGAACCAGTCATCTCGTCCAGGTGAGGCCCAGGTGGGACCACTGTCACCAGGTACAGGTGAGGCCCAGGTATATAAGAGCGTATCCAGGTCGCAATGATGCCCAGGTAAGGACAAGAGTCAACAGTCCAGGAGAGGCCCAAATATGGACCAGAGTCATTTTGTTCCAGGTGATGCCTGATGGAGACCACAGGAATCAGGTCCAGGAGAGCCCCATATGGGAAGCAGAGCCACCAGATCCAGGTGAGGTCCTGGTGGGACCAAGGTCACAAGGTCCAGGTGAGGCGCAGGTGGCAACAGGATTCACCAAGTCCAGGTGAGGCCTAGCTGGCGACCAGTCACCAGATCCAAGTGAGGGCAAGCTAAGGACCAGATTCACCAGGCCCAAATGAAGCCCATGGGGTGACCAGAGTCAACAGGTAAGGGTGAGTCCCAGAGGGGGAACCAGAGTAACCAGTTTAGTTTGAGGGCCAGAATGAGTCCAGAGGTCCCTAGTCAGAGTGAGGCCCAGGTGTGGAATAGTGTATCAGGTCCCAATGATGCATGGGTGAGGACCAGAGTCACTAGGGCCATGCAGGCCCAGATCGGGACAAATCACTAGGTCCTCGTGAGGTATAGAATAAGACCACAGTCAGCCGTATCATTTGATCCCGTTGCATGAACCAGAGCCACTCTATCCAGCTGAGTTCCAGGTCCATGTGAGGCTCACGTGAGGACCAGATTCATTCGTTCGATTTGAGGCATAGCTGGGGACAAGAGTCACCAGGTCTGTGTGCGGCCTAGGTGGGGCAAGATTAAGCAGTTCTGAGTTAGGTCATATTGAGGACGAGACACGCCAGGTCCAGGTGAGGCCAAACTGAGGACCAGAGTCACCAGATCCATGTGAGGTCCATGTTGGAAACAGAGTCACCAGTCCGGGAGAGGTCCAGGTGGGGACCAGAGTCACCAGAACCAGGTGAAGTCCAGGTCGGGATCAGAGTCAGCAGATCCACGTGAAGCCCAGGTGGGGACCAGAGTCACTAGGTCCCGATGAGGCCCAGGTGAGGACCAGACTTACCAGGTACACGTGAGGCCCCGGTTGGGATCAGAGGCAACAGGTCCATGTGAGGCCGACTTGGGAACATGGTCAACAGGTCTACTTGAGGCCCTGGTGTGGAACACAGTAAGCAGGTCCAGGTGAGTTCCCGGTGGTGAAAAGAGTCACCACGTCCAGTTGAGTCCCAGGTGGGGACCAGGATCACCAAGTACCTTTGAGGCCCTTGAAAGAACTAGAGTCTACTGGCACAAAAACAGACACATAGATCAGTGAAACAGAATAGAGAATCCAGAAGTGGACCCTGAACTTTATGGGCAACTAATATTCGATAAAGGAGGAAAGACTATCCATTGGAAGAAAGACAGTCTCTTCAATAAATGGTGCTGGGAAAATTGGACATCCACATGCAGAAGAATGAAACTAGACCACTCTCTTTCACCATACACAAAGATAAACTCAAAATGGATGAAAGATCTAAATGTGAGACAAGATTCCATCAAAATCCTAGAGAAGAACACAGGCAACACCCTTTTTGAACTCGGCCATAGTAACTTCTTGCAAGATACATCCACGAAGGCAAAAGAAACAAAAGCAAAAATGAACTATTGGGACTTCATCAAGATAAGAAGCTTTTGCACAGCAAAGGATACAGTCAACAAAACTCAAAGACAACCTACAGAATGGGAGACGATATTTGCAAATGACATATCAGATAAAGGACTAGTTTCCAAGATCTATAAAGAACTTATCAAACTCAACACCAAAGAAACAAACAATCCAATCATGAAATGGGCAAAAGACATGAACAGAAATCTCACAGAGGAAGACATAGACATGGCCAACATGCACATGAGAAAATGCTCTGCATCACTTGCCATCAGGGAAATACAAATCAAAACCACAATGAGATACCACCTCACACCAGTGAGAATGGGGAAAATTAACAAGACAGGAAACAACGAATGTTGGAAAGGATGCGGAGAAAAGGGAATCCTCATACACTATTGGTGGGAATGTGAACTGGTGCAGCCACTCTGGAAAACTGTGTGGAGATTCATCAAACAGTTAAAAATATACCTGCCCTACGACCCAGCAATTGCACTGTTGGGGATTTTCCCCAAAGAGACAAATGCAATGAAACGCCGGGACACCTGCACCCCGATGTTTATAGCAGCAATGGCCACGATAGCCAAACTGTGGAAGGAGCCTCGGTGTCCAACGAAAGATGAATGGATAAAGAAGATGTGGTTTATGTATACAATGGAATATTACTCAGCTATTAGAAATGACAAATACCCACCATTTGCTTCAACGTGGATGGAACTGGAGGGTATTAAGCTGAGTGAAGTAAGCCAGTCGGAGAAAGACAAACATTATATGTTCTCATTCATTTGGGGAATATAAATAATAGTGAAAGGGAATATAAGGGAAGGGGGAAGAAATGTGTGGGAAATATCAGAAAGGGAGACAGAACGTAAAGACTGCTAACTCTGGGAAACGAACTAGGGGTGGTAGAAGGGGAGGAGGGCGGGGGGTGGGAGTGAATGGGTGACGGGCACTGGGGGTTATTCTGTATGTTAGTAAATAGAACACCAATAATAAAAAATAAATTAAAAAAATAAGAAAAAAGAAAGAACCAGAGTCAACAGGTCGAAGTCAAGCGCAGGTGGCAACCAGGGTCAGCAGGTCCAAGTCAGGCCAAAGTGGGGTTCACAGTCATTAGGGCACGGTGAGACCAAGAGGGGGACCAGAGTCACATGGTGCAGGTGAGGTCCATTTGTGGAACACAGTCACCGGGCCCCAATTGTGCCCAGTTGAGGACCATGGTTAACAGGGCCAGGTGAGGCCCAGATGGGTACCCGAGTCCCCAAATCCAGGTGAAGACCAGGTGGGGACCACAGTCACCAGATACAGGGTAGTCTCAGGTGCAGGCCAGAATCACCAAGTCCAGGTGAGGTGCAGGTGGCAACCACACTCACCAGGTCCCGGTGAGGCCCTGGTGGGGACCAGAGTAACGAGGTACATGAGAAGCTAGAAACACTGCAGCCACTAGGTCCACAGGATGTCCATATGGGAACGAGAATCACCAGTTACAGGTGAGGACCAGGTGGGGATCCGACTCACCATGTCCAGGTGAGACCCAGGTGGGAACCAGTGTCACCATGTCCAAGTGTGGCCCAGGTGAAGACCAGAGTTAATAGGTCTGGCTGGGTCACTGTTAGTGAACAGTGTAACCATATCCTGAATCTACCCTGGTGGGTACCAGAGACACCAGGTCCCGGTGAGGCCCAGGTGGGACCAGAGATATGAGGTCCAGGTGAGGTCCCGATGGGAAACACAGTCACCAGGTCAGGTGAGGCCATGCTTAGGATCAGAGTCACCAGTTACTGGTGAGGCCCAGGAGAAGCCAGAGTCACCTGGTACAGAAGATGCCAAAGTCAGGACCAGAGTTACCAGGATCAGGTCAGTCCCAGTGGGGAATAGAGTAACCATGTCCCGATGATGCGCAGGTAGAACCAGAGTCACCAAGTCCAGATGAGTAGCAGGTGGGAAGCATATGCTCTAGGTCTCGGTGAGGCACACTTGAGGACCAGAATCCCCAGGTCTAGTTGAGTCCTAGAGGGGTACCAGATTCACCCGGTCTAGGTGACATCCAGATGGGGAGCAGAGTCACCATGTCAGGGTGAGGCCCAGAGGGGACCCAGAGTCATCATGTCCAGGTGAGGCTCAGGTGTTGAACAGAGGTCCAGATCATAATGGTCCACAGGTGAGGACCAGAGTCACCAGATCTGGGTGAGCCCCAGTTAGGATCAGAGTCACCAGTTCCAGGTGAGGCCAAGAAGGAGTCCACAGCAATCAGGTCCAGGTGGGGAACAAAGTCACGAGGACTGGGTGAGGCCCAGATGTGGACCAGATTCACCAGGTCCAGGTGATACCCAGGTGGTGACCAGAGTTACCAGTTCCGGGTGACGACCAGGTAAGGACCAGATTCACCAGGTCCAAGTGAGCCCACGTGGGTACCTGTGTCACCAAGCATGGGTGAGGCTCAGGTGGCAACCCCACTCTCCAGGTCCAGGTGAGGCCAACCTGCAGTCCATGCAGAGGAACCATGTCCCGATAATGCCCAGGTAGGAAACAGAGTTACCAGGTCCAAGTGAGGCCAATATGCAGGCCATGCAGTGGAACCATGTCCCGATGATGCCCAGGTAGGGACCAGAGTCTCCAGGTCCAAATGAGACCCAGATGGAGCATATTCACTAGGTCCAGGTGAGGCCCAGTTGAGGACCACTGTCACCAGATCTGGTTGAGGCTTAGAGGGGTACCAGAATCACCTCGTCCAGGTGACATCCAGATGGGGACCAGAGGCATCAGTTCAGGGAGAGGCCCAGAGTGGTTCCAGAGTCATCATGTCCAGGTTAGGCTCAGGCGTGGAACAGAGTCACCAGGTACCAATGATGCTCAGGTGAGGCCCAGAGTCACCAGATCTGGGTGACGCGCAGATAGGATCAGAGTCACCAGTTCCAGGTGAGGCCAAGAAAGAGTCCACAGCAATGAGGTCCACGTGGGGAACAAAGTCAGCAGGACTGGGTGAGGCCCAGATGGGGACCAGATTCACCAGGTCCAGGTGAGGCCCAGGTGGTGACCAGAGTCCCCGGGTCTGGGACAGGACCAGGTAAGGACCAGATTCACCAGGTCCAAGAGGCCCACGAGGGGAATTGAGTCACCAGCTATGTGTGAGGCCCAGGAAGCAACCCCACTCACCAGGTCAAGGTGAGGCCAACAGGCAGGCCAGAGTCACCAGATCCAGGTGAGGCCCTAGTGGGGAACAGTGTCACCAGGTAAATGTGAGTCTACAAGAACACCACAGTCACCAGGTCCAGGTGAGGTTCATGTGGTAACGAGAATCACGAGGTACAGGTGAGACCCGGGTGGGCACCACAGTCACCAGGTCCAGACTGAGGCATAGGTGTGGGGAACAAAGTCATCAGGACCAGTTGAGGCCAAAGTGTGGAGCAAAGTTATCATGTGGAGGTGAGGCCCAGGTGGGGAACAGAGTAACCATGTCCCATTGATGCCAGGTGGGAAAAGAGTCACAAGTTCTAGACGAGGCCTAAGTGAGGAGTAGATTCACCATGTCCTGTTGAGGCCCAGTTGAAGACCAATATCCCAAGCTCTGGGTGAGTCCCAGAGGGGGAACAGACTCACACGGTTCTGGTGATATCCAGGTGGGGACCAGAGTCACCACGTCAGGGTGAGGTCCAGAGGGGGACGAGAATCACTAGGTCCAGGTGAGGCCCCGATGTAGAACTGAGAAACCAGGTACCATGATGCCCATATGAGGACTTGAGTCACCAGGTCCAGGTGAGGTCCCTGTGGGAACGAGTCACCTCGTCACGGTGAGGGCCAGGTGGGACCACAGTCACCAGGTCCCGGTGAGGCCCAGTTATATAAGAGTATCCAGCTCCCAAAGATGCCCAGGTAAGGACCAGAGTGAACAGGTCCAGTAGAGGTTCAAATATGGATCAGAGTCAGTGTGTTTCAGCTGAGGCAGATGGAGACCACAGGAACCAGGTCCAGGAGAGCCCCATATGGGAACCAGAGCCACGAGATCCAGGTGAGGTCCAGGTGGGACCACAGTCACAAGGTCCTGGTGAGGCGCAGGTGGCAACAGGATTCACCAAGTCCAGGTGAGGACCAGGTGGCGAACAGTCACCACATCCAGGTGCGGACCAGCTAAGGACCAGATTCACCAGGCCCAAGTGAAGCCCAAGGGGTGACCAGAGTCACCAGGTAAGGGTGAGTCCCAGAGGGGGAACCAGAGTAAGCAGTTTAGTTTGAGGCCCAGAATGGGACCAGAGGTCCCTGGTCAGAGTGAGTCCCAGATGTGGAATAGAGTATCCAGGTCCCAGTGATGCCTGGGTGAGGACCAGAGTCACTAGGACCATGCAGGCCCATATGGGGTACAGAATCACTAGGTCCTGGTGAGGCATAGAATAAAACCACAGTCACCAGTATCAGGTGAACCCAATGTGGGAACCAGAGCCACTCTATCCAGCTGAGTAGCAGGTCCATGTGAGGCCCACGTGAGGACCAGATTCATCAGGTCGAATTGAGGCATAGCTGGGGACAAGAGTCACCAGGTATGGGTGCGGCCTAATTGGGGAAAGATTCAGCAGTTCTGAGTTAGGTCAAAGTGGGGACGAGAGACGCCAGGTCCAGGTGAGGCCAAACTGAGGACCAGAGTCACCAGATCCAGGTGAGGTCCATGTTTGAAAGAGAGTCACCAGGTCCAGCAGAGGTACAGTTGGAGACAAGAGTCACCAGATCCAGGTGAAGTCCAGGTGGGGACCAGAGTCACCAGATCCAGGTGAAGCCCAGGTGGGGACCAGAGTCACTAGGTCCAGATGACGCCCAGTTGAGGACCAGAGTTACAAGGTACACGTGAGGTCCCGGTGGGGATTAGAGGCAACAGGTCCATGTGAGGCCGGTTTGGGGACCATGGTCAACATGTCTACTTGAGGCCCAGGTGTGGAACACAGTAAGCAGGTCCAGGTGAGTCCCCGGTTGGGACAAGTGTCACCACGTCCAGTTGAGGAGCAGGTGGGGACAAGATCACCAGGTACAGGGGAGGCCCTTGAAAGAACCAGAGTCAACAGTTCGAGGTCTGGCGTAGGTGGCAACCAGGGTCAGCAGGTCCAAGTCAGGCCAAAGTGGGGTTCACAGTCTCTAGGGCACGGTGACACCCCGAGGGGACCAGAGTGACCTGGTCGAGATGAGGTCCAGTTGTGGAACACAGTCACCGTGTCCCAATTTTGCCCAGTTGAGGACCATGGTCAAAAGGGCCATGTGAGACACAGATGGGGACCGGAGTCCCCAAAAACAGGTGAAGCCCAGGTGGGGACCACAGTCACCAGATCCAGGGTAGTCTCAGGTGCAGACCAGAATCACCAGGTCCAGGTGAGGTGCAGGTGGCAACCACACTCACCAGGTCCCGGTGAGGCCCTGGTGGGGAACAGAGTCACGAGGTACATGAGAAGCTAGAAACACTGCAGCCACCAGGTCCACATGATGTCCATGTGGGAACGAGAATCACCAGTTACAGGTGAGGACCAGGTGGGGATCCGACACACCATGTCCAGGTGAGACCCTGGTGGGAACCAGTGACACCCTGTCCAGGTGTGGCCCAGGTGAAGACCAGAGTTAATAGTTCCGCCTGGGTCACTGTTAGTGAACAGTGTAACCATATCCTGATGCTACCCTGGTGGGTACCAGAGACACCAGGTCCTGGTGAGGGTCAGGAGGGACCAGAGACATGAGGTCCAGGTGAGGTTCCATTGGGAACGACAGTCACCAGGTCTGGTGAGGCCATGCTTAGGATCAGAGTCACCAGCTAGAGGCGAGGACCAGGTGGAGCCAGAGTCACCTGGGACAGAAGAGGCCAAGGTCAGGACCAGAGTTACCAGGATCAGGTCAGTCCCAGTGGGGAATAGAGTAACAATGTCCCGATGATGCCCAGGTAGAACCAGAGTCACCAGGTCCAGATGAGGCGCAGGTGGGGAGCATATTCACTAGGTCCCGGTGAGGCCCATTTGAGGACCAAAATGCCCAGGTCTAGTTGAGGCCTACAGGGGTACCAGATTCACCTGGTCTAGGTGACATCCAGATGGGGACCAGAGTCACGATGTCAGGGTGAGGCCCAGAGGGGATCCAGAGTCATCATGTCCAGGTGAGGGTCAGGTGTGGAACAGAGTATCCAGGTCATAATGGTCCACAGGTGAAGACCAGAGTCACCAGATCTGGGTGAGGCCCACATAGCATCAGACTCACCAGTACCAGGTGAGGCCAAGAATTGTCCACAGCAATCAGGTCCCGGTGGGGAACAAAGTCACCAGGACTGGGTGAGGCCCAGATGGGGACCAGATTCACCAGGTCCAGGTGATTCCCAGGTGGTGACCACAGTTACCATTTCCGGGTGAGGACCAGGTAAGGTCCAGATTCACCAGGTCCAAGTGAGGCCCACGTGGGGACCTGTGTCACCGGTATGGGTGAGGCCCAGATGTCAACCCCACTCACCAGGTCCAGGGGAGGCCAACCTTCCGGCCATGCAGAGGAACGGTGTCCCGATAATGCCCAATATGGACCAGAGTTACGAGATGCATGTTAGGCCCTAATGGGGACCAGAGTCACCAGGTAAATGTGAGTCTACAAGAACACCACAGTCACCAGGTCCTGGTGTGGTTCATGTGGGAACGAGAGTCACCAGGTGCAGGTGAGACCCAGGTGGGGACCACAGTCAACAAGTCCAGATTGAGGACTAGGTGGGGGACCAGAGTCACCAGGACCAGTTGAGGCCAAAGTGCGGAGCAAATTATCATGTCCAGGTGAGGCCCAGGTGGGGAACAGAGTAACCATGTCCCATTGATGCCAGGTCGGAAAAGAGTCACAAGGTCCAGACGAGGCCTAAGTGAGGAGTAGATTCACCAGGTTCTGTTGAGGCCCAGTTGAGGAGCAGTGTCCCCAGCTCCGGGTGAGTCCCAGAGGGGGACCAGAGTCACCCGGTTCTGGTGATATCCAGCTGGAGACCAGAGTCACCACGTCAGGGTGAGGCCTAGAGGGGGACGAGTATCACTAGGTCCAGGTGAGGCCCCGATGTGGAACTGAGAAACCAGGTCCCATGATGCCCATATGAGGACCTGAGTCACCAGGTCCAGGTGAGATCCCTGTGGGAACCAGGCACCTCGACTAAGTGAGGCCCAGGTGGGACCACATTCACCAGGTCCAGGTGAGGCCCAGGTAATTAAGTGAGTATCCAGGTCCCAATGAGGCCAGGTAAGGACCAGAGACAACAGATCCAGGATAGGCCCAAATATGGATCAGAATCATTGTTTTCCAGGTGAGGCCAGATGGAGACCACAGGAACCAGGTCCAGGAGAGACCAATATGGGAACCAGAGCCACCAGATCCATGTGAGGTCCAGATGGGAACACAGTCACAAGGTCCAGGTGAGGCGAAACTGGCAACAGGATTCACCAAGTCCATGGGAGGCCCAGGCGGCGACCAGTCACGACATCCAGGTGCGGACCAGCTAAGGTCCAGATTCACCAGGCCCAAGGGAAGTCAAAGGGGTGACCAGAGTCACCAGGTAAGGGTGAGGCCCAGATGGGTAACCAGAGTAACCAGTTTAGTTTGAGGCCCAGAATGGGACCAGAGGTCCCTGGTCAGAGTGAGGCCCAGGTGTGGAATAGAGTATCCAGGTCCCAATGATGCCTGGGTGAGGAACAGAGTTACTAGGGCCATGCAGGCCTAGATGGGGAACAGAATCACCAGGTCTTGGTGAGGCATAGAATAAGACCACATTCAGCAGTATCAGGTGAGCCCCTGTGGGAACCAGAGCCACTCTATCCAGCTGAGTGCCAGGTCCATGTGAGACCCACGTGAGGACCAGATTCAACAGGTCGAATTGAGGCATAGCTGTGGACAAGAGTCACCAGGTCTGGGTGCGGCCTAGGTGGGGCAAGATTCAGCAGTTCTGAGTTAGGTCAAAGTGGGGACAAGAGTCAACAGGTCCAGGTGAGGCCAAACTGAGGACCAGAGTCACCAGGTCCAGGTGAGGTCCAGGTGGGGACCAGTGTCATCAGATCCAGTTGAAGTCCAGGTGGGTACCAGAGTCACCAGATCCAGGTGAAGTCCAGGTGGGGACCAGTGTCACTAGGTCCAGATGAGGCCCAGGTGAGGACCAGAGTTACCAGGTTCACGTGAGGCCCCGGTGGGGATCAGAGGCAACAGGTCCATGTGAGGCAGGCTTGGGGACCATGGTCAACAGGTCTACTTGAGTCCCAGGTGTGGAACACAGTAAGCAGGTCCAGGTGAGTGCAACCTGTAGGCCATGCAGTGGAACCATGACCCGATGATGCTGAGGTAGTGACCAGAGTTACCAGGTCCAAATCAGGCCCAGATGGAGCATATTCACTAGGTCCAGTTGAGGCCCAGTTGAGGACCAGAGTCACCAGATCAGAGTGAGACCCAGATCGGGTTGAGGCCTAGAGGAGAACCAGTATCACCTAGTCCAGGTGACATCCAGATGGGGACCAGAGTCACCAGGTCAGAGTGAGACCCAGAAAGGTTCCAGAGTCATCAGTTCCAGATGAGGCTCAGGTGTGCAACAGAGTCTCCAGGTACCAATAACTCCCAGGTGAGGACCAGAGTCACCAGATCTGGGAGTCGCGCATATAGGATCAGAGTCACCAGTTCCAGGTGAGGCCAAGAATGGGACCACAGCAATCAAGTCCAGGTGGGGAACAAAGTCACAAGGACTGGGTGAGGCCTAGATGGGGACCAGATTCACCAGGTCCAGGTGAGGCCCAGGTGTGACCACAGTCATCAGGTCCAGGTGAGGCCCAGGTATATAAGAGAGTATCCAGGTCCCAGTGATGCCCAGGTGGAACCAGAGTCACCAGGTTCAGATGAGGCGCAAGAGGGGAGCATATCCACTAGGTCCCTGTGAGGCCCAGTTGACGACCACAGTCACCAGGTCTAGTTGAGGCCTAGAGGGGTACCAGATATACCTGGTCTAGGTGACATCCACATGGGGACCAGAGTCACCATGTCAGGGTGAGGTCCAGAGGGGATCCAGAGTAATCATGTCCAGGTGAGGCTCAGGTGTGGTACAGAGTATCCAGATCATAATGGTCCACAGGTGAGGACCAGAGTCACCAGATCTGGGGGAGGCCCAGTTAGGATCAGAGTCACCAGTTCCAGGTGAGGCCAAGAAGGAGTCCACAGCAATCAGGTCCAGGTGGGGAACAAAGTCACCAGGACAGGGTGAGGCCCAGATTGGGACCAGATTCACCAGGCCCAGGTTATTCCCAGGTGGTGACCAGACATACCAGTTCCGGGTGACGACCAGGTAAGGACCAGATTCACCAGGTCCAAATGAGGCCCACGTGGGGACCTGAGTCACCAGGTATTGGTGAGGCCAGGTGGCAAGGCACCCCAGGTCCAGGTGAGGCCAACCTGCAGGCCATGAAGAGGAACCATGTCCCGATGATACCCAGGTAAGGACGAGAGTTACCACATCCAGGTGAGGCCAACCTGCAGGCAATGCAGTGGAACCATGTCCCGATGATGCCCAGTTAGGGACTAGAGTCACCAGGTCAGGGAGAGGCCCAGAGAGGTTCCAGAGTCATCATGTCCAGGTGAGGCTCAAGTGAGGAACAGAGTCACCAGGTACCAATGATGCCCAGGTGAGGGCCAGAGTCACCAGATCTGGGTGACGTGCAGATAGGTTCAGAGTCATCAGTTCCAGGTGAGGCCAAGAAAGAGTCCACAGCAATCAGGTCCAGGTGGGGAACAAAGTCACCAGTACTGGGTGAGGCCTAGATGGGGACCAGATTCACCACATCAGGGTGAGGCCCAGAGTGGGACGAGAATCACTTGGTCCATGTGAGGCCCCGATGTGGAAGTGAGAAACCAGGTCCCATGATGCCCATATGAGGACCTGAGTCACCAGGTCCAGGTGAGCTCCCTGTGGGAACTAGTCAACTCGTCCAGGTGAGGCTCAGGTGGGACCACAGTCACCGGTCCATGTGAGGCCCAGGTATATAACAGAGTATCCAGCTCCCAGTGATGCCCAAGTAAGGACCAGAGTCAACAGGTACAAGAGAGGCCCAAATATTGTTCAGAGTCATTGTGTTCCAAGTGAGGCCAGATGGAGACCACAGGAACCAGGTCCAGGAGAGCCCCATATGGGAACCAGAGCCACCAGATCCAGGTGAGGTCCAGGTGGGACCACAGTCACAAGGTCCTGGTGAGGCGAAGGTGGCAACAGGATTCACCAAGTCCAGGTGAGGCCCAGGTGGCAACCAGTCACCAGATCCAGGTGCGGACCAGCTAAGGACCAGATTCACCAGACCCTAGTGAAGCCCAAGGGGTGACCAGAGTCACCAGGTAAGGGTGAGGCCCAGAGTGGAACTAGAGTAACCAGTTTAGTTTGAGGCCCAGAATGGGACCAGAAGTCCCTGGTCAAAGTGAGGCACAGGTGTGGAATAGAGTATCCAGGGTGAGGATCATTGGGTCCATCACCCAATGATGCCTGGGTGAGGACCAGAAGCACTAGGGCCATGCAGGCCCAGATGGGGAATAGAATCACTACGTCCTGGTGAGGCATAGAATAAGACCACAGTCAGCAGTATCAGGTGTGCCCCTTGTGGGAACTAGAGCCACTTTATCCAGCTGAGTCCCAGGTACATGTGAGGCCCACGTGAGGACCAGATTCATCAGGGTGAATTGAGGCATAGCTAGGGACAAGAGTCACCAGGTCTGGGTGCGGCCTAGGTGGGGCAAGATTCAGCAGTTCTGAGTTAGGTCAAAGTGGGGACGAGAGACACCAAGTCCAGGTGAAGCCAAACTGAGGACCAGATTCACCAGATCCACATGAGGTCCATGTTGGAAAGGAGTCACCAGGTCCAGGAGAGGTCCTGGGGTGGACCAGAGTCACCAGATCCAGATGAAGTCTAGATGGGAACCAGAGTCACTAGGTCCAGATGAGGCCCAGGTGAGGACAAGAGTTACCAGGTACACGTGAGGCCCCGGTGGGGATCAGAGGCAACATGTCCATGTGAGTCTGGCTTGGGGACCATGGTCAACAGGTCTACTTGAGGCCCAGGTGTGGAGCACAGTAAGCAGGGCCCGGTGAGGCCCCGGTGGTGACAAGAGTCACCACGTCCAGGTGAGACCCAGGTGGGGACCAGGATCACCAGGTCCAGGGGAGGCCCTTGAAAGAACCAGAGTCAGCAGTTCGAGGTCAGGTGCAGGTGGCAACCAGGGTCAGCAGGTCCAAGTCAGGCCAAAGTGGGGTTCACAGTCACTAGGACATGGTGACACCCAGAGGGGGACCAGAGTCACTTGGTCCAGGTGAGGCCATTTGTGGAACACAGTCACCGGGTCCCAATTTTGCCCAGTTGAGGAAAACCCCACTCACCAGGTCCAGGTGAGGCCAACCTGCAGGCCATGCTGTGATACCATATCCCGATGATGCCCAGGTACGGACTAGAGTCACCAGGTCCAAATGAGGCCCAGATGGGCTATATTCACTAGGTCCAGGTGAGGCCCAGTTGAGGACCAGAGTCACCAGATCACCTTGAGCCCTAGAGGTGTACCAGAATCACCTGGTCCAGGTGATATCCAGATGGGGACCAGAGTCACCAGGTCAGAGTGAGTCCCAGAGAGGTTCCAGAGTCATCATGTCCCGGTGAGGCTCAGGTGTGGAACAGACTAACCAGGTATCAATGATGCCCAGGTCAGGACCAGAGTCACCAGATCTGGGAGATGCACAATAGGATCAGAGTCACCAGTTCCAGGTGAGGCCAAGAAAGCGTCCACAGCAATCAGGTCCATGTGGGAACAAAGTCACCAGGACTGGGGGAGGCCCAGATGGGGACTAGATTCACCAGTTCCTGGTGAGGCCCAGGTGGTGACCAGAGTCCCCGGGTCTGGGAGAGGACCAGATAAGGCCCAGATTCACCAGGTCCAAGAGACCAACGTGAGGACCTGAATCACCAGGTGTGGGTGAGGCCCAGGTGGCAACCCCACTCACCAGGTCCAGGGGAGGCCAACCTGCAGGCCAGAGTCACCAGATGCAGGTGAGGCCCTTGTGGGTACCGGACTCACCAGGTAAATGTGAGTCTACAAGAACACCACAGTCACCAGGTCCAGGTGTGAATCATTTGGGAATGAGAGTCACCAGGTCCAGGTGAGACCCAGGTGGGGACCACAGTCACCAGGTCCTGATTGAGGCCTAGGTGGGGGGACCAGAGTCATCAGGACCAGTTGAGGCCAAAGTGTGGAGCAAAATTATCATGTCCAGGTGAGGCCCAGGTGGGGAACAGAGTAACCATGTCCCATTGATGCCAGGTGGGAAAAGAGTCACAAGTTCCAGACGAGGCCTATGTGAAGAGTAGATTCATCAGGTCCTGTTGAGGCCCAGTTGAGGACCATTGTCCACAGCTCCGGAGAGTCTCAGAGGGGGACCAGAGTCACCCGTTTCTGATGATATCCAGTGGGGACCAGAGTCACCACGTCAGGATGAGGCCCAGAGGGGGACGAGAATCACTAGCTCCAGGTGAGGCCCGATGTGGAACTGAGAAACCAGGTACCATGATGCCCATATGAGGACCTGAGTCACCAGGTCCATGTGAGGTCTCTGTGGGAACCAGTCACCTCGTCCAGGTGAGGCCCAGGTGGGACCACAGTCACCAGGTCCAGGTGAGGCCCAGGTATATAAGAGAGTATCGAGGTCCCAATGATGCCTAGGTAAGGACCAGAGTCAACAGGTCCAGGAGAGGCCGAAATACGGATCAGCGTCATTATGTTCCAGGTGAGGTCAGATGGAGACCACAGGAACCAGGTCCAGGAGAGCCCCATATGGGAACCAGAGCCACGAGATCCAGGTGAGGTCCAGGTGGGACCACAGTCACAAGGTCCAGGTGAGGCGCAGGTGGCAACATGATTCAACAAGTCCAGGTGAGGACTAGGTGGCGACCAGTCACCACATCCAGGCGCGGACCAGCTAAGGACAAGATTCACCAGGCCGAAGTGAAGCCCAAAGGGTGACCAGAGTCACCATGTAAGGGTGAGCCCCAGAGGGGGAACCAGAGTAACCTGTTTAGTTTGAGGCTCAGAACTGGACCAGAGGTCCCTGGTCAAAGTGAGGCCCAGGTGTGTAATAGCGTATCCAGGGTGAGGATCATTGGGTCCATCACCAAATGATGCCTGGGTGAGGACGAGAGTCACTGGGGCCATGCGGGCCCAAATGGGGAACAGAATCACTAGGTCCTGGTGAGGCATACAATAAGACCACAGTCAGCAGTATCAGCTGAGCCCCTTGCGGGAACCAGAGCCACTCTACAGCTGAGTCCCAGGTCCAGGTGAGGCTCCCGTGAGGACCAGATTCATTAGGTCGAATTGAGGCATAGCTGGGGACAAAAGTCACCAGGTCTGGGTGCTGCCTAAGTTGGGCTAGATTCAGCAGTTCTGAGTTAGGTCAAAGTGGGGACGAGAGACGCCAGTTCCAGGTGAGGCCAAACTGAGAACCAGAGTCACCAGATCCATGTGAGGTCCATGTTTGAAAGAAAGTCACCAGGTCCGGGAGAGGTCCAGGTGGGGACCAGAGTCACCAGTTCCAGGTGAGGCCAAGAAGGAGTCCACAGAAATCAGGTCCAGGTGGGGAACAAAGTCACCAGGACTGGGTGAGGCCTAGATGGGGACCAGATACACAATATCCAGGTGATATCCAGGTGGTGACCAGACTTACCAGTTCCGGGTGAGGACCAGGTAAGGACAAGATTCACCAGGTCCAAGTGAGGCCCACGTGGGGACCTGTGTCACCAGGCATAGGTGAGGCCCAGGTGGCAACCCCACTGACCAGGTCCAGGTGAGGCCAACCTGCAGGCCGTGCAGAGGAACCATGTCCCGATGATGACCATGTAGGGACCAGACTTACCAGGTCCAAGTGAGGCCAACCTGCAGGCCATGCAGTGGAACCATGTCCCGATGATGCCCAGGTAGGGACCAGAGTCACCAGGTCCAAAAGAGGCCCAGATGGTGCATATTCACTAGGTCCAAGTGAGGCCCAGTTGAGGACCAGAGTCACCAGATCTGGTTGAGGCCTAGAAGGGTACCAGAATCACCTGGTCCAGGTGACATCCAGATGGGGACCACAGTCACCTGGTCAGGGTTGTCCCAGAGAGGTTCCAGAGTCATCATGTCCAGGTGAGGCTCAGGTGTGGAACAGAGTCACCAGGTCTCAATGATGCTCAGGTGATGACCAGAGTCACCAGGTCTGGGTGACGCGCAGATAGGATCAGAGTCACCAGATCTTGTTGAGGCCTAGAGGGGTAACAGATTCACCAGGTCCAGGTAAGGCACAGGTGGTGACCAGAGTCCCCGTTCTGGGAAAGGACCAGGTAAGGACCAGATTCACTAGGTCCAAGAGGCCCACGTGGACCTGAGTCACCAGGTATGGGTGAGGCCCAGGTGGCAATAACACTCACCAGGTCCAGGTGAGGCCAACCTGCAGGCCATGCAGTGGAACCATATCCCGATGATGCCCAGGTAGGGAGAATATTTACCAGGTCCAGGTGAGGCCAACCTGCATGCCATGCAGTGGAAACATATCAAGATGATGCCCAGGTAGAGACCAGACTTACCAGGTCCAGGTGAGGCCAACCTGCAGGGCATGCAGTGGAACCATATCCCGATGATGCCCAGGTACGGACCAGAGTCACCAGGTCCAAATGAGGCCCAGATGGAGCATATTCACTATGTACAGGTGAGTCCCCTTTGAAGACCAGAGTCACCAGATCTGTTTGAGTCCTAGGGGGTACCAGAATCACCTTGTCCATGTGACATCCAGATGGGGACCAGAGTCACTAGGTCAGGGTGAGGCCCAGAGCGGTTCCAGAGTCAACATTTCCAGGTGAGGCTCAGGTGTGGTACAGAGTCACCAGGTACCAATGATGCCCAGGTGAGGACAAGAGTCACCCGGTCTGGGTGACGCACAGATAGGATCAGACTCACCAGTCCGGGTGAGGCCAAGAAAGGGCACAGCAATCAGGTCCAGGTGGGGAACAAAGTCACCAGGACTGAGTGAGGCCCAGATGGGGACCAGATTCACCAGGTCCAGGTGAGGCCCAGGTGTTGACAAGAGTCCCCGGGTCTAGGAGAGGACCGGGAAAGGACAAGATTCACCAGGTCCAAGAGGCCCACGTAGGGACTTGAGTCACCAGGTATGGGTGAGGCCCAGGTGGCAACCCCACTCACCAGGTCCTGGTGAGGCCAACCTGCAGGCCATGCAGAAGAACCATGTCCCGGTGATGCTCAGGTAGGGACCAGATTTGCCAGGTCCAGTTGAGGCCAATCTGCAGGCGATGCAGTGGAACCATATCCCGATGATGCCCAGGTAGGGACCAGAGTCACCAGGTCCATATAAGGCCCAGATGGAGCATATTCACTAGGTCCAGGTGAGGCCCAGTTGAGGACCAGTTTCACCATATCTACTTGAGTCTTAGAAGGGTACCAGAATCACTTGGTCCAGGTGATATCCAGATGGGGACGAGAGTCACCAGGTCAGGGGGAGGCTCAGAGTGGTTCCAGAGTCATCAGGTCCAGGTGAGGCTCAGGTGTGGAAGAGAGTCACCAGGTACCAATGATGCCCAGGTGAGGACCAGAGTCACCAGATCTGGGTGAGGCGCAGATAGGATCAGAGTCACCAGTTGCAGGTGAGGCCAAGAAAAAGTCCAAAGCAATCAGGTACAGGTGGGGAACAAAGTCACCTGGACTGGGTGAGGCCCAGATGGGGACCAGATCCACCAGGTCCAGGTGAGCCCAGGTGGTGTCCAGAGTCCCCGAATCTGGGAGAGGAACAGGTAAGGACCAGATTCACCAGGTCCAAGAGTCTCACGTTGGGACCTGAGTCACCAGGTATGGGTGAGACCCAGGTGGCAACCCCACACACCAGGTCCAGGTTAGGGCAACCTTCAGGCCATGCAAAGCAACCATGTCCTGATGATGCCCAGGTAGGGACCAGAGTCACCAGGTCCAGATGAGGCGCAGGTGGGGAGCATGTTCACTAGGTCCCGGTGAGGCTCAGTTGAGGACCAGAGTCACCAGGTCAAGTTGAGGCCTAGAGGGGTACCAGTTTCACCTGGTCTAGGTGACATCCAGATGGGGACCAGTGTCACCATGTCAGGCTGATGCCCAGAGGGGACCCAGAGTCATCATATCCAGGTGAGGCTCAGGTTGGAACAGAGTCTCCATGCCATAATGGACCACAGGTGAGTACCAGAGTCACCAGTTCTGGGTGAGGCCCAGTTAGGATCAGAGTCACCAGTTCCAGGTGAGGCCAAGAAGGAGTCCACAGCAATCAGGCCCAGATGGGGAACAAAGTCACCAGGACTGGGTGAGGCCCAGATGGGGACCAGATTCACCAGGCCCAGGTGATTCCCAGGTGGTGACCAGACTTACCAGTTCCGGGTGAGGACCAGGTAAGGGTCAGATTCACCAGGTCCAAGTGATGAGCACGTGGGGACCTGTGTCACCAGGTATGGGTGAGGCACTGGTGAAAACCCCACTAACCAGGTCCAGGTGAAGCCAACATGCAGGCCATGCAGAGGAACCATGTCCCAATGATGCCCATGTAGGGAATAGACTTACCGGGTCCAGGTGAGGCCAACCTGCAAGCCATGCAGAGAAACCATGTCCCGTTGATGCCCAGGTAGGGACCAGATTTACCAGGTCCAGGTGACGCCAACCTGCAGGCCATGCAGTGGAACCATGTCCCGATGATGCCCAGGTAGGGACCAGAGTCACCAGGTCCAAATGAGGCCCAGATGGAGCATATTCACTAGGTCCAGGTGAGGACCAGTTGAGGACCAGAGTCACCAGATCTCGTTGAGGCCTAGAGGGGTACCAGAATCACCTGGTCCAGGTGAAATCCAGATGGGGACCAGAATCACCAGGTCAGGGTGAGGCCCAGAGAGGTTCCAGAGTCATCATGTCCAGGTGAGGCTCAGGTGTGGAACAGAGTCACCAGGTACCAATGATGCCCAGGTGAGGACCAGAGTCAACAGGTCTGGGTGAGGCGCAGATAGGATCAGAGACACCGGTTCCAGGTGAGGCCAAGAAGGAGTCCACAGCAATCGGGTCCAGGTGGGGAACAAAGTAACCAGGACTGGGTGAGGCCCAGATGGGGACCACAATCACCAGGTCCAGGTGAGGCCCAGTTGGGGACCAGAGTACCCGGGTCTGGGAGAGGACCAGGCAAGCACCAGATTAACAGGTCCAAGAGGCCCACGTGTGGACCTGAGTCAACACGTATGGGTGCGGCCCATTTGGCCACCCCACTCACCAGGTCCAGGTGATGCCAACCTGCAGGTCAGAGTCACCAGATCCAGGTGAGGCCCTAGTGGGGACCGGAGTCACAGGTAAATGTGACTCTACAAGAACACCACAGTCAACAGGGCCAGGTGTGTTTCAAGTGGGAACGAGAGTCACCAGGTCCAGGTGAGACCCAGGTGGGGACCACACTCACCAGGTCCAGATTGAGGCCTAGGTGCGGGGACCAGATTCATCAGCACCAGTTGAGGCCAAAGTGTGGAGCAAAGTTATAATATCCAGGTGAGGCCCATGTGGGCAACAGAGTAACCATGTCCCATTGATGCCACGTGGGAAAAGAGTCACAAGGTCCAGACGAGGCCTAAGTGAGGAGTAGATTCACCAGGTCCTGTTGAGGCCCAGCTGAGGACTAGTGTCCCCAGCTCCGGGAGAGTCCCAGAGGGGGACCAGAGTCACCCGGTTCTGGTGATATCCAGGGGTGACCAGAGTCACCACGTCAGGGTGAGGCCCAGAGGGGACGAGAATCACTAGGTCCAGGTGAGGCCCCGATGTGGAACTGAGAAACCAGGTCGATAGATGCCCCTATGAGGACCTGAATCACCAGGTCCAGGAGAGGTCCCTGTGGGAACCAGTCACCTCGTCCAGGTGAGGCCCAGGTGGGACCACAGTCACCAGGTCCAGGTGAGGCCAGGTATATAAGAGAGGATCCAGGTCCCAGTGATGCCCAGGTAAGGACCAGCGTCATCAGGTCTAAGAGAGGCCCAAACATGTATCAGAGTCATTGTGTTCCAGGTGAGGCCAGATGGAGACAACACGGACCAGATTCAGGAGAGCCCCATATGGGAACCAGAGCAACCAGATCCAGGTGTGGTCCAGGTGGGACCACAGTCACAAGGTCCAGGTGAGGCGCAGGTGGCAACAGGATTCACCAAGTCCAGGTGAGGCCCAGGTGGCGACCAGTCACCCGATCCAGGTGCGGACCAGCTAAGGACCATATTCACCAGGCCCAAGTGAATCCCAAGGGGTGACCAGAGTCACCAGGTA
Source organism: Canis lupus baileyi (assembly GCF_048164855.1). Classification (NCBI taxonomy): domain Eukaryota; kingdom Metazoa; phylum Chordata; class Mammalia; order Carnivora; family Canidae; genus Canis; species Canis lupus. The sequence goes on along the minus strand of NC_132874.1, from coordinate 29,620,942 downwards.
AGGTTGAGGCCCAGAGGGGGAACCAGAGTAAGCAGTTTAGTTTGAGGCCCAGAATGGGATCAGAATTCCCTTGGCAGTGTGAGGCCCAGGTTTGGAATAGTGTATCCAGGTCCCAATGATGCCTGGGTGAGGACCAGAGTCACAAGGGCCATGCAGGCCCAGATGGGGAACAGAATCACTAGGTCCTGGTGAGGCATAGAATAAGACCACAGTCACCAGTATCAGGTGAGCCCCTGAGGGAACCAGAGCCACTCTATCCAGCTGAGTCCCAGGTCCATGTGAGGCCCACGTGAGGACCAGATTCATCAGGTCGAATTGAGGCATAGCTGGGGACAAGAGTCACCAGGTCTGGGTGCGGCCTAGGTGGGTCAAGATTCAGCAGTTCTGAGTTAGATCAAAGTGGGGACGAGAGACACCAGGTCCATGTGAGGCCAAACTGAGTATCAGAGTCACCAGTTCCAGTTGAGGTCCATGTTGGAAAGAGAGTCACCAGGTCCAGGAGAGGTCCAGAAGCAGACCAGAGTCCCCAGATCCAGGTGAAGTCCAGGTGGGGACCAGAGTCAACAGATCCAGATGAAGCCCAGGTTGGCACCAGACTCACTAGGTCCAAATGAGGCCCAGGTGAGGACCAGAGTTACCAGGTACACGTAAGGCCCTGGTGGGAATCAGAGGCAAGAAGTCCATGTGAGCCCGGCTTGGGGACCATGGTCAACAGGTCTACTTGAGGCCCATGTGTGGAACACAGGAACCAGGTCCAGGTGAGTCCCCGGTGGTGACAAGAGTCACCACGTCCAGGTGAGTCCCAGGTGGGGACCAGGATCACCAGGTACAGGGGAGGCCCTTGAAAGAACCAGAGTCAACAGTTCGAGGTCAGGCACAGGTGGCAACCAAGGTCAGCAGGTCCAAGTCAGGCCAAAGTGGGGTTCAGAGTCATTAGGGTACGGTGAGACCCGGAGGCAGACCAGAGTCACGTGGTCCAGGTGAGGTCCAGTTGTGGAAGAAAGTCACCGGGTCCCAATTCTGCAGAGTTGAGGACCATGGTCAACAGTGCCAGGTGTGGCCCAGATGGGGACCACAGTCCCCAAATCCAGGTGAAGCCCAGGTGGAGACCACAGTCACCAGATCCAGGGTTGTCTCAGGTGCAGACCAGAATCCCCAGATCCATGTGAGGTGCAGGTGACAACCACACTCACCAGGTCCCGGTGAGGCCCTGGTGGGAACCAGAGTCACGAGGTACATGAGAAGCTAGAAACACTGAAGCCACCAGATCCACATGATGTCCATGTGGAAACGAGAATCACCAGTTACAGGCGAGGACCAGGTGGGGATCCGACTCACCATGTCCAGGTGAGACCCAGATGGGAACCAGTGTCACCATGTCCAGGTGTGGCCCAGGTGAAGACCGGAGTTAATAGGTCTGGCTGGGTCACTATTAGTGAACAATGTAACCATATCCTGATGCTACCCAGGTGGGTACCAGAGACACCAGGTCCTGGTGTGGCCCAGGTGGGACCAGAGACACGAGGCCCAGGTAAGATCCGATGGAACCACAGTCACCAGGTCAGGTGAGGCCATGCTTAGAATCAGAGTCACCAGTTACAGGTGAGGCCCATGTGGAGCCAGAGTCACCTGGTACAGAAGAGGCCAAAGTCAGGACCAGAGTTACCAGGATCAGGTCAGTCCCAGTGTGGAACAGAGTAACCATGTCCCGATGATGCCCAGGTAGAACCAGAGTTACCAGGGCCAGATGAGTTGCAGGTGGGAGCATATTCACTAGGTTCCGGTTAGGCCAAGTTGAGGACCGAGTCACCAGGTCTAGTTGAGGCTTGGAGGGGTACCAGATTCACCTGGTCTAGGTGACATCCAGATGGGGACCAGAGTCACCATGTCAGGCTGAGGCCCAGAGGGGATCCAGAGTCATCATGTCCAGGTGAGGCTCACGTTGGAACAGAGTATCCAGGTCATAATGGTCCACAGGTGAGGACCAGAGTCACCAGATCTGGGTGAGGCCCAGTTAGGATAAGAGTCACTAGTTCCAAGTGAGGGCCAAGAAGGAGTACACAGCAATCAGGTCCAGGTGGGAACAAAGTCACCAGGATTGGGTGAGGCCCAATGGGGACCAGAATCACAATATCCAGGTGATTCCCAGGTGATGACCAGAGTTACCAGTTCCGGGTGAGGACAAGGGAAGGACCAGATTCACCAGGTCCACGTGAGGCCCACGTGGGAACCTGTGTCACCAGGCATGGGTGAGTCTCAGGTGACAACCCCACTCATTAGGTCCAAGTGAGGCCAACCTGCAGGCCATGCCGAGGAACCATGTCCTGATGATGCCCAGGTGGGGTCTAGAGTTATCAGGTCCAGGTGAGGCACACCTGCAGGCCATTCAGTGGAACCATGTCCCGGTAATGCCGAGGTAGGGATCAGAATCACCATGTCCAAATGAGGCCCAGATGGAGCATATTCACTAGGTCTAGGTGAGGCCCTGTTGAGGACCAGAGTCACCAGATCTGGTTGAGCCCTATAAGGGTACCAGAATCACCTGGTTCAGGTGACATCGAGATGGGGACCAGAGTCACCAGGTCAGGGTGAGGCCCAGAGAGGTTCCAGAGTCATCATGTCCAAGTGAGGCTCAGGTGTGGAACAGAGTCACCAGGTGCCAATGATGCCCAGTTGAGGACCAGATTCACCAGGTCTGGGTGACGCGCAGATAGGATCAGAGACACCAGTTCCAGGTGAGGCCAAAAAGGCGTCCACAGCAATCAGGTCCATGTGGGAACAAAGTCACCAGGACTGGGTGAGGCCCAGATGGGGACCAGTTTCACCAGGCCCAGGTGATTCCCAAGTGGTGACCAGAGTTACCAGTTCTGGGAAGGACCAGATAAGGACCAGATTCACCAGGTCCAATTGAGGCCCACGTGGGGACCTGTGTGACCATGTATGGGTGAGGCACAATTGGCAACCCCACTCACCAGGTCCAGGTGAGGCCAACCTGCAGGCGATGGAGAGGAACCGTGTCCCGATGATGCCCAGGTAGGGACCAGAGTTACCAGGCCCAAGTGAGGCCAACCTGCAGGCCATGCAGTGGAACCATATCCCTATGATGCCCAGGTAGGGACCAGAGTCACCAGGTCCAAATGAGGCCCACATGGAGCATATTCACTAGGTCCAGGTTAGGCCCAGTTGAGGACCAGAGTCACCAGATCTGGTTGAGGCCTAGAGGGATACGAGAATTCCCTGTTCCAGGTGACATCCAGATGGGGACCAGTGTCACCAGAGAAGGGTAAGGCTCAGAATGGTTCCAGAGTCATCATGTCCAGGTGAGGCTCAGGTGTAGAACAGAGTCACCATGTACCAATGATGCCCAGATAAGGACCAGAGTCACCAGGTCTGGGTGACACGCAGATAGGATCAGAGTCACCAGTTCCAGGTGAGGCCAAGAAAGAGTCCACAGCAATCAGGTCCAGGTGGGGAACAAAGTCACCAGGATTGGGTGAGACCCAGATGGGGACCAGATTCACCAGATCTAGGTGAGGCCCAGGTGGTGACCAAAGTCCCCGAGTCTGGGAGAGGACCAGGTAATGACCAGATTCACCAGGTCCAAGAAGCCCACGTGTGGACCTGAGTCAACACGTATGGGTGAGGCCCATGTGGCAACCCGACTCACCAGGTCCAGGTGAGGCCAACCTGCAGGTTAGAGTCACCAAATCCAGGTGAGGCCCTAGTGGGGACCGGAGTCACAAGTAAATGTGAGTCTACAAGAACACCACAGTCAACAGGGCCAGGTGTGTTTCAAGTGGGAACGAGAGTCACCAGGTCCAGGTGACACCCAGGTGGGGACCACACTCACCAGGTCCAGATTGAGGTCTAGGTGGGGGGACAAGATTCATCAGGACCAGTTAAGGCCAAAGTGTGGAGCAAAGTTATCATGTCCAGGAGAGGCCCAGGTGGGCAACAGTGTAACCATGTCCCATTGATGCCAGGTGGGAAAAGAGTCACAAGGTCCAGATGAGGTCTAAGTGAGGAGTAGATTCACCAGGTCCTGTTGAGGCCAAGCTGAGGACCAGTGTCCCCAGCTCCGGCAGAGTCCCAGAGGGGGACCAGAGTCACCCGGTTCTGGTGATATCCAGGGGTGTCCAGAGTCACCACGTCAGGTTGAGGCCCAGAGGGGGACGAGAATCACTAGGTCCAGGTGAGGCCCCGATGTGGAACTGAGAAACCAGGTACCATGATGTCCATATGAGGACCTGAGTCACCAGGTCCAGGTGAGGTCCCTGTGGGAACCAGTCACCTCATCCAGTAGAGGCCCGGGTGGGACCACAGTCACCAGGTCCAGGTAAAGTCCAGGTGGGGACCAGAGTCTCCAGATCCAGGTGAAGCCCAGGTGGGGACCACAGTCACCAGATCCAGGGCAGTCTCAGGTGCAGACCAGAATCACCAGGTTCAGGTGAAGTGCAGGTGGCAACCACACTCACCAGGAACCGGTGGACCCTGGTGAGGACCAGAGTCATGAGGTACATGCAAACCTAGAAACACTGCAGCCACCAGGTCCACATGATGTTCATGTGGGAACGAGAATCACCAGTTACAGGTGAGGACAAGGTGGTGATCCGACTCACCATGTCCAGGTGAGACCCAGGTGGGAGCCAGTGTCACCATGACCAGGTGTGGCCCAGGTGAAGACTAGAGTTAATAGGTCCGGCTGGGTCACTCTAAGTGAACAGTGTAACCATATCCTGATGTTACACAGGTGGGTAGCAGAGACACCAGGTCCTGGTGACCCGAGATGGGACCAGAGACCTGAGGTCCAGTTGAGGTCCCGATGGGAACCAGTCACCATGTCAGGTGAGACCATGCTTAGAATCAGAGTCACCAGTTACAGGTGAGGCCCAGGTGGAGCCAGAGTCACCTGGTAGAGAAGAGGCCAAAGTCAGGACCAGAGTTACCAGGATCAGGTCAGTCCCAGAGTGGAATAGAGTAACCATGTCCCGATGATGCCCAGGTAGAACCAGAGTCACCAGGTCCAGATGAGGCGCAGGTGGGGAGCATGTTCACTAGGTCATGGTGAGGCCCAGTTGAGGACCAGAGTCACCAGGTCAAGTAGAGGCCTAGAGGGGTACCAGATTCACCTGGTCTAGGTGACATCCAGATGGGGACCAGAGTCACCATGTCAGGCTGAGGCCCAGAGGGGATATAGAGTCATCATGTCCAGGTGAGGCTCAGGTGTGTAACAAAGTATCCAGTCATAATGGTCCACAGGAGAGGACCAGAGTCACCAGATCTGGGTGAGACCCAGTTAGGATCAGAGTCACCAGTTCAAGGTGAGGCCAAGAAGGAGTCCACAGGAATCAGGCCCAGGTGGGGAACAAAGTCACCAGGACTGAGTGAGGCCTAGATGGGGACCAGATTCACCAGGTCCAGGAGATTCCCAGGTGGTGACCAGAGTTACCAATTCCGGGTGAGGTCCAGGTAAGGACCAGATTCACCAGGTCCAAGTGAGACCCACGTGGGGACCTGTGTCACCAGGCTTGGGTGAGGCAAGGTGACAACCCAATTCACCATGTCCAGGTCAGGGCAACCTGCAGGCCATTGAGAGGAACCATGTCCCGATGATGCCCAGGTAGGGACTAGAGTTACCAGGTCCAGGTGAGGCCAACCTGCAGGCCATGCAGTGGAACCATGTCCCGATGATGCCCAGGTAGGGACCAGAGTTACCAGGTCCAGGTGAGGCCAACCTGCAGGTCATGCAGTGGAGCCATGTCCCTATGATCCCCAGGAAAGGACAAGAGTCACCAGGTCCAAATGAGGCCCAGATGGAGCATATTCACTAGCTCCAGGTGAGGCCCAGTTAAGGACCAGAGTCACCAGATCTGGTTGAGGCATAGAGGGGTACCAGATTCACCTGGTACAGGTGACATCCAAATGGGGACCAGAGTCACCAGATCAGGGTGAGGCCCAGAGGGGCTCCAGAGTCATCATGTCCAGGTGAGGCTCAGGTGTGGAACACAGTGTCCAGATCATAGTGGTCCACAGGTGAGGACCAGAGTGACCAGATCTGGGTGATGCGCAGATAGGATCAGAGTCACCAGTTCCAGGTGAGGCCAAGAAAGAGTCCACAGCAATCAGGTCCAGGTGGGGAACACAGTCACCAGGACTGGGTGAGGCCCAGATTGGGACCAGATTCAACAGCTCCAGGTGAGGCCCAGGTGGTGACCAGTGTCCCGGGTCTGGGATTGGACCAGGTAAGGACCAGATTAACAGGTCCAAGAGGCCCACGTGGGGAACTGAGTCACCAGTTATGGGGTGACAACCCGACTCACCAGGTCCAGGTGAGGCTAACCTTCAGGCCAGAGTCACCAGATCCACGTGAGGCCCTAGTGGGGACCGGAGTCACCAGGTAAATGTGCGTCTACAAGAACACCACAGTCACCAAGTCCAGGTGTTGTTCATGTGGGAACGAGAGACACCAGGTCCAGGTGAGAACCAGGTGGGGACCACAGTCACCAGGTCCAGATTGAAGCCTAGGTGGGGGGACCAGAGTCATCAGGACCAGTTGAGGCCAAAGTGTGGAGCAAAGTTATCATGTCCAGGTGAGGCCCAGGTGGGGAACAGAGTAACCATGTCCCATTGATGCCAGGTGGGAAAAGATTCACAAGGTCCCGGTGAGGCGCAGGTGGCAACAGGATTCTCCAAGTCCAGGTGAGGCCCAGGTGGCGACCAGTCACCAGATCCATGTGAGGACCAGCTAAGGACCAGATTCACCAGGACCAAGTGAAGCCCAAGGGGTGACCAGATTACCAGGTAAGGGTGAGGCCCAGAGGGGCAACCAGAGTAACCAGTTTAGTTTGAGGCCCAGAATGGGACAAGAGGTCCCTGGTCAAAGTGAGGCCCAGGTGTGGAATAGAGTATCCAGGTTCGAATGATGCCTGGGTGAGGACCAGAGTCACTAGGGCCATGCAGGCCCAGATGGGGAACAGAATCACTAGGTCCTGGTGAGGCATAGAAAAAGACCACTGTCACCAGTATCAGGAGAGTCCCTTGTGGGAACCAGAGCCACTGTATCCAGCTGAGTCCCAGGTCCATGTGAAGCCCACGTGAGGACCAGATTCACCAGGTCGAATTGAGGCATAGCTGGGGACAAGAGTCACCAGGTCTGGGTGCGGCCTAGGTGGGGCAAGATTCAGCAGTACTGAGTTATGTCAAAGTGGTGACGAGAGACACCAGGTCCAGGTGAGGCCAAACTGATTACCAGATTCACCACATCCAGGTGAGGTCCATGTTGGAAAGAGAGTCACCAGGTCCAGGAGAGGTCCATGTGGGGACCAGAGTCACTATATCCAGGTGAAGTCCAGGTGGGGACCAGAGTCACCAGATCGAGGTGAAGCCCAGGTGGGGACCAGAGTCACTAGGTTCAGATGAGGCCCAGGTGAGGACCAGAGTTACCAGGTACACGTGAGGATCTGGTGGGGATCAGAGGCAACAGTCCATGTGAGGCCGGCTTGGGGACCATCGTCAACAGGTCCACTTGAGACCCAGGTGTGAAACACAGTAAGCAGGTCCAGGTTAGTCCCCCGTGGTGACAAGAGTCACCACGTCTAGGTGAGGTCCAGGTGGGGACCAGGATCACCAGGTACAGGGGAGGCCCTTGAAAGAACCAGAGTCAAGAGTTCGAGTTCAGGCGCAGGTGGCAACCAGGGTCAGCAGGTCCAAGTCAAGCCAAAGGGGACTTCACAGTCACTAGGGCACGGTGAGACCCAGAGGGGGAGCATAGTCACATGGTCCAGGTGAGGTTCAGTTGTGGAACACAGTCACCAGGTCCCAATTTTGCCCAGTTGAGGACCACGGTCAACAGGGCCAGGTGAGGCCCAGATGGGGACCGGAGTCCCGAAATCCAGGTGAAGCCCAGGTGGGGACCACAGTCACTAGATCCAGTGTAGACTCAGGTGCAGACCAGAATCACCAGGTCCAGGTGTGGTGCAGGTGGCAACCAAACTCACCAGGTCCCGGTAAGGCACTGGTGGGGTACATGAGAAGTCACGAGGTACATGAGAAGCTAGAAACACACGAGATCCCTGGGTGGCGCAGCGGTTTGGCGCCTGCCTTTGGACCAGGGCGCGATCCTGGAGACCCGGGATCGAATCCCACGTCGGGCTCCCGGTGCATGGAGCCTGCTTCTCCCTCTGCCTGTGTCTCTGCCTCTCTCTCTCTCTGTGACTATCATAAATAAATAAAATTTTAAAAAAAGATGCTAGAAACACTGCGGCCAACAGGTCCAAATGATCTCCATGTGGGAACGAGAATCACCAGTTACAGGTGAGGACCAGGTGGGGATCCGACTCACCATGTCCAGGTGAGACCCAGGTGGGAAACAGTGTCACCATGTCCAGGTGTGGCCCGGGTGAAGACCAGAGTTAATAGGTCCGGCTGGGTCACTGTTAGTGAACAGTGTAACCATATCCTGATGCTGCCCAGGTGGGTAGCAGAGACACCAGGTCCTGGTGAGGCCCAAGTGGGACCAGAGACATGAGGTCCAGGTGAGGTCCCGATGGGAACCACAGTCACCAGGTCAGGTGAGGCCATGCTTAGGATCAGAGTCACCAGTTCCAGGTGAGGCCCAGGTGGAGCCAGAGTCACCTGGTACAGAAGAGGCCAAAGTCAGGACCAGAGTTACCAGGATCAGGTCACTCCAAGTGGGAATAGAGTAATCATGTCCCGGTGATGCCCAGGTAGAACCAGAGTCACCAGGCCCAGATGTGGTGCAGGTGGGGAGCATGTTCACTAGGTCCCGTTGAGGCCCAGTTGAGGACCAGAGTCACCAGGTCTAGGTGAGGCCTAGAGGGGTACCAGATTCACCTGGTCTGGTGACAAACAGATGTGGACCAGAGTCCCCATGTCAGGCTGAGGCCCAGAGTGGATCCAGAGTCAACTTATCCAGGTGAGGCTCAGGTGTGGAACAGAATATCCAGGTCATAATGGTCCACAGGTGAGGACCAGAATCACCAGATCTGGGTGAGGCCCAGTTAGCATCAGAGTCAGCAGTTCCAGGTTAGCCAGGAAGGAGTCCACAGCAATCAGGTCCAGGTGGGGAACAAAGTCACCAGGACTGAGTGAGGCCAAGATGGGGACCAGATTCACCAGGTCCAGGTGAGACCCAGATGGTGACCAGAGTCCCCAGGTCTGGGAGAGGACCAGGTAAGGACCAGATTCACCAGGTAGAAGAGGCCCACATGGGGACCTGAGGTACCAATTATGGGTGAGGCCCAGGTGGCATCCCCACTAACCAGGTCCATGTGAGGCCAACCTGCAGGCCAAGTCACCCGATCCACGTGAGGACCTAGTGGGGACTGGAGTCACCAGTTAAAAATGATTCTACAAAAACAACACAGTCAACAGATCCTGGTGTGGTTCATGTGGGAATGAGAGTCACCAGGTCCAGGTGAGACCCAGGTGGGGACCACAATCACCAGGTCCAGTTGAGGCCCAGGTGGGACCACAGTCAGCAGGTCCAGGTGAGGCCTAGGTCGGGGGACCAGAGTCATCAGGACTAGTTGAGACCAAAGTGTGGAGCAAAGTTATCAGGTCCATGTGAGGCCCAGTTGTGGAAGAGTAACCATGTCCCATTGATGCCAGGTGGGAAAAGAGTCACAAGGTCCAGACGAGGCCTTAGTGAGGAGTAGATTCACCAGGCCCTGTTGAGGCCCAGTTGAGGACCAGTGCCCCATCTCCGGGTGAGTCCCAGAGGGGGACAAGTTTCACCCGGTTCTGGTGATATCCAGGTGGCGACCTGAGTCACCAGATCTGGGTGAGGCTCAGTTAGGATCAGAGTCACCAGTTCCAGTTGAGGCCAAGAAGGAGTCCACAGCAATCAGGCCCAGGTGGGGAACAAAGTCACCAGGACTGGGTGAGGCCCAGATGGGGACCAGATTCACCAGGCCCAGGTGATTCCCAGGTGGTGACCAGACTTACCAGTTCCGTGTGAGGACCAGGTAAGGGTCAGATTCACCAGTTCCAAGTGATGAGCACGTGGGGAACTGTGTCACCAGGTATGGGTGAGGCACTGGTGAAAACCCCACTAACCAGGTCCAGGTGAAGCCAACATGCAGGCCATGAAGAGGGACCATGTCCCGTTGATGCCCAGGTCGGGACCAGATTTACCAGGTCCAGATGACGCCAACCTGCAGGCCATGCAGTGGAACCACGTCCCGATGATGCCCAGGTAGGGACCAGAGTCACCAGGTCCAAATGAGGCCCAGATGGACCATATTCACTAGGTCCAGGTGCGGACCACTTGAGGACCAGAGTCACCAGATCTGGTTGAGGCCTAGAGGGGTACCAGAATCACCTGGTCCAGGTGACATCCAGATGGGGACCAGAATCACCAGGTCAGGGTGAGGCCCAGAGAGGTTCCAGAGTCTACATGTCCAGGTGAGGCTCAGGTGTGGAACAGAGTCACCAGGTACCAATGATGCCCAGGTGAGGACCAGAGTCACCAGGTCTGGGTGACGCGCAGATAGGATCAGAGACACCAGTTCCAGGTGAGCCAAGAAAGAGTCCACAGCAATCAGGTCCAGGTGGGGAACAAAGTCACCAGGACTGGGTGAGGTCCAGATGGGGACCAGAATCACCAGGTCCAGGTGAGGCCCAGATGGGGACCAGAGTACCCGGGTCTGGGAGAGTACCAGGTAAGGACCAGATTAACAGGTCCAAGAGGCCCACGTGGGGACCTAAGTCACCAGGTTTCGGTGAGGGCCAGGTGGCAACCCCACTCACCAGGTCCAAGTGAGGCGAACCTGCAGGCCAGAGTCACCAGATCCAGGTGAGGCCCTAGTGGGGACACGAGTCACCAGGTAAATGTGAGTCTACAAGAACACCACAGTCACCAGGTCCAGGTTTGGTTCATGTGGGAACGAGAGTCACCAGATCCAGGTGAGACCCAGGTGGGGACCACAGTCACCAGGTCCAGATTGAGGCCTAGGTGGGGGGACCAGAGTCATCAGGAACAGTTGAGGCCAAAGTGTGGAGCAAAGTTATCATGTCCAGGTGAGGCCCAGGTGGGGAACAGAGTAACCATGTCCCATTGATGCCAGGTGGGAAAAGAGTCACAAGGTCCAGACGAGGTCTAAGTGAGGAGTAGATTCACCAGGTCCTGTTGAGGCCCAGCTGAGGACCAGTGTCCCCAGCTCCGGGTGAGTCCCAGAGGGGGACCAGAGTCCCCCGGTTCTGTTGGTATCCAGGTGGGAACCAGAGTCAGCAGGTCAGGAAGAGGCCCAGAGGGGGACGAGAATCACTAGGTCTAGGTGAGCCCGATGTGGAACTGAGAAACCAGGTCCCATGATGCCCATATGAGGACCTGAGTCACCAGGTCCAGGTAAGGTCCCTGTGGGAACCAGTCACCTCGCCCAGGTGAGGCCCAGGTGGGACCACAGTCACCAGGTCCAGGTGAGGCCCAGGTATATAAGAGAGTATCCAGGTCCCAATGATGCCCAGGTAAGGACCAGAGTCAACAGGTCCAGGAGAGGCCCAAATATGGATCAGAGTCATTGTGTTCCAGGTGAGGCCAGATGGAGACCACAGGAACCAGGTCCAGGAGAGCCCCATATGGGAACCAGATCCACCAAATCGAGGTGAGGTCCACGTGGGGCCACAGTCACAAGGTCCAGGTGATGTGCATGTGGCAACAGGATTCACCAAGTCCAGGTGAAGCCCAGGTGGCGACCAGTCACGACATCCAGGTGCGGACCAGCTAAACACCAGATTCACCAGGCCCAAGTGAATCCCAAGGGGTGACTAGAGTCAGCAGGTAAGGTTGAGGCCCAGAGGGGGAACCAGAGTAAGCAGTTTAGTTTAAGGCCCAGAATGGGATCAGAGGTCCCTTGGCAGTGTGAGTCCCAGGTGTGGAATAGAGTGTCCAGGTCCCAGTGATGCCTGGGTGAGGACCAGAGTCACAAGGGCCATGCAGGCCCAGATGGGGTACAGAATCACTAGGTCCTGTTTCGGCATAGAATAAGAACACAGTCAGCAGTATCAGGTGAGCCCCTTTTGGGAACAAGAGCCACTCTTTCCAGCTGAGTCCCAGGTACATGTGAGGTCCATGTGAGACCCGATTCATCAGGTCGAATTGAGGAATAGCTGGGGACAAGAGTCAACAGGTCTGGGTGCATAATAGGTGGGGCAAGATTCAGCAGTTCTGAGTTAGGTCAAAGTGGGCAAGAGAGATACCAAGTCCAGGAGAGGTCCAGATTGGGACCAGAGTCACCAGATCCAGGTGAAGTCCAGATGGGGACCAGAGTCTCCAGAACCAGGTGAAGCCCAGGTGGAGACCAGAGTCTCTAGGTCCAGATGAGGCCCAAGTGAGGACCAGAGTTACAAGGTACACATGAGGCCCCGGTGGGGATCAGAGGCAACAGGTCCATGTGAGGCCGGCTTGGGGACCATGGTCAACAGGTCTACTTGAGGCCCAGGTGGGGAACACAGTAACCAGGTCATAATGGTCCACAGGTGAGGACCAGAGTCACCAGATCTGGGTGAGACCCAGTTAGGATCAGAGTCACCAGTTCAAGGTGAGGCCAAAAGGAGTCCACAGCAATCAGGCCCAGGTGGGGAACAAAGTCACCAGGACTGGGTGAGGCACAGATGGGGACCAGATTCACCAGGTCCAGGTTATTCCCAGGTGGTGACCAGAGTTACCAGTTCCGGGTGAGGTCCAGGTAAGGACCAGATTCACCAGGTCCAAGTGAGACCCACGTGGGGACCTGTGTCACCAGGCATGGGTGAGGCCCAGGTGTCAACCCCACTCACCAGGTCCAGGTGAGGGAAACCTGCAGGCCATTGAGAGGAACCATGTCCCGATGATGCCCAGGTAGGGACTAGAGTTACCAGGTCCAGGTGAGGCCAACCTGCAGGCCATGCAGTGGAACCATGTCCCGATGATGCCCAGGTAGGGACCAGAGTCACCAGGGGCAAATGAGGCCCAGATGGAGCATATTCACTAGGTCCAGGTGAGGCCCAGTTGAGGACCAGAGTCACCAGATCTGGTTGAGGCCTAGAGGGGTACCAGAATCAACTGGTACAGGTGACATCCAGATGGGGAACAGAGTCACCAGGTCAGGGTGAGGCCCAGAGGGGCTCCAGAGTCAACATGTCCAGGTGAGGCTCAGGTGTGGAACACAGTGTCCAGGTCATAGTGGTCCACAGGTGAGGACCAGAGTGACCAGATCTGTGTGACGCGCAGATAGGATCAGAGACACCAGTTCCAGGTGAGGCCAAGAAAGCGTCCACAGCAATCAGGTCCAGGTGGGGAACACAGTCACCAGGACTGGGTGAGGCCCAGATGGGGACCAGATTCAACAGGTCCAGGTGAGGCCCAGGTGGTGACCAGAGTCCCCGGGTCTGGGAGTGAACCAGGTAAGGACTAGTTTCACCAGGTCCAAGAGGCCCACGTGGGGAACAGTCACAAGGTACGGGGTGGCAACCCCACTCACCAGGTCCAGGTGAGGCCAACCTTCAGGCCAGAGACACCAGATCCACGTGAGGCCCTAGTGGGGACTGGAGTCACCATGTAAATGTGCGTCTACAAGAACACCACAGTCACCAAGTCCAGGTGTGGTCATGTTGGAACGAGAGACACCAGGTCCAGGTGAGACCCAGGTGGGGACCACAGTCACCAGGTCCAGATTGAGGGCTAGGTGGGGGGACCAGAGTCATCAGGACCAGTTGAGGCCAAAGTGTGGAGCAAAGTTATCATATCCAGGTGAGGCCCAGGTGGGGAACAGAGTAACCATGTCCCATTGATGCCAGGTGGGAAATGAGTCACAAGGTCCCGGTGAGGCGCAGGTGTCAACAGGATTCACCAAGTCCAGGTGAGGCCCAGGTGGCGACCAGTCACCAGATCCATGTGAGGACCAGCTAAGGACCAGATTCACCAGGCCCAGTTGAAGCCCAAGGGGTGACCAGCGTCACCAGGTAAGGGTGAGGCCCAGAGGGGGAACCAGAGTAACCAGTTTAGTTTGAGGCCCAGAATGGGACCAGAGATCCCTGGTCAAAGTGAGGCCCAGGTATGGAATAGAGTATCCAGGTCCCAATGATGCCTGGGTGAGGACCAGAGTCTCTAGGGCCATGCATGCCCAAATGTGGAACAGAATCACTTGGTCCTGGTGAGGCATAGAATAAGACCACAGTCAGCAGTATCAGGTGAGCCCCTTGTGGGAACCAGAGCCACTCTATCCAGCTGAGTCCCAGGTCCATGTGAGGCCCACGTGAGGACCAGATTCATCAGGTCGAATTGATGCATAGCTGGGGACAAGAGTCACCAGGTCTGCATGCGGCTTATGTGGGGCAAGATTCAGCAGTTCTGAGTTAGGTCCAAGTGGAGACGAGAGACACCAGGTCCATGTGAGACCAAACTGAGGACCAGAGTCACCAGATACAGGTGAGGTCCATGTTGGACAGAGAGTCACCAGGTCCAGGAGAGGTCCAGGTTGGGACCAGAGTCACCAGATCCAGGTGAAGTCCCGGTGGGGACCAGAGTCTACAGATCCAAGTGAAGCACAGGTGGGGACCAGAGTCACTAGGTCCAGATTAGGCCCAGGTGAGGACCAGAGTTACCAGGTACACGTGAGGCCACGGTGGGAATCAGAGGCAACAGCTCCATGTGAGGCCGGCTTGGGGACCATGGTCAACAGGTGTATTTGAGGCCCATGTGTGGAACACAGTAACCAGGTCCAGGTGAGTCCCCGGTGGTGACAAGAGTCACCACGTCCAAGTGAGACCCAGGTCTGGACCAGGATCACCAGGTACAGGGGAGGCCCTTGAAAGAACCAGAGTCAACAGTTCGAGGTCAGGCACAGGTGGCAACCAAGGACAGCAGGTCCAAGTCAGGCCAAAGTGGGGTTCAGAGTCATTAGGGCACGGTGAGACCCAGAGGGGGACCAGAGTCACATGGTCCAGGTGAGGTCCAGTTGTGGAACACAGTCACCGGGTCCCAATTTTGCCCAGTTGAGGACCATGGTCAACAGGGCCAAGTGAGGCCCAGATGGGGACCGGAGTCCCCACATCCAGGTGAAGCCCCGGTGGGGACCACAGTCACCAGATCCAGGGTAGTCTCAGGTGCAGACCAGAATCACCAGGTCCAGGTGAGGTGCAGGTGGCAACCACACTCACCAGGTCCAGGTGAGGCCCTGGTGGGGACCAGAGTCACGAGTTACATGAGAAGCTAGAAACACTGCAGCCACCAGATCCACATGATGTCCATGTGGGAACGAGAATCACCAGTTACATTGAGGCCCAGGTGGCGATCAGACTCACCATGTCCAGGTGAGACCGAGGTGGTAACCAGTGTCACCATGTCCATGTGTGGTGAGGTGAAGACCAGAGATAATAGGTCCGGCTGGGTCACAGTTAGTGAACAGTGTAACCATATCCTGATGCTACCCAGGTGGGTACGAGAAACACCAGGTCCTGGTGAGGCCTAGGTGAGAACAGAGACATGAGGACCAGGTGAGGTCCCGATGGGAACCACAGTCACCAGTTCTGGTGAGGCCATGATTTGGATCAGAGTCACCAGTTACAGGTTAGGCCCAGGTGGAGCCAGAGTCACCTGGTACAGAAGAGACCAAAGTCAGGAGCAGAGTTACCAGGATAAGGTCAGTCCCAGTGGGGAATAGAGTAACCATCTCCCGATGATGCCCAGGGAGAACCAGTGTCACCAGGTACAGATGAGGCGCAGGTGGAGAGCATGTTCACTAGGTCCTGGTGAGGCCCAGTTGAGGACAAGAGTCACCAGGTCAAGTTGAGGCCTAGAGGGGAACCAGGTTAAACTGGTCTAGGTGATATCCAGAAGGGGAGCAGCGTCACCATGTCAGCGTGAGGCATAGAGGGGATCCAGAGTCATCTTGTCCAGGTGAGTCTCAGGTGTGGAGCAGAGTATCCAGGTCATAATGGTCCACAGGTGAGGACCAGAGTGACCAGATCTGGGTGACGCGCAGATAGGATCAGAGTCACCACTTCCAGGTGAGGCCAAGAAAGAGTCCACAGAAATCAGGTCCAGGTGGGGAACAAAGTCACCAGGACTGGGTGAGGCCCAGACGGGGACCATATTCATCATGTCCAGGTGAGGCCCAGGTGTTGAGCAGAGTCCCTGGGTCTGGGAGAGGACCAGGTAAGGACCAGATTCACCAGGTTCAAGAGGCCCACGTGGGGAATTAGTCACCAGTTATGGGTTAGGCCCAGGTGGCAACCCCACTCACCAGGTCCAGGGGACGCCAAGCTGCAGGCTAGAGTCACCAGATCCAGGTGAGACCCTAGTGGGGACCGGAGTCACCAGGTAAATGTGAGTCTACAAGAATACCACAGTCACCAGGGCCAGGTGTGGTTCATGTGGGAACGAGAGTCACCAGGTCCAGGTGAGACCCAGGTGGGGACCACAGTCACCAGGTGCAGTTTGTGGCTTACATGAGGGGACCAGAGTCATCAGGACCATTTGAGGCCAAAGTGTGCAGCAAGTTTATCATGTCCAAGTGAGGCCCAGGTGGGGAACAGAGTAACCATGTCCCATTGATGCCAGGTGGGAAAAGAGTCACAAGGTCCAGATGAGGCCTAAGTGAGGAGTAGACTCACCAGGTCCTTTTGAGGCCCAGTTGAGGACCAGTGTCACCAGCTCCGGGTGAGTCCCAGAGGGGGACCAGAGTCACCCGGTTTTGGTGATATCCAGGTGTGGACCAGAGTCACCACGTCAGGGTGAGGCCCAGACGGGGACGAGAATCACTACGTCCAGGTGTGGCCCCGATGTGGAACTGAGAAACCAGGTCCCATGATGCCCATTTGAGGACCTGAGTCACCAGGTCCAGGTGAGGTCCCTGTGGGAACCAGTGACCTCATCCAGGTGAGGCCTAGGTGGGACCACATTCATCAGGTCCAGGTGAGACCCAGGTATATAAGAGAGTATCCGGGTCCCAATGATGCCCAGGTAAAGAACAGAGTCAACAGGTCCATGAGAGGCACAAATATGGATCAGAGTCATTGTGTTCCAGGTGAGGCCAGACGGAGACCACAGGAACCAGGTCCAGGAGAGCCCCATATGGGAACCAGAGACACCAGATCAAGGTGAGGTCCACGTGGGACCACAGTTACAAGGTCCAGGTGAGGCGCTGTTGGCACCAGGGTTCACCTAGTCAAGGTGAGGGCCAGGTGGCGACCAGTCACCAGATCCAGGTGCGGACCAGCTAAGGACCAGAATCACCAGGCCCAAGTGAAGCCCAAGGGGTGACCAGAGTCACCAGGTAAGTGTGAGGACCAGGGGGAACCAGAGTAACCAGTTTAGTTTGCGGCCCAGAATGGGACCAAAGGTCCCTGGTCAAAGAGAGGCCCAGGTGTGGAACAGAGTATCCAGGTCCCAATGGTTCCTGGGTGAGGACCAGAGTCACTAGGGCCATGCTGGCCCAGATGGGGAACAGAATCACTAGGTCCTGGTGAGGCATAGAATAAGACCACAGTCAGTAATATCAGGTGAGCCCCTTGTGGGAACCAGAGCCACTAAACCAGCTGAGTCCGAGGTCCATGTGAGGCCCACGTGAGGACCAGATTCATCAGGTCGAATTGAGGCATAGCTGGGGACAAGAGTTACCAGGTCTGGGTACGGCCTAGGTGGGGCAAGATTCAGCAGTTCTGAGATAGGTCAAAGTGGGGACGAGAGACACCAGGTCCAGGTGAGGCCAAACTGAGGACCAGAGTCACCAGATCCAGGTGAGGTCCAGGTGGGGACCAGAGTCACTAGGTCCAGATGAGACCCAGGTGGGGACCAGAGTTACCAGTTACACGTGAGGCCCAGCTGGGGATCAGAGACAACAGGTCCATATGAGGCCGGCTTCGGTACCATGGTCAACAGGTCTACTTGAGGCCCAGGTGTGGAACACCGTAAACAGGTCCAGGTGAGTCCCCGGTGGTGACAAGAGTCACCACGTCCAGGTGAGGCCCAGGTGGGCACCAGGATCACCAGGTACAGGGGAGGCCCTTGAAAGAACCACAGTCAACAGTTCGAAATCAGACACAGGTGGCAACCAGGGTCAGAAGGTTCAAGTCAAGCCAAAGTGGGGTTCACAGTCACTAAGGCACGGTGATACCCTGAGTGGGACCAGAGTCACCTGGTCCAGTTCAGGTCCAGTTGTGGAACACAGTCACCGGGTCGCAGGTTTGCCAGGTTGAGAACCATGGTCAACAGGGCCAGGTGAGGCCCAGATGGGGACCTGAGTCCCCAAAGCAGTGAAGGCGAGGTGGGGACCACATCACCATATCCAGGGTAGTCTCACGTGCAGACCAGAATCATCAGGTCCAGGTGAGGTGCAGGTGGCAACCACACTCACCAGGTCCCGGTGAGGCCCTGGTGGGGACCAGAGTCACGAGGTACATGAGAATCTAGAAACACTGCAGCCACCAGGTCCACATGATGTACATATGGGAACGAGAATCACCAGTCACCAGTGAGGACCAGGTTGGGATCCGACTCACAATGTCCTGGTGAGACCCATGTGGGAACCAGTGTCACCATGTCCAGGTGTGGTTCATGTGGGAACAGGAGTCACCAGATCCAGCTGAGAACCAGTTGGGGACGACAAGTCACCAGGTCCAGATTGAGGCCTAGGTTGGGGGACGAGAGTCATCAGGACCAGTTGAGGCCAAAGTGTGCAGCAAAGTTATCATGTCCAGGTGAGGACCAGGTGGGGAACAGAGTAACCATGTCCCATGATGCCAAGTGGGAAAAGAGTCACAAGGTCCAGACGAAGCCTAAGTTTGGAGTAGATTCACCAGGTCCTGTTGAGGCCCAGCTGAGGACCAGTGTCCCCAGCTCCGGGTGTGTCACCCGGTTCTGGTGATATCCAGGTAGGGACCAGTGTCACAAGTCAGGGTGAGGCCCAGAGGGGGACGAGAATCACTAGGTCCAGGTGAGGCCCCGATGTGGAATTGTGAAACCAGGTCCCAAGATGCCCATATGAGGACCTGAGTCACCAGGTCCAGGTGATGTCCCTGTGGGAACCACTCACCCCGTCCAGGTGAGGCCCAGGTGGGACCACAGTCACCATGTCCTGGTGAGGTCCAGGTATATAAGATAGTATCCAGGTCCCAATGATGCACAGGTAAGTACCAGAGTCAACAAGTCCAGGAGAGGCCCAAATATGGATCAGAGTCATTGTGTTCCAGGTGAGGCCAAATGGAGACCACAGGAACCAGGTCCAGGAGAGCCCCATATGGGAACCAGATCCACCAGATCCAGGTGAGGTCCAGGAGGGACCACAGTCACAAGGTCCAGGTGAGGCGCAGGTGGCAACATGATTCACCAAGTCCAGGTGAGGCCCACGTGGTGACCTGTCACCTGATCCAGGTGCGGACCAGCTAAGAACCAGATTCACCAGGCCCAAGTGAAGCCCAAGGGGTGACGAGAGTCACCAGGTAAGGGTGAGGCCCCGTGGGGGAACCAGAGTAACCAGTTTAGTTTGAGGCCCAGAATGGGACCAGAGGTCCCTGGACAAAGTGAGGCCCAGGAGTGGAATAGAGTATCCGGTCCCAATGATGCCTGGGTGAGGACCAGATTCACTAGGGCCATGAAAGCCCAGATGGGGAACAGAATCACTAGGTCCTGGTGAGGCATAGTATAAGAACACAGTCACCAGTATCAGGTGAGCCCCTTGTGGGAACCAGAGCCACTCTATCCAGCTGAGTCCCAGGTCCATGTGAGGCCCACGTGAGGACCAGATTCATCAGGTCGACTTGACGCATAGCTGGGGACAAGAGTCATCAGGTCTGAGTGCGGCCTAGGTGGGGCAAGATTCAGCAGTTCTGAGTTAGGTCAACGTGGGGACGAGAGACACCAGTACAGGTGAGGCCAAACTGAGACCAGAGTCACCAGATACAGGTGAGTTCCAGGTGGGGACCAGAGTACCAGATCCAGGTGAAGTCCAGGTGGGGACCAGATTTACCAGTTCCGGGTGAGGACCAGGTAAGGACAAGATTCAACAGGTCCACGTGAGGCCCACGTTGGGACCTGTGTCACCAGGCATGGGTGAGTCTCAGGTGACAACCCCACTCACTAGGTCCAAGTGAGGCCAACCTGCAGGCCATGCCGAGGAACCATGTCCTGATGATGCCCAGGTGGGGTCTAGAGTTATCAGGTCCAGATGAGGCGCACTTGCAGGCCATGCAGTGGAACCATGTCCCGGTAATGCCGAGGTAGGGATCAGAATCACCATGTCCAAATGAGGCCCAGATGGACCATATTCACCAGGTCTAGGTGAGCCCCAGTTGAGGACCAGAGTCCCAGATCTGGTTGAGCCCTATAAGGGTACCAGAATCACCTGGTTCAGGTGACATCGAGATGGGGACCAGAGTCACCAGGTCAGGGTGAGGCCCAGAGAGGTTCCAGAATCATCATGTCCAAGTGAGGATCAGGTGTGGAACAGAGTCACCAGGTACAAATGATCCCAGTTGAGGACCAGATTCACCAGGTCTGGGTGACGTGCAGATAGGATCAGAGTCACCAGTTCCAGGTGAGGCCAAGAAGGCGTCCACAGCAATCAGGTCCATGTGGGGAACAAAGTCACCAGGACTGGGTGAGGCCCAGATGGGGACCAGATTCACCAGGCCCAGGTGATTCCCAGGTGGTGACCAGAGTTACCAGTTCCGGGGAAGGACCAGGTAAGGACCAGATTCACCAGGTCCAATTGAGGCCCACGTGGGGACCTGTGTCACCAGGTATTGGTGAGGCCAGGTGGCAAGGAACTCCCCAGGTCCATGTGAGGCCAACCCGCAGGCCATGCAGAGGAACCATGTCCCGATGATACCCAGGTAAGGACGAGAGATACCACATCCAGGTGAGGCCAACCTGCAGGCCATGCAGTGTAAGCATGTCTCAATGATGCCCAGGTAGGGACTAGAGTCACCAGGTCAGGGACAGGCCCAGAGAGGTTCCAGAATCATCATGTCCAGGTGAGGCTCAGGTGAGGAACAGAGTCACCAGGTACCAATGATGCCCAGCTGAGGACCAGAGTCACCAGATCTGGGTGACGCGCAGATAGGTTTAGAGTCACCAGTTCCAGGTGAGGCCAAGAAAGAGTCCACAGCAATCAGGTCCAGGTGGGGAACAAAGTCACCAGGACTGGGTGAGGCCCAGATGGGGACCAGATTCACCAGGTCCAGGTGAGGCCCAGTTGAGGACCAGTGTCCCCAGCTCCGGGTGGGTCCCAGAGGTGGACCAGAGTCACCCGGTTCTGGTGATATCCAGGTGGGGACCAGAGTCACCACGTCAGGGTGAGGCCCAGAGGGGGACGAGAATCACTAGGTCCAGGTGAGGCCCCGACGTGGAACTGAAACCAGGTCCCATGGTGCCCATATGAGGACCTGAGTCAGCAGGTCCAGGTGAGGTCCCTGTGGGAACCAGTCACCTCGTCCAGGTGATGGCCAGGTGGGACCACAGTCACCAGGTCCAGGTGAGGCCCAGGTATATAAGAGTGTATCCAGGTCGCAATGATGCCCAGGTAAGGACCAGAGTCAACAGTCCAGGAGAGGCCCAAATATGGATCAGAGTCATTTTGTTCCAGGTGATGCCTGATGGAGACCACAGGAATCAGGTCCAGGAAAGCCCCATATGGGAACTAGAGCCACGAGATCCAGGTGAGGTCCTGGTGCGACCACAGTCACAAGGTCCAGGTGAGGCGCAGGTGGCAACAGGATTCACCAAGTCCAGGTGAGACCCAGCTGGCGACCAGTCACCAGATCCAAGTGAGGACAAGCTAAGGACCAGATTCACCAGGCCCAATTGAAGCCCATGGGGTGACCAGAGTCACCAGGTAAGGGTGAGTCCCAGAGGGGGAACCAGAGTAACCAGTTTAGTTTGAGGCCCAGAATGGGTCCAGAGGTCCCTAGTCAGAGTGAGGCCCAGGTGTGGAATAGTGAATCCAGGTCCCAATGATGCCTGGATGAGGACCAGAGTCACTAGGGCCATGCAGACCCAGATGGGGACAAATCACTAGGTCCTGGTGAGGCATACAATAAGACCACAGTCAGCAGTATCATTTGATCCCCTTGCATGAACCAGAGCCACTCTATCCAGCTGAGTCCCAGGTCCATGTGAGGCTCACGTGAGGACCAGATTCATTAGGTCGAATTGAGGCATAGCTGGGGACAAGAGTCACCAGGTCTGTGTGCGGCCTACGTGGGGCAAGATTCAGCAGTTCTGAATTAGGTCAAAGTGGGGACGAGACACGCCAGGTCCAGGTGAGGCCAAACTGAGGACCAGAGTCACCAGATCCATGTGAGGTCCATGTTGGAAACAGAGTCACCAGTCCGGGAGAGGTCCAGGTGGGGACCAGAGTCACCAGATCCAGGTGAAGTCCAGGTCGGGATCAGAGTCACCAGATCCACGTGAAGCCCAGGTGGGGACCAGAGTCACTAGGTCCCGATGAGGCCCAGGTGAGGACCAGACTTACCAGGTACACGTGAGGCCCCGGTTGGGATCAGAGGCAACAGGTCCATGTGAGGCCGACTTGGGGACCATGGTCAACAGGTCTACTTGAGGCCCTGGTGTGGAACACAGTAAGCAGGTCCAGGTGAGTCCCCGGTGGTGACAAGAGTCACCACGTCCAGTTGAGTCCCAGGTGGGGACCAGGATCACCAAGTACCGTTGAGGCCCTTCAAAGAACTAGAGTCTACTGGCACAAAAACAGACACATAGATCAGTGACACAGAATAGAGAATCCAGAAGTGGACCCTGAACTTTATGGGCAACTAATATTCGATAAAGGAGGAAAGACTATCCATTGGAAGAAAGACAGTCTCTTCAATAAATGGTGCTGGGAAAATTGGACATCCACATGCAGAAGAATGAAACTAGACCACTCTCTTTCACCATACACAAAGATAAACTCAAAATGGATGAAAGATCTAAATGTGAGACAAGATTCCATCAAAATCCTAGAGAAGAACACAGGCAACACCCTTTTTGAACTCGGCCATAGTAACTTCTTGCAAGATACATCCACGAAGGCAAAAGAAACAAAAGCAAAAATGAACTATTGGGACTTCATCAAGATAAGAAGCTTTTGCACAGCAAAGGATACAGTCAACAAAACTCAAAGACAACCTACAGAATGGGAGACGATATTTGCAAATGACATATCAGATAAAGGACTAGTTTCCAAGATCTATAAAGAACTTATCAAACTCAACACCAAAGAAACAAACAATCCAATCATGAAATGGGCAAAAGACATGAACAGAAATCTCACAGAGGAAGACATAGACATGGCCAACATGCACATGAGAAAATGCTCTGCATCACTTGCCATCAGGGAAATACAAATCAAAACCACAATGAGATACCACCTCACACCAGTGAGAATGGGGAAAATTAACAAGACAGGAAACAACGAATGTTGGAAAGGATGCGGAGAAAAGGGAATCCTCATACACTGTTGGTGGGAATGTGAACTGGTGCAGCCACTCTGGAAAACTGTGTGGAGATTCCTCAAACAGTTAAAAATATACCTGCCCTACGACCCAGCAATTGCACTGTTGGGGATTTTCCCCAAAGAGACAAATGCAATGAAACGCCGGGACACCTGCACCCCGATGTTTATAGCAGCAATGGCCACGATAGCCAAACTGTGGAAGGAGCCTCAGTACAACGAAAGATGAATGGATAAAGAAGATGTGGTTTATGTATACAATGGAATATTACTCAGCTATTAGAAATGACAAATACCCACCATTTGCTTCAACGTGGATGGAACTGGAGGGTATTATGCTGAGTGAAGTAAGCCAGTCGGAGAAAGACAAACATTATATGTTCTCATTCATTTGGGAAATATAAATAATAGTGAAAGGGAATATAAGGGAAGGGGGAAGAAATGTGTGGGAAATATCAGAAAGGGAGACAGAACGTAAAGACTGCTAACTCTGGGAAACGAACTAGGGGTGGTAGAAGGGGAGGAGGGCGGGGGGTGGGAGTGAATGGGTGACGGGCACTGGGGGTTATTCTGTATGTTAGTAAATAGAACACCAATAATAAAAAATAAATTAAAAAAAAAAAGAAAAAAGAAAGAACCAGAGTCAACAGGTCGAAGTCAAGCGCAGGTGGCAACCAGGGTCAGCAGGTCCAAGTCAGGCCAAAGTGGGATTCACAGTCATTAGGGCACGGTGAGACCAAGAGGGGGACCAGAGTCACATGGTGCAGGTGAGGTCCATTTGTGGAACACAGTCACCGGGCCCCAATTGTGCCCAGTTGAGGACCATGGTTAACAGGGCCAGGTGAGGCCCAGATGGGTACCGGAGTCCCCAAATCCAGGTGAAGACCAGGTGGGGACCACAGTCACCAGATACAGGGTAGTCTCAGGTGCAGGCCAGAATCACCAAGTCCAGGTGAGGTGCAGGTGGCAACCACACTCACCAGGTCCCGGTGAGGCCCTGGTGGGGACCAGAGTCACGAGGTACATGAGAAGCTAGAAACACTGCAGCCACTAGTTCCACGTGATGTCCATGCTGGAATGAGAATCACCAGTTACAGGTGAGGACCAGGTGGGGATCCGACTCACCATGTCCAGGTGATACCAAGGTTGGAACAAGTGTCACCATGTCCAGGTGTGGCCCAGGTGAAGACCAGAGTAATAGGTCTGGCTGGGTCGCTATTAGTGAACAGTGCAACCATATCCTGATGCTACCCAGGTGGGTACCAGAGACACCGGGTCCTGGTGTGGCCCAGGTGGGACCAGAGACACGAGGTCCAGGTGAGGTCCCGATGGGAACCACAGTCTCCAAGTCAGGTGAGACCATGATTAGGATCAGAGTCACCAGTTACAGGTGAGGCCCAGGTGGAGCCAGAGTCACCTGGTACAGAAGAGGCCAAAGTCAGGACCAGAGTTACCAGGATCAGGTCAGTCCCACTGGGGAATAGAGTCACCAAGTCTCGATGATGCCCAGGTAGAACCAGAGTCAACACGTCCAGATGAGGCGCAGGTGGGGAGCATGCTCACTAGGTCCCGGTGAGTCCAAGTGAGGACCAGATTTACCAGGTCAAGTTGAGGCCTAGAGGGGTACCAGATTCACCTGGTCTAGGTGACATCCAGATGGGGACCAGAGTCATCATGTCAGGCTGAGGCCCAGAGGGGATCTAGAGTCATCATGTCCAGGTGAGGCTCAGGTGTGGAACAGAGCATCCAGGTCATAATGGTCCACAGAAAGGAACAGAGTCACCAGATCTGGGTGAGGCCCAGTTAGGATCAGAGTCACCAATTCCAGGTGAGGCCAAGAAGGAGTCCACAGCAATCAGGTCCAGGTGGGGAGCAAAGTCACCAGGACTGGATGAGGCCCGGATGGGGACCAGATTCTCCAGGTCCAGGTGATTCCCAGATGGTTACCAGAGTTACGAGTTCCGGGTGAGGACCAGGTAAGGACCAGATTCACCAAGTCCAAGTGAGGCCCACGTGGGGACCTGTGTCACCAGGCATGTGTGATACCCAGGTGACAACCCCACTCACCAGGTCCAGGTGAGGCCAACCTGCAGGCCAATGCAGAGGAACCATCTCTCGATGATGCCCAGGTAGGGACTAGAGTTACCAGGTCCAGGTGAGGCCAAACTGCAGGCCATGCAGTGGAATCATGTCCCGATAATGCCCAGGTAGGGACCAGAATCACCAGGTCCAATGAGGCCCAGATGGAGCATATTCACTAGGTCCAGGTGAGGTCCAGTGGAGGACCAGAGTCACCAGACTTTGTTGAGGTCTAGAGGGGTACGAGAATCACCTGGTCCAGGTGACTTCCAGATGGGGACCAGAGTCACCAGGTCAGGATGAGGCCCAGAGAGGTTCCAGAGTCATCATGTCCAGGTGAGGCTCAGGTGTGGAACAGAGTCACCAGGTACCAAAAATGCCCAGGTGAGGACCAGCGTCACCAGGTCTCGGTGACGGGCAGATAGGATCAGAGTCACCAGTTCCAGGTGAGGCGAAGAAAGAGTCCACAGCAATCAGATACAGATGGGTACAAAGTCAACAGGCCTGGGTGAGGCCCAGATGGGGATCAGATTCACCATGTCCAGGTAGGCTCAGGTGGTGACCAGAGACCCCGGGGCTGGGAGACGACCAGGTATGGACCAGATACCAGGTCCAAGAGGCCCACGAGGGGACCTGACTCACCAGGTATGGGTGAGGCCCAGGTGGCAACCCCACTCACCATGTCCAGGTGAGGCCAACCTGCATGCCAAAGTCACCAGATCCACGTGAGGCCCTAGTCGGCACTGGAAAAGGCAGGTAAAAGTGAGTCTACAAGAACACCACAGTCACCAGGTCCAGGTGTGGTTCATGTGGGAACGAGAGCCACCAGTTCCAGGTTAGACCCAGGTGGGGACGACAGGCACCAGGTCCAGATTGAGGCCTAGGTTGGGGGACGAGAGTCATCAAGACCAGTTGAGGCCAAATTGTGCAGCAAAGTTATCATGTCCAGGTGAGGCCCAGATGGGGAACAGAGTAACCATATCCCAATAATGCCAGGTGGGAAAATAGTCACAAGGTCCAGACGAAGCCTAAGTTTGGAGTAGATTCACCAGGTCCTGTTGAGGCCCAACTGAGGACCAGTGTTCCCAGCTCCGGTGTGTCACCCGGTTCTGGTGATATCCAGGTGGGGACCAGAGTCACCATCTCAGGGTGAGGCCCAGAGGGCATCCAGAGTCATCATGTCCAGGTGAGGTTCAGGTGTGGAACAGAGTATCCAGGTCATAATGGTTCACAGGTGAGGACCAGAGTCACCAGATCTGGGTGAGGCCCAGTTAGGAGCAGAGTCACAAGTTCCAGGTGAGGCCAAGAAGGAGGCCACAGCAATCAGGTCAAGGTGGGGATCAAAGTCACCAGGAATGGGTGAGGCCCAGTTGGGGACCAGATTCACCAGGTCCAGGTGATTCCCATTTGGTGACAAGGGTTACCATTTCCGTGTGAGGACCAGGTAAGGACCAGATTCACCAGGTCCAAGTGAGGCCCACGTGAGATCTGTGTCACCAGGTATGGGTGAGGCCCAGGTGGCAAGCCCACTCACCAGGTCTAGGTGAGGCCAACCTGCAGGCCATGCAGAGGAACCGTGTCCCGATGATGCCCAGATAGGGACCAGAGGTACGAGGTCCAGGTGACGCCAACCTGCAGGCCATGCAGAGGAACCGTGTCCCGATGATGCCCAGGTAGGGACCAGAGTTACTAGGTCAAGAAGAGGCCAACCTGCAGACCATTATGTGGAACCAGGTCGCGATGTTGCCCACGTAGGGACCAGAGTCACCAGGTCCAAATGAGGCCCAGATGGAGCATATTTACTAGGTACAGGTGAGGCCCAGTTGAGGACCAGAGTCACCAGATCTGGTTGAGGCCCAGAGGGGTACCAGATTCACCTGGTCTAGGTGACATCCAGATAGGGACCAGAGTAACCATGTCAGGGTGAGGCCCAGAGGGGTCCAGAGTCATCATGTCCAGGTGAGGCTCAGGTGTGGAACAGAGTATCCAGGTCATAATGGTCCACCCGTGAGGACCAGAGTCACCAGATCTGGGAGAGGCCCAGTTAGGATCAGAGTTACCAATTCCAGGTGAGGCCAAGAAGGTGTCCACAGCAATCAGGTCCAGGTGGGGAACAAAGTCACCAGGACTATGTGATACCCAGGTGGTGACCAGATTTACCAGTTCCGGGTAGAACTAGGTAAGGACCACATTCACCGGGTCCAAGTGAGGCCCACGTTGGGACCTGTGTCACCAGGCATGGGTAAGACCCACGTGGGAACCCCACTCACCAGGTCAAGATGAGGCCAACATGCAGGCCATGCAGAGGAGCCATGTCCCGATGATGCCCAGGTAGGGACCAGAGTTGCCAGATCCAGGTGAGACCCAGGTGGGGAACACAGGAACTAGGTCCAGATTGAGGTCTAGGTGGGGGGACCAGAGTCATCAGGACCAGTTGAGGCCAAAGTGCGGAGAAAACTTATCATGTCCAGGTGAGGCCCAGGTGGGGAACAGAGTAACCATGTCCCATTGATGCCAGGTTGGATAAGAGTCACAGGGTCCAGACGAGGCCTAAGTGAGGAGTAGATTCACCAGATCCTGTTGAGCCCAGGTGAGGACCTGTGTCCCCAGCTCCGGGTGAGTCCCAGAGGGGGACCAGAGTCACCCTGTTCTGGTGATATCCAGGTGGGGACCAGAGTCACCAGGTCAGGGTGAGGCCCAGAGTGGGACGAGATCACTAGGTCCAGGTGAGGCCCCAATGTGGCACTGAGATACCAGGTCCCATGATACCAATTTGAGGACCTGAGTCACCAGGTCCAGGTGAGGTCCCTGTGGGAACCAGTGTCCTCATCCAGATGAGGTCCAGGTGGGACCACAGTCACCAGGTCCAGGTGAGGCCCAGGTATATAAGAGAGTATACATGTCCCAATGATGGCCAGGTAAGGACCAGACTCAACAGGTCCAGGAGAGCCCCATATGAAACCAGAGCCACCAGATCCAGGTGAGTTCCAGGTCGGACCACAGTCACAAGGTCCAGGTGAGGCGCAGGTGGCAACAGGATTCACCAATTGCAGGTGAGGCCCAGGTGGCGACAAATCACCAGATCCAGGTGCGGATCAGCTAAGGACCAGATTCACCAGGCCCATGTGAAGCTCAAGGGGTGACCAGAGAAACCAGGTAACGGTGAGTCCCAGAGGTAGAATCAGAGTAACCAGTTTAGTTAGAGGCACAGAATTGGACCAGAGGTCCCTGGTCAAAGTGAGACCCAGGTGTGGAATAGAGTATCCAGGTCCCAATGATGCCTGGGAGAGGACCAGAGTCTCTAGGGCCATGAAGGCCCAGATGGGGAACAGAATAACTAGGTCCTAGTGAGGCATAGAATAAGACCACAGTCAGCAGTATCAGGTGAGCCCCTTGAGGGAACCAGAGCCACTCTACCCAGCTGAGTCCAAGGTCCATGTGAGGCCCACGTGAGGACCAGATTCATCAGATCGAATTGAGGCATAGCTGGGGACAAGAGTCACCAGGTCTGGGTGCGGCCTAGGTGGGGCAAGATTCAGCAGTTCTGAGTTAGGTCAAAGAGGGAACGAGAGACACCAGGTCCAGGGGAGGCCAAACTGAGGACCAGAGTCACCAAATCCAGGTGAGGTCCAT
Organism: Canis lupus baileyi; assembly: GCF_048164855.1. NCBI lineage: Eukaryota > Metazoa > Chordata > Mammalia > Carnivora > Canidae > Canis > Canis lupus. The sequence continues at coordinate 29,591,780 of NC_132874.1, read as the reverse complement.
GTTGGAAAGAGAGTCACCAGGTCCAGGAGAGGTCCAGGAGGGGACCAGAGTCACCAGATCCAGGTTAAGTCCAGGTGGGGACCCGAGTCACCAGCTCCAGGTGAAGCCCAGGTGGGAACCAGAGTCACTAGGTCCAGATGAGGCCCAGGTGAGGACCAGAGTTACCAGGTACACGTGAGGCCCCGGTGGGGATCAGAGGCAACAGGTCCATGCGAGTCCCGCCTGGGGACCATGGTCAACAGGTCTACTTGAGGCCCAGGTGTGGAACACAGTAAGCTGGTCCAGGTGAGTCCCCGGTGGTGACAAGAGTCACCACGTCCAGGTGAGGCCCAGGTGGGGACCAGGAACACCAGGTACAGGGGAGGCCCTTGAAAGAATCAGAGTCAACAGCTCGAGGTCAGGCGCAGGTGGCAACCAGGGTCAGCAGGTCCAAGTGAGGCCAAAGTGGGGTTCACAGTCACTAGGGCACGGTGAGACCCAGAGGGGGACCAGAGTCACCTGGTCCAGGTGAGGTCCAGTTGTGGAACACAGTCACCGTGTCCCAATTTTGCCCAGTTGAGGATCATGGTCAACAGAGCCTGGTGTGCCCATATGGGGACCGGAGTCCCCAAATCCAGGTGAAGCCCAGGTGGGGACCACAGTCACCAGATCCAGGGTAGTCTCGGTTGCAGACCAGAATCACCAGGTCCATGTGAGGTGCAGGTGGCAACCACACTCACCAGGTCCCGGTGAGGCCCTGGTGGGGACCCGAGCCACGAGGTACATGAGAAGCTAGAAACACTGCAGCCACCAGGTCCGCATGATGTCCATGTGGGAACGCGAATCACCAGTTACAGGTGAGGACCAGGTGGGGATCCGACCCACCATGCCCAGGTGAGACCCAGGTGAAGACCAGAGTTAATCGGTCCGGCTGGGTCACTGTTAGTGAACAGTGTAACCATATCCTGATGCTACCCAGGTGGGTACCAGAGACACCATATCCTGGTGAGGCCCAGGTGGGCCCAGAGACATGAGGTCCAGGTGAGGTCCCGATGGGAACCACAGTCACCACGTCAGGTGAGGCCAAGCTTAGGATCAGAGTCACCAGTTACAGGTGAGGCCCAGGTGGAGCCAGAGTCACCTGGTACAGAAGAGGCCAAAGTCAAGACCAGAGTCACCACGGGTCAGTCCCAGTGGGGAATAGAGTAACCATTTCAGGATGATGCCCAGGAAGAACCAGAGTCACCAGGTCCAGATTGGCGCAGGTGGGGAGCATATTCACTAGGTCCCTGTGAGGCCAATTGAGGACGAGAGTCACCAGGTCTAGTTGAGTCCTAGAGGGGTACCAGATTCACCTGGTCTAGGTGACATCCAAATGGAGACCAGAGTCACCATTTCAGGGTGAGGCCAAGAGAGGTTCCAGAGTCATCAAGTCCAGGTGAGGCTCAGGTGTGGAACAGAGTATCCAGGTCTTAATGATCCACAGTTGAGGACCAGAGTCACCAGATCTGGGTGAGGCCCAGTTAGGAACGGAGTCACCAGTTCCAGGTGAGGCCAAGAAAGTGTCCACAGCAATCAGGTCCAGGTGGGGAACAAAGTCACCAGGACTGGGTGAGGCCCAGATTGGGAACAGATTCACAAGGTCCAGGTGATTCCCAGGTGATGACCAGAGTTACCAGTTCCGGATGAGGACCAGGTAAGGACCAGATTCACCAGGTCCATGTGAGGCCCACGTGGGGACCTGTGTCACCAGGTATGGGTGAGGCCCAGGTAGCAAACCCACTCACCAGGTCAAGGTGAGTCCAACCTGCAGGCAATGCAGAGGAATCGTGTACCGAAGATGCCCGTGTAGGGAACAGAGTTAACAGGTCCAGGTGAGGCCAACCTGCAGGCCATGCAGTGGAACCATGTCCCGATGATGCCCAGGTAGGGACCAGAGTAACCAGTTCCAAATGAGGCCCAGATGGAGCATATTCTCTAGGCCCATGTGAGGCCCAGTTGAGGACCAGAGTCACCAGATCTGGTTGAGGCCTAGAGGGGTACCAGAATCACCTGATCCAGGTGACATCCAGATGGGGACCAGAGTCCCTGATATTGAACAGTGTCACCATAACCTGATGCTACATAGATGGTTACCAGAGACACCAGATCCTGGTGAGGCCCAAGAGGGACCCGAGACATGAGGTCCAGGTGAGGTCCCGATGGGAACCGCAGTCTTCAGGTCAGGTGAAACCATGCTTAAGATCAGAGTCACCAGTTACAGGTGAGGCACAGGTTGAGCCAGAGTCACCTTGTACAGAAGAGGCCAAAGTCAGGACAAGAGTTACCAGGATCAGGTCAGTCCCAGTGGGGAATAGAGTAACCATGTCCCGATGATGCCCAGGAAGAACCAGAGTCACCAGGTCCAGATGAGGCGCAGGTGGGGAGCATATTCACTAGGTCCCAGTGAGGCCAAGTTGAGGACAAGAGTCACAAGTTCTAGTTGAGGCGTAGAGGGGTCCAGATTCACCTGGTCTAGGTGACATCCAGATGGGACCAGAGTCATCATGTCAGCCTCACCTGGACTTGCTGACTCTGGGCCAGGTCCTGGTGAGGCCCAGGTGGGACCAGAGACATGAGGTCCAGGTGAGGTCCCGATGGGAACCACAGTCACCAGGTCAGGGGAGGCCATGCTTAGGATCAGAGGCACCATTTACAGGTGAGGCCCAGGTGGATCCAGAGTCACCTGGTACAGAAGAGGCCAAAGGCAGGACCAGAGTTACCAGGATCAGTTCAGTCCCAGTGGGGAATAGAGTAACCATGTCCCGATGATGCCCAGGTAGAAACAGAGTCACCAGGACCAGATGACGCGCAGGTGGGGAGCATGTTCACTAGGTCCCGGTGAGGCCCAGTTGAGGACCAGCGTCACCAGGTCAAGTTGAGGCCTAGAGGGGTACCAGATTCACCTGGTCTAGGTGACATCCAGATGGGGACCAGAGTCACCATGTCAGGCTGAGGCCCAGAGGGGATCCAGAGTCATCATGTCCAGGTGAGCACAGGTGTGGAGTAGAGTATCCAGGTCATAATGGTCCACAGGTGAGGACCAGAGTCACCAGATCTGGGTGAGGCCCAGTTAGGTTCAGAGTCACCAATACCAGGTGAGGCCAAGAAGGAGTCCACAGCAATCAGGTCTAGGTGGGGAACAAAGTCACTAGGACTGGATGAGGCCCAGATGGGGACCAGATTCACCAGGTCCAGATGATTCCCAGGTGGTGACCAGAGTTACAAGTTCCGGGTGAGGACAAGGTAAAGACCAGATTCACCAGGTCCAAGTGAGGCCCACGTGGGGACCTGTGTCACCAGGCATGGGTGAGGCCCAGGTGACAACCCCACTCACCAGGTCCAGGTGAGGCCAACCTGCAGGCCATGCAGAGGAACCATGTCCCGATGATGCCCAGGTAGGGACCAGAATTACCATGTCCAGGTGAGGCCAACCTGCAGGTCATGCAGGGGAACCATGTCCCGATGATGCCCAGGTAGGGACCAGAGTTACCAGGTCCAGGTGAGGCCAATCTGCAGGCCATGCAGGGGAACCATGTCCCGAAGATGCCCAGGTAGGGACCAGAGTCACCAGGTCCAAATGAGGCCAACCTGCAGGCCATGCAGGGGAACCATGTCCGATGATGCCCAGGGAGGGCCCAGAGTCATGAGGTCGTGGTGAGTCTAACCTGCATGCCATGCAGTGGAACCATATCCCTATGATGCCCAGGTAGAGACCAGAATTACCAGGTCCAGGTGAGGCCAACCTGCAGTTCATGCAGTGGAACCATGTCCGGATGATGCCCAGGTGAGGAACAGAGTCACCAGGTTTGGGGGACGCGCAGAAAATATCAGAGTCACCATTTTCAGGTGAGGCCAAAAAGAGTCCACAGCAATCAGGTCCAGGTGGGGAACAAAGTCACCAGGACTGGGTGAGTCCCAGATGATGACCGGATTCACCAGGTCCAGGTGAGGCCCAGTTGGGGACCAGAGTCCCCGGGTCTTGGAGAGGACCAGGTAAGGATCAGATTCACCAGGTCCAAGAGGCCCAGGTGGGTAAGTAACACCACGTATGGGTGAGGCCCAGGTAGCAACCCCACTCACCAGGTCCAGGTGAGGCCAACCTGCAAGCCAGAGTCACCAGAACCAGGTGAGGCCCTAGTGGGACCGGAGTCACCAGGTAAATGTGAGTCTACAAGAACACCACAGTCACCTGGTCCAGGTGTGTTTCATGTGGGAACGAGTGTCACCAGGTACAGGTAAGGCCCTGGTGGGGACTACAGTCACCAGGTCCAGATTGAGGCCTAGGTGGGGGGACCAGAGTCATCAGGACGAGTTGAGGCCAAAGTGTGGAGCAAAGTTATCATGTCCAAGCGAGGCCCAGGTGGGGAACAGAGTAACCATGTCCCATTGATGACAGGTGGGAAAAGAGTCACAATGTCCAGACGAGGCCTAAGTGAGGAGTAGATACACCAGGTCCTGTTGAGGCCCAGTTGAGGACCAGTGTCCCCAGCTCCGGGTGAGTCCAAGATGTGGAACAGAGTCACCCGGTTCTGGTGATATCCAGGTGGGAACCAGAGTCACCACGTCAGGGTGAGGCCCAGAGGGGGACGAGAATCACTAGGTCCAGGTGAGGCCCCGATGTGGAACTGAGAAACCAGGTCCCATGATGCCCATATGAGGACCTGAGTCCCCAGGTCCAGGTGAGTTCCCTTGGAAGCCAGTCACCTCGTCCAGGTGAGGCCTAGGTGGGACCACAGTCACCAGATCCAAGAGAGGCCTAGGTATATAAGAGAGTATCCAGGTCCCAAAAATGCCCAGGTAAGGACCAGAGTCAACAGGTCCAGGAGAGGTCCAAATATGTATCAGAGTCATTGTGTTCCAGGTGAGGCCAGATGGAGACCACAGGAACCTGGTCCAGGAGAGACCCATATGGGAACCAGAGCCACCAGAGCCAGGTGAGGTCTAGGTGGGACCACAGTCACATGGTCCAGGTGAGGCGCAGGTGGCAACAGGATTCACCAAGTCCAGGTGAGGCCCAGCTGGCGAACAGTCACCAGATCCAGGTGAGGACCAGCTAAGGACCAGATTCACCAGGCCCAAGTGCAGCCCAGGGGGTGACCAGAGTCACCAGGTAAGGGTGAGGCCTAGAGGGGGAACCAGAGTAACCAGTTTAGTTGAGGCCCAGAATGGGACCAGAGGTCCCTGGTCAAAGTGAGGCCCAGGTGTGGAATAGAGTATCCAGGTCCCAATGATGCCTGGGTCAGGACCAGAGTCACTAGGGCCAGGCAGACCCAGATGGGGAACAGAATCACTAGGTCCTGGTGAAGCATATAATAAGACCACAGTCAGCAGTAACAGGTGAGCCCCTTGTGGGTACCAGAGCCACTATATCCAGCTGAGTCCCAGGTCCATGTGAGGCCCACGTGAGGACCAGATTCATCAGGTCGAATTGAGGCATAGCTGGGGACAAGAGTCACCAGGTGTGGGTGCGGCCTAGGTGGGGCAAGATTCAGCAGTTCTGAGTTAGGTCAAAGTGGGGACGAGAGACACCAGGTCCATGTGAGGCCAAACTGAGGACCAGAGTCACCAGATCCACATGAGTTCCATGTTGGAAAGAGAGTCACCAGGTGCAGGAGAGGTCCAGGTGGGGACCAGAGTCACCAGATCCAGGTAAATTTCAGGTGGGGACCAGAGTCACCAGATCCAGGTGAAGTCCAGGTGGGGACCAGAGTCTCTAGTTGCAGATGAGGCCCAGGTGAGGACCAGAGTTACCAGGTACACGTGAGGCCCCGGTGGGGATCAGAGGCAACAGATCCATGTTAGGCGGTCTTGGGGACCATGGTCAAGAAGTGTACTTGAGGCCCAAGTGTGGAACACAGTAAGCAGGTCCAGGTGAGTCCCCGGTGGTGACAAGAGTCACCACGTCCAGATGAGGCCCAGGTGGGCACCAGGATCACCAGGTACAGGGGAGGCCCTTGAAAGAACCAGAGTCAACAGTTCGAGGTCAGGCTCAGGTGGCAACCAGGGTCATCAGGTCGAAGCCAAGCCAAAGTGGGGTTCACAGTCACTGGGGTACGGTGAGACCCATAGGGGTCCTGAGTCACCTGTTCCAGGTGAGGTCCAGTTGTGGAACACAGTCACAGGGTCCCAATTTTGCCGGGTGAGGACCATGGTCAACAGGGCCAGGTGAGGCCCAGATGGGGACCAGAGTCCCCAAATCCACGTGAAGCCCAGGAGGGAACCACAGTCACCAGATCCAGGTTAGTCTCAGGTGCAGACCAGAATCACCAGTTCCAGGTGAGGTGCAGGTGGCAACCACACTCACCAGGTCCCGGTGAGGCCCTGGTGGGAACCAGAGTCACGAGGTACATGAGAAGCTAGAAACACTGCAGCCACCAGGTGAACATGATGTCCATGCTGGAATGAGAATCACCAGTTACAGGTGAGGACCAGGTGGGGTCCGACTCACCATGTCCAGGTGAGACCCAGGTTGGAACCAGTGTCACCATGTCCAGGTGTGGCCCAGGTGAAGACCAGAGTTAATAGGACTTGCTGGGTCACTACTAGTGAACAGTGTAACCATATCCTGATGCTACCCAGGTGGGTACCAGAGACACCAGGTCCTGGTGTGGCCCAGGTGGAACCAGAGACACGAGGCCCAGGTGAGGTCCCGATGGGGACCACAGTCACCAGGTCAGGTGAGGCCATGCTTAGGATCAGAGTCACCAGTTACATTTGAGGCCCAGGTTGAGCCAGAGTCACCTGGTACAGAAGAGGCCAAATTCACGACCAGAGTTACCAGGATCAGGTCAGTCCCAGTGGGGAATAGAGTAACCATGTCCCGATGATGCCCACGTAGAACCACAGTCACCATGTCCAGATGAGGCGCATTTGGGGAGCATATTCACTAGGTCTCGGTGAGGCCAAGTTGAGGACTAGAGTCACCAGGTTTGGTTGAGGCCTAGAGGGGTACCAGATTCACCTGGTCTAGGTGAAATCCAGATGGGGACCAGAGTATCCGTGTCAGAGGGAGGCCCAGAGTGGATCCAGAGTCATCATGTCCAGGTGAGGCTCAGGTGTGGAACAGAGTATCCAGGTCGTATTGATCCACAGGTGAGGACCAGAGTCAGCAGATCTGGGTGAGGCCCAGTTAGGATCAGAGTCAGCAGTTCCAGGTGAGGCCAAGAAGGCGTCCACAGCAATCAGGTCCAGGTGGGAAACAAAGTCACCAGGACTGAGTGAGGCCCAGATGGGGACCAGATTCACCAGGCCCAGGTGATTTCCAGGTGGTGACCAGGTTACGAGTTACGGGTGAGGAGCAGGTAAGGACCAGATTCACCAGGTCCAAGTGAGGCCCACGTGGGGACCTGTGTTACCAAGTATGGGTGAGGCCCAGGTGACAACCCCACTCAACAGGTCCAGGTGAGGCCAACCTGCAGGCCATGCAGAGGAAACATGTCCCGATCATGCCCAGGTAGGGACTAGTGATACCAGGTCCAGCTGAGGCCAACCTGCAGGCCATGCTGTGGAACCATGTCCCGATGATGCCCAGGTAGGGACTAGAGTCACCAGCCCAAATGAGGCCCAGATGGAGCATATTCACTAGGTCCAGGTGAGGCCCAGTTGAGGACCAGAGTCACCAGATCTGGTTGAGTCCCAGAGGGGTACCAGAATCACCTGGTCCGGGTGACATCCAGATGGGTCCAGAGTCACCATGTCAGGGTGAGGCCCAGAGAGGTTCCACAGTCATCATGTCCAGGTGAGGCTCAGGTATGGAACAGAGTCACCAAGTAAAAAAGATGCCCAGGTGAGGACCAGAGTCACCAGGTCTGGGTGACGCGCAGATTGGATCAGAGTCACCAGTTCCAAGTGAGGCCAAGAAAGAGTCACAGCAATCAGGTCCAGGTGCGGAACCAGGTCACCAGGACCGGGTGAGGCCCAGATGGGGACTAGATTGACCAGGTCCAGGTGAGGCCCAGGTGGTGACCAGAGTCCCCGGGTCTGGGAGAGGACCAGGTAAGTAACAGATTCACCAGGTCCAAAGGGCCACGTGGAGACCTGAGTCACCAGGTATGGGTGAGGCCCAGGTGACAACCCCACTCACCAGGTCCAGGTGAGGCCAACCTGCAGGCCAGAGTCACCAGATCCATGTGAGGCTCTAGTGGGGACCGGAGTCACAGGTAAATGTGAGTCTACAAGAACACCACAGTCAACAGGGCCAGGTGTGTTTCAAGTGGGAACGAGAGTCACCAGGTCCAGGTGAAACCCAGGTGGGGACCACAGTCACCAGGTCCAGATTGAGGCCTAGGTTGGGGGACCAGATTCATCAGGACCAGTTGAGGCCAAAGTGTGGAGCAAAGTTATCATATCCAGGTGAGGCCCAGGTGGGGAACAGAGTAACCATGTCCCATTGATTCCAGGTGGGAAAACAGTCAAAAGGTCCATACGAGGCCTAAGTGAGGAGTAGATTCACCAGGTCCTGTTTAGGCCCAATTGAGGACCAGTGTCCCCAGCTCTGGGAGAGTCCCATAGGGGGAGCAGAGTCACCCGGTTCTGGTGATATCCAGGGGTGACCAGAGTCACCACGTCACGGTGAGGCCCTAGGGGACGAGAATCACTAGGTCCAGGTGAGGCCCCGATGTGGAACTCAGAAACCAGGTCGATAGATGCCCATATGAGGACCTGAGTCACCAGGTCCAGTTGAGGTCCCTGTGGGAACCAGTCACCTCGTCCAGGTAAGGCCCAGGTGGGAACACAGTCACCAGGTCCAGGTGAGGCCCAGGTATATAAGAGAGTATCAAGGTCCCAGTGATGCCCAGGTAAGGACCAGCGTCATCAGGTCTAGGAGAGGCCCAAATAAGTATCAGAGTCATTGTGTTCCAGGTGAGGCCAGATTGAGACAACACGGACCAGATTCAGGAGAGCCCCATGTGGGAACCAGAGCAACCAGATCCAGGTGAGGTCCAGGTGGGACCACAGTCACAAGGTCCAGGGGAGGCGCAGGTGGCAACAGGATTCACCAAGTCCAGGTGAGACCCAGGTGGCGACCAGTCACCAGATCCAAGTGCGGACCACCTCAGGACCAGATTCACCAGTCCCAATTGAAGCCCAAGGGGTGACCTGAGTCACCAGGTAAGGGTGAGGCCCAGAGGGGGAACCAGAGTATCCAGTATAGTTTGAGGCCCAGAATGGGACCAGAGGTCCCTGGTCAAAGTGAGGCCCAGGTGTGGCATAGAGTATCCAGGTCCCAATGATGCCTGGGTGAGGACCAGAGTCACTAGGGCCATGCAGGTCCAGATGGAGAACAGAATCACTAGGTCCTGGTGAGGCATAGAATAAGACCACAGTCACCAGTATCAGGTGAGCCCCTGAGGGAACCAGAGCCACTCTATCCAGCTGAGTCCCAGGTCCATGTGAGGCCCACGTGAGGACCAGATGCATCAGGTCGAATTGAGGCATAGCTGGGGACAAGAGTCACCAGGTCTGGGTGCGGCCTAGGTGGGGCAAAATTCAGCAGTTCTGAGTTAGGTCAAAGTGGGGACGAGAGACACCAGGTCCAGGTGAGGCCAAACTGAGTACCAGAGTCACCAGATCCAGGTGAGTTCCATGTTGGAAAGAGAGTCACCATGTGCAGGAGAGGTCCAGAAGGGGACCAGAGTCACCAGATCCAGGTGAAGTCCAGGTGGGGACCAGAGTCACCAGATCCAGGTGAAGCCGAGGTTGGCACAGATTCACTAGGTCCAGATGAGGCCCAGGTGAGGACCAGAGTTACCAGGTACACGTGAGGCCACGGTGGGGATCAGAGGCAACAGGTCCATGTGAGGCCGGCTTGGGGACCATGGTCAACAAGTGTACTTGAGGCCCATGTGTGGAACACAGGAACCAGGTCCAGGTGAGTCCCTGGTGGTGACAAGAGTAACGAGGGTCATGAGAATCTAGAAACACTGCAGCCACCAGGTCCACATGATGTCCATGTGGGAACGAAAATCACCAGTTACAGGTGAGGAACAGGTGGGGATCCGACTCACCATGTCCAGGTGAGACCCAGGTGGGAACCAGTGTCACCATGTCCTGGTGTGCCCCAGGTGAAGACCAGAGTTATTAGGTCCTGCTGGATGAGTGTTAGTGAACAGTGTAACCATATCCTGATGCTACCCAGGTGGGTACCAGAGACACCAGGTCCTGGTGAGGCCCAGGTGTAACCGGAGACATGAGGTCCAGGTGAGGTCCCGATGGGAACCACAGTCACCAGGTCAGGTGAGGCCATGCTTAGGATCAGAGTCACCAGGTACAGGTGAGGCCCAGGTGGAGCCAGAGTCACCTGGCAAAGAAGAGGCCAAAGTCAGGACCAGAGTTACCAGGATCAGGTTAGTCCCAGTGGGTAATACAGTAACCATGTCCCAATGATGCCCAGGTAGAATCAGAGTCACCAGGTCCATCGAGGCGCAGGTGGGGAGAATATTAAGTAGGTCCAGGTGAGGCCCAGATGAGGACCAGAGTCACCAGGTCTAGTTGACGCCTAGAGGGGTAGCAGATTCACCTGGTCTAGGGGACGTCCAGATGGGGACCAGAGTCACCATGTCAGGGTGAGGCCTTGAGTGAATCCAGAGTCATCATGTCCAGGTGAGGCTCAGGTGTGGAACAGAGTATCCAGGTCATAATGGTCCACAGGTGAGGACCAGAGTCAACAGATCTGGGTGAGGCCCAGCTACGATCAGAGTCACCACTTCCAGGTGAGGCCAAGAAGGAGTCCACAGCAATCAGGTCCAGGTGGGGAACAAAATCACCAGGACTGGGTGACGCCCAGATGGGGACCAGATTCACCAGGCCCAGGTGATTCCCAGGTGGTGACCAGAGTTAGCAGTTCCGGGTGAGGACCAGGTAAGGACCAGATTCACCAGGTCCAAGTGAGGCCCACGTGGGCACCTGGGTCACCAGGTATGGGTGAGGCCCAAGTGGCAACCCCACTCACCAGGTCCAGGTGAGGCCACCCTGCAGGCAATGCAGAGGAAGAGTGTCCCGATGATGCCCAGTTAGAACCACAGTTACCAGGTCCAGGTGCGGCCAACCTAAAGGCCATGCAGTGGAACCATGTCCCGATGATGCCCAGGTAGGGAAGGGAGTCACCAGGTCCAAATGAGGCCCAGATGGAGCATATTCAATAGGTCCAGGTGAGGCCCAGTTGAGGACCAGCGTCACCAGAACTGGTTGAGGCCTAGAGGGGTACAAAAATCACCTGGTCCATGTGACATCCAGATGGAGACCAGAGTCACCAGGTCAGGGTTAGGCCCAGAGTGGTTCCAGAGTCCAGAGCCTCATGTCCAGGTGAGGCTCAGGTGTGGAACAGAGTCACCAGGTACCAATGACGCCCAGGTGAGGACCAGAGTCACCAGGTCTGGGTGACACGCAGATAGGATCAGAGTCACCAGGTCCAGGTGAGTCCATGAAAGAGTCCAGAGCAATCAGGTCAAGGTGGGGAACAAAGTCACCAGGACTCGGGGAGGCCCAGATGGGGACCAGATTCACTCACCAGGTCCAGGTGAGGCCCACGTGGTGACCTGTCACCAGATCCAGGTGCGGACCAGCTAGGAACCAGATTCACCAGGCCCAAGTGAAGCCCAAGGGGTGACGAGAGTCAACAGGTAAGGGTGAGGTCCCGAGGGGGAACCAGAGTAACCAGTTTAGTTTGAGGCCCAGAATGGGACCAGAGGTCCCTGGACAAAGTGAGGCCCAGGTGTGGAATAGAGTATCCAGGTCCCAATGATGCCTGGGTGAGGACCAGATTCACTAGGGCCATGAAAGCCCAGATGGGGACCAGATTCACCCGGTCCAGGTGATTCCCAGGTGGTGACCAGAGTTACCAGTTCTGGGTGAGGACCAGGTAGGTACCAGATTCACCAGGTCCAAGTGAGGCCCACGGGGGGACCTGTGTCACCAGGTATGGGTGAGGCCCTGGTGGCAACCCCACTCACCAGGTCCAGGTGAGGCCAACCTGCAGGCCATGCAGAGGAACCGTGTCCCGATGAAGCCCAGGTAGGGATCAGAGTTACCAGGTCCAGGTGAGGCCAACCTGCAGGCCATGCAGAGGAACCGTGTCCCGATGAAGCCCAGGTAGGGACCAGAGTCACCAGCTCCATATGAGGCCCAGATCGAGTATATTCACTAGGTCCAAGTGAGGCCCATTTGAGGACCAGAGTCACCAGATCTGGTTGAGGCCTAGAGGGGTACCAGAATCACCTGGTCCAGGTGACATCCAGATGGGGACCAGAGTCACCAGGTCAGGGTGAGGCCCAGAGAGGTTCCAGAGTCACCAGTTCCAGGTGAGGCAAAGAAAGAGTCCACAGCAATCAGGTCCAGGTGCGGAACAAAGTAAACAGGACTGGGTGAGGCCCAGATGGGGACAAGATTCACCTTGTCCAGGTGAGGCCCAGGTGATGACCAGAGACCCCAGGTTGGGAGAGGACCAGGTAAGGACCAGAATCACCAGGTCCAAGAGGACGACGTGGGGACCTGAGTCACCAGGTATGGGTGAGCCCCAGGTGGCAATCCCACTCAACAGTTCCAGGTGAGGCCAACCTGCAGGCCATGTAGTGGAATCATGTCCCGATGTTGCCCAGGTAGGGACCCGAGACACCAGGTCCAAATGAGGCCAAGATGGAGCATATTCTCTAAGTCCAGGTGAGTCCCAGTTGAGGACCAGAGTCACCAGATCTGGTTGAGATCTAGAGGGGTACCAGAATCACCTGGTCCAGGTGACATCCTAATGGGGACCAGAGTCACAAGGTCAGGGTGAGGCCCAGAGTGGTTCCAGAGTCATCATGTCCAGGTGAGGCTCAGATGTGGAACAGAGTATCCAGGTCATAATGGTCCACAGGTTAAGACCAGATTCAGCAGATTTATGTGAGGCCCACTTAGGATCAGAGTAACTAGTTCCAGGTGAGGCCAAGAAGGAGTCCACAGCAATCAGGTCCAGGTGGGGAACAAAGTCGCCAGGACTGGGAGAGGCCCAGACGGGTACCAGATTCACAAGGTCCAGGAGATTCCCAGATGATGACCGGAGTTACCAGTTCCGGGTGAGGACCAGGTAAGGACCAGATTCACCAGGTCGAAGTGTGGCCCACGTGGGGACCCGTGTCACCAGGTATGGGTGAGACCCAGGTGGCAACCACACTCACCAGGTCCAGGTGAGGCCAACCTGCAGGCAATGCAGAGTAACCATGTTCTGATGATGCCCAGGTAGGGACCAGAGTTCCAGGTCCAAATGAGGCCCAGATGGATTATATTCACTTGGTCCAGCTGAGGTCCATGTGAGGACCAGAGTCACCAGATCTGGTTGACCCTAGAGGGGTACCAGAATCACCTGGACCAGGTGAAATCCAGATGGGGACCAGAGTCACCAGGTCAGGGTGAGGCCTAGAGAGGTTCCAGAGTCATCATGTGCAGGTGTGACTCCGGTGTGGAAGAGAGTATCCAGGTCATAATTGTCCATAGGTGAGGACCACAGTCACCAGATCTGGGTGAGGCCCAGTTAGGATCAGAGTCACCAGTTCCAGGTGAGGTCAAGAAGGAGTCCACAGCAATCAGGTCCAGGTGGGGAACAAAGTCATCAGGACTTGGTGAAGCCCAGATGGGGACCAGATTCACCAGGTCCACGTGATTCCCAGGTGGTGACGAGATTTACCAGATTCACCAAGTCCAGGTGATTCTCAGAAGGTGACCAGAATTACCAGATACACCAGATCCAAGTTAGACCCACGTGGGGACCTGTGTCACCTAGTATGGGTGAGGCCCAAGTGGTAACCCCACTCACCAGGTCCAGAGGAGGCCATCCTGCAGGCCTTGCTGTGGAACCACGTCCCGAAGATGCCCATCTAGGGACTAGAGTTACCAGGTCCAGGTGAGGACAACCTGCAGGCAAGAGTCACCAGATCCAGGTGGGGACCAGAGTCTCCAGGTAAATGTGAGTCTACAAGAACACCACAGTCACCAGGTCCAGGTGTGGTTCCTGTGGGAACGAGAGTCACCAGGTCCAGGTGAGAACCTGGTGGGGACCACAGTCACCAGGTCCAGATTGTGGCCTAGGTGGGGGGACGAGAGTCATCAGGACCATTTGAGGCAAAAGTGTGGAGCAAAGTTATCGTGTCCAGGTTAGGCCCAGGTGGGGAACAGAGTAACCGTGTCCTATTGATGCCAGGTGGGAAAAGAGTCACAAGGTCCAGATGAGGCCTAAGTGAGGAGTAGATTCACCAGGTCCTGTTGAGGCCCAGTTGAGGCCCAGTGTCCCCAGCTCCGGGTGAGTCCCAGAAGGGGACCAGAGTCACCCGGTTCTGGTGATATCCAGGTGGGGACAAGAGTCACCACGTCATGGTGAGGCCCAGAGGGGGACGAGAGTCACTAGGTCCAGATGAGGTCCCGATGTGGAAATGAGAAACCAGGTCCCATGATGCCCATATGAGGACCTGAGTCACCAGGTCCAGGTGAGTTCCCTGCGGGAACCAGTCACCCCGTCCAGGTGAGGCCCAGGTGGGACCACAGTCACCAGGTCTAGGTGAGGCCCAGGTATATAAGAGAGTATCCAGGTCCCAATGATGCCCAGGTAAGGACCAGAGTCAACAGGTTCAGGAGAGGCCCAAATATGGATCAGAGTCATTGTGTTCCAGGTGAGTCCAGATGGAGACCACAGGAACCAGGTCCAGGAGAGCCCCATATGGGAACCGGAGCCACCAGATCCAGGAGAGGTTCAGGTGGGACCACATTCACAAGGTCCAGGTAAGGTGCAGGTGGCAACAGGATTTACCAAGTCCAGGTGAGGCCCAGGTGGCGACCAGTCACCAGATCCAGGTGAATACCAGCTAAGGTCCAGATTCACCACCCCCAAGTGAAGCCCACGGGGTGACTAGAGTCACCAGGTAAGGGTGAGGCCCAGAGGGGCAACCAGAGTAACCAGTTTAGTTTGAGGCCCATAATGGGACCAGAGATCCCGGGTCAAAGTGAGGCCCAGGTGTGGAATAGAGTATCCAGGTCCGAATGATGGCTGGGTGAGGACCAGAGTCACTAAGGCCATGCAGGCCCAAATGGGGAACAAAATCACTAGGTCCTGGTGAGGCATAGAATAAGACCACAGTCACCAGTATCAGGGGAGGCACTTGTGGGAACCAGAGCCACTCTATGCAGCTGAGTCCCAGGTCCATGTGAGGCCCACGTTAGGACCAGATTCATCAGGTCGAATTGAGGCATAGCTGGGGACAAGAGTCATCAGGTCTGGGTGCGGCCTAGATGGGGCAAGATTCAGCAGTTCTGAGTTAGGTCAAAGTGGGGATGAGAGACCTTAGGTCCAGGTGAGGCCAAAGTGGGGACGAGAGTCACCAGATCCAGGTGAGGTCCAGGTGGGTACCAGAGTCACCAGATCCAGGTGAATTCCAGGTGGGGACCAGAGTGACCAGATGCAGGTGAAGCCCAGGTGGGGACGAGAGTCACTAGGTCCAGATGAGACCCATGTGAGGACCAGAGTTACCAGGTACACGTGAGGCCCCGGTGGGGATCAGAGGCAAAAGGTCCATGTGATTCTGTCTTGGGGACCATGGTGATCAGGTATACTTGTGGCCCTGGTGTGGAACACAGTAAGCAGGTCCAAGTGAGTCCCCGGTGGTGACAAAGGTCACCATGCCCAGGTAAGTCCCAGCTGGGGACCAGGATCACCATGACCAGGGGAGGCCCTTGAAAGAACCAGAGTCAACAGTTCGAGGTCAGGCGCAGGTGGCAACCAGGGTCAGCAGGTCCAAGTCAGGCCAAAGTGGGGTTCACAGTAATTAGGGCACGGTGAGACCCAGAGGGGAACCAGAGTCACATGGTCCAGGTGAGGTCCAGTTGTGGAACACAGTCACCGGGGCCCAATTTTGCCCAGATGAGACCTTGATCAACAGGGCCAGGTGAGGCCCAGATGGGGACCGGAGTCCCTAAATCCAGATAATGTCCAGGTCGGGACCACAGTCACCAGATCCAGGGTAGTCTCACGTGCAGACCAGAATCAACAGGTCCAGGTGAGGTGCAGGTGACAACCACATTCACCAGGTCCCCGTGAGGCCCTGGTGGGGACCAGAGTCACGAGGTACATGAGAAGCTAGAAACACTGCAGCCACCAGGTCCACATGATGTCCATGTGGGAACGAGAATCACCAGTTACAGGTGAGGACCAGGTGGGGATACGACTCACCATGTCCAGGTGAGACCCAGGTGGGAACGAGTGTCACCATGTCCAGGTGTGGCCCAGGTGAAGACCAGAGTTAATAGGTCCGGCTGGGTCACTGTTAGTGAACAGTGTAACCATATCCTGATGCTACCAAGGATGGTACCTGAGACACCAGGTCCTGGTGAGGCCCAGGTTGGACCAGAGACATGAGGTCCAGGTGAGGTCCCGACGGGAACCACAGTCACCAGGTCAGGTGAGGACATGCTTACGATCAGAGTCACCAGTTACAGCTGAGGCCCAGGTGGAGCCAGAGTCACTAAGTACAGAAGAGGCCAAAGTCAGGACCAGTGTTACAAGGATCAGGTCAGTCCCAGTGGGGAATAGAGTAACCAGGTCCCGATGATGCCCAGGTAGAACCAGAGTCACCAGGTCCAGATGAGGCGCAGGTGGGGAGCATGTTCACTAGGTCCCAGTGAGGCCCAGTTGAGGACCAGAGTCACCAGATCTGGTTGAGGCCTAGAGAGGTACCAGAAACACCTAGTCCAGGTGACATCCAGATGGGGACCAGAGTCACCAGGTCCAGGTTATTCCCAGGTGGTGAACAGAGTTACGAGTTCCGGGTGAGGACCAGGTAAGGACCAGAGTCACCGGGTCCAAGTGAGGCCCAAGTGGGGACCTGTGTCACCAGGCATTTGTGAGGCCCATATGACAACCCCCCTCACCACGTACAGGTGAGGCCAACTTCCAAGCCATGCAGAGGAACCATGTCCAGATGATGCCGAGGTAGGGACTAGAGTTCTCAGGTCCAGGTGAGGCCAACCTGCAAGCCATGCAGTGAACATGTCCCGATGATGGCCAGGTAGGGATCAGAGTCACCAGGTCCAAATGAGGCCCAGATGGAGCATATTCACTAGGTGCAGGTGAGGCCCAGTTGAGGATCACAGTCACCATTTCTGATTGAGTCCTAGAGGAGTACAAGAATCACCTGGACCAGGTGACATCCAGATGGGGACCAGAGTCACCAGGTCAGGGTGAGGCCCAGAGAGGTTCCAGAGTCATCATGTCCAGGTGAGGCTCAGGTGAGGAACAGAGTGACCAGGTACCAATGATGCCCAGGTGAGGACGAGAGTCACCAGATCTGGGTGACGTGCAGATACGATCAGAGTCACCAGTTCCAGGTGAGGCCAAGAAGGAGTTCACAAAAATCAGGTCCAGGTGGCGAACAAAGTCACCAGGAATGGGTGAGGCCCAGATGGGGACCAGATTCACCAGCCCAGGTGAGGCCCAGGTAGTGAGCAGAGTCCCCGGGTCTGGGAGAGGACCAGGTAAGGACCAGATTAATAGGTCAAAGAGGCCCACGTGGGGACCTGAGTCACCAGGTTTGGGTGAGGCCCAGGTGGCAACCCCACTCACCAGGTCCAAGTGAGGCCAACCTGCAGGCCAGAGTCACCAGATCCAGGTGAGGCCCTAGTGGGGACCGGAGTCACCAGGTAAATGTGAGTCTACAAGTACACCACAGTCACCAGGTCCAGGTGTGGTTCCTGTGGGAACGAGAGTCTCCAGGTCCAGGTGAGACCCAGGTGGGGACGACAGCCTCCAGGTCCAAATTGAGGCCTCGGTTGCGGGACCAGGGTCATCAGGACCAGTTGAGGCCAAAGTGCGGAGATAAGTTATCATGTCCATGTGAGGCCCAGGTGCGGAACAGAGTAACCATGTCCCATTGCTGCCAGGTGGGAAAAGAGTCACAAGGTCCAGACGAGGCCTAAGTGAGGAGGAGATTCACCAGGTCCTGTTGAGGCCTAGCTGAGGACCAGTGTCCCCAGATCCGGGTGTGTCCCAGAGGGGGACCAGAGTCCCCCGGTTCTGGTGATATCCAGGTGGGGACCAGAGTCACCATCAGGTTGAGGCCCAGAGAGGGACGTGAATCACTAGGTCCAGGTGAGTCCCCGATGTGGAACTGAGAAACCAGGTCCCATGATGCCCATATGAGGACCTGAGTCACCAGGTCCAGGAGAGGTCCCTGTGGGAACCAGTCACCTGTCCAGGTGAGGCCCATGTGGGACCACAGTCACCAGGGCCAGGTGGGGCCAAGACATATAAGAGAGTATTCAAGTCCCAATGATGCCCAGGTAAGGACCAGAGTCAACAGGTCCAGGAGAGGCCCAAATATGGATCAGAGTCATTGTGTTCCAGGTGAGGTCAGATGGAGACCACAGGAACCAGGTCCAGGAGAGCCCCATATGGGAACCAGAGACACCAGATCCCGGTGAGGTCCAGGTGGGACCACAGTCACAAGGTCCAGGTGAGGCGCAGGTGGCAACAGGATTTACCAAGTCCAGGTGAAGCCCAGGTGGCGACCAGTCACCACATCCAGGTGCGGACCAGCTAAGGACCAGATTCACCAGGCGCAAGTGAAGCGCAAGGGGTAACCCGAGTAACCAGGTAAGGGTGAGTCCCAGAGGGGGAAGCAGAGTAACCAGTTTAGTTTGAGGCCCAGAATGGGACCAGAGGTCCCTGGTCAAAGTGAGGCCCAGTGTGGAATAGAGTATCCAGGTCCCAATGATGCCTGGGTGAGGACCAGAGTCACTATGGCCATGGAGTCCCAGATGGGGAACAGAATCACTAGGTCTTGGTGAGGCATAGAATAAGACCACAGTCAGCAGTATCAGGTGAGCCCCTTGTGGGAACCAGAGCCACTCTATCCAGCTGAGTCCCAGGTCCATGTGAGGCCCTGGTGAGGACCAGATTCATCAGGTCGAATTGAGGCATAGCTGGGGACAAGAGTCATCAGGTCTGGGTGCGGCCTAGATGGGGCAAGATTCAGTAGTTCTGAGTTAGGTCAAAGTGGGGATGAGAGACACCAGGTCCAGGTGAGGCCATACTGAGGACCAGAGTCACCAGATCCAGGTGAGGTCCATGTGGGGACCAGGGTCACCAGATCCAGGTGAATTCCAGGTGGGGACCAGAGTCACCAGATCCAGGTGAAGCCCAGGTGGGGACCAGAGTCACTAGGTCCAGATGAGGCCCAGGTGAGGACCAGAGTTACCAGGTACACGTGAGTCCCTGGTGGAGATCAGAGGCAACAGGTCCATGTGAGTCCGGCTTCGGGACCATGGTGAACAGGTCTACTTGAGGCCCAGGAGTGGAACACAGTAAGCAGGTCCAGGTGAGTCCCCGGTGGTGACAAGAGTCACTACGTCCAGGTGAGGCCCAGTTGGGGACCAGGATCACCAGGTACAGGGGAGGCCCTTGAAAGAACCAGAGTCAACAGTTCGAGGTCAGGCATAGGTGGCAACCAGGGTCAGCAGGTCCCAGTAAAGCCAAAGTGGGGTTCACAGTCATTAGTGCATGGTGAGACCCAGAGGGGAACCAGAGTCACATGGTCCAGGTGAGGTCCAGTTGTGGAACACACTCACCGGGTCCCCATTTTGCCCAGTTGAGGACCGTGGTCAACAGGGCCAGGTGAGGCCCAGAAGGGGACCGGAGTCCCCAAATCCAGGTGAAGCCCAGGTGGGGACCACAGTCACCAGATCCAGGGTAGTCTCAGGTGCAGAGCAGAATCACGAAGTCCAGGTGAGGTGCAGGTGTCCACCACACTCACCAGGTCCCGGTGAGGCCCTGGAGGAGACAGAGTCACGAGGTACATGAGAAACTAGAAACTCTGCAGCAACCAGGTCCACATGATGTCCATATGGGAACACAAATCACCAGTTACAGGTGAGGGCCAGGTGGGGATCTGACTCACCATGTCCAGGTGAGACCCAGGTGGGAACCAGTGTCACCATGTCCAGGTGTGGCCCTGGTGAAGACCAGAGTTAATAGGTCAGGCTGGGTCACTGTTAGTGAACAGTGTAACCATATCCTGATGCTACCCAGGTGGGTACCAGAGACACCAGGTCCTGGTGAGGCCCAGGTGGAACCAGAGACATGAGGTCCAGGTGAGGTCCCGATGGGAACCACAGTCACCAGGTCAGGTGAGGCCATGCTTAGGATCAGAGTCACAAGTTACAGGTGAGGTCCAGGTGGAGCCAGAGTCCCCTGGTACAGAAGAGGCCAAAGTCAGGATCAGAGTTACCAGAATCAGGTCAGTCCCAATGGGGAATACAGTAACCATTTCCGGAGGATGCCCAGGTAAAACCAGAGTCATCATGCCAAGATGCTGCGCAGATGGGGGGCATATTCACTAGGTTCCGGTGAGGCCCAGTTGAGGACCAGTGTCACGAGGTCAAGTTGAGGCCTAGAGGGGTACCAGATTCACCTGGTCTAGGTGAAATCCAGATGGGGACCAGAGTCACCATGTCAGGCTGAGGCCCAGAGGGGATCCAGAGTCAACATGTCCAGGTGAGGCTCACGTGTGGAACAGTGTATCCAGTTCATAATGGTCCACAGGTGAGGACCAGAGTCACCAGATCTGGGTGAGGCCCAGTTAGTATCAGAGTCACCAGTTCCAGGTGAGCCCCAGAAGGTGTCCACAGCAATCGCACAGGAGGCACCCCCAATCACCAGGTCCAGGTGAGGACAACCTGTAGGCCATGAAGAAGAACCGTGTCCCACGGATGCCAAGGTAGGGACCAGAGTCACCAGGTCCAGAATCGGCGCAGGTGGGAGCATATTCACTAGGTCCCTGTGAGGCCCATTTGCGGACCAGAGTCACCAGGTCTACTTGAGGCCAAGAGGGGTACCAGATTCACCTGTTCTAGATGACATCCTGATGGGGACCATAGTCACCATGTTAGCCTCACCTGGACATGATGACTCTGGGCCAGGTCCTGGTGAGGCCCAGGTGGGACCAGAGATATGAGGTCCAGGTGAGGTCCCGATGGGAACCACAGTCACCAGGTCAGGTGAGGCCATTCTTAGGATCAGAGTCACCAGTTACAGGTGAGGCCCATGTGGAGCGACAGTCACCTGGTACAGAAGAGGCCAAAGTCAGGATCAGAGTGACCAGGATCAGGTCAGTCCCAGTGGGGAATAGAGTAACTATGTCCCGATGATGCCAAGGTAGAACCAGAGTCACCAGGTCCAGAAGAGGCGCATGTGGGGAGCATGGTCACTAGGTCCCAGTGAGGCCCAGTTGAGGACCAGAGTCACCAGGTCAAGTAGAGGCCTAGAGGGGTACCAGATTCACCTGGTCTAGGTGACATCCAGATGGGGACAGAGTCACCATGTCAGGCTGAGGCCCAGAGGGGATCCAGAGTTATCATGTCCACGTGAGGCACACATGTGGAACAGAGTATCCAGGTCATAATTGTCCACAGGTGAGGACCAGAGTCACCAGGTCTGGGTGACGCGCAGACAGGATCAGAGTCACCAGTTCCAGGTGAGGCCAAGATGGAGTCCACAGCAATCAGGTCCAGGTGGGGAACAAAGTCACCAGGACTGGGTGAGGCCCAGATGGGGACCAGATTCACCAGGTCCAGGTGAGGCGAGGTGGTGACCAGAGTCCCCGGGTCTGGGAGAGGACCAGGTAAGGACGAGATTCACCAGGTCCAAGAGGCCCACGTGTCGAACTGAGTCACCAGGTATGGGTGAGGCGCAGGTGGCAACCCCACTCTCCAGTCCAGGTGAGGCCAACCTGCAGGCCAGAGTCACCAGATCCAGGTGAGTCCCTAGTGGGGACTGGAGTCACCAGGTAAATGTGAGTGTACAAGAAAACCACATTCACCAGGTCCAGGTGTGGTTCATGTGGGAACGAGAGTCACCAGGTCCAGGTGAGACCCAGGTGGGGACCATAGTCACCAGGTCCAGATTGAGGCCTCGGTGGGGGGACCAGAGTCATCAGGATCATTTGAGGCCAAAGTGTGGAGCAAAGGTATCATGTCCAGTTGATGTCCATGTGGGGAACAGAGTAACCATATCCCATTGATGCCAAGTGGGAAAAGAGTCAGAAGGTACAGAAGAGGCCTAAATGAGGACTAGATTCACCAGGTCCTGTTGACGTCCAGTTGAGTACCAGTGTCCCCAGCTCTGAGTGAGTCCCAGAGGGGGACCAGAGTCACCCGGTTCTGGTGATATCCAGGTGGGGACAAGAATCACCACGTCAGGGTGAGGCCCAGAGGGGGACGAGAATCACTAGTTTCATGTGAGGCCCCGTTGTGGAACTGAGAAAAAAGGTCCCATAATGCCCAAATGAGGACCTGAGTCACCAGTTCCAGGTGAGGTCCCTGTGGGAACCAGTCACCTTGTCAAGGTGAGGCCCACGTGGGACCACAGTCACCCGGTCCAGGTGAGGCCCAGGTATATAAGAGAGTATCCAGGTCCCAGTGATGCCCAGGTAAGGACCAGCGTCATCAGGTTCAGGAGAGGCCCAAATATCTATCAGAGTCATTGTGTTCCAGGTGAGTCCAGATGGAGACAACATGGACCACGTTCAGGAGAGCCCCATATGGGAACCAGAGCCACCCGATCCAGGTGAGGTCCAGGTGGGACCACAGTCACAAGGTCCAGGTGAGGCACAGGTGGCAACAGGATTCACCATGTCCAGGTGAGGCCCCGGTGGCGACCAGTCACCACATCCAGGTGCGGACCAGCGAAGGACCAGATTCACCAGGTCCATGTGAAGACCAATGGGTGACCAGAGTCACCACCTAAGGGTGAGGCCCAGAGGGGGAACCAGAGTAACCAGTTTAGTTTGAGGCCCAGAATTTGACCAGAGGTCCCTCGTCAAAATGAGGCCGAGGAGTGGAATAGAGTATCCAGGTCCCAATGATGCCTGGGTGAGCCCAGAGTCACTAGGGTCATGCAGACCCAGATGGCAAACAGAATCACTAGGTCCTAGTGAGGCATAGGATAAGACCACAGTCACCAGTATCAGGTGAGCCCCTTGTGGGAACCAGAGCCACTCTATCCAGCTGAGTCCCAGGTCCATGTGAGGCCCACGTGAGGGCGAGATTCATCAGGTCGAATTGAGGCATAGCTGGGGACAAGAGTCACCAGGTCTTTGTGCGGCGTAGGTGGGGCAAGATTCAGCAGTTCTGAGTTAGGTCAAAGTGGGGACGAGAGACACCAGGTCCATGTGAGGCCAAACTGAGGACCAGAGTCACCAGATCCAGGTGAGGTCCATGTTGGAAAGACAGTTACCAGGTCCAGGAGAGGTCCAGGTGGGGACCAGAGTCACCAGATCCAGGTGAAGTCCCGGTGGGGACTAGAGTCACCAGATCCAGGTGAAGCAAAGGTGGGGACCAGAGTCACTAGGTCAAGATGAGGCCCAGGTGAGGACCAGAGTTACCAGGTACACGTGAGGCCCAGGTGGGGATCAGAGACAACAGGTCCATGTGAGGCCAGCTTGGGGACCATGGTCAACAGGTCTACTTGAGGCCCAGGTGTGGAACACAGTAAGCAGGTCCAGGTGAGTCCCCGGTGGTGACCAGAGTTACGAGTTCCGGATGAGGACCAGGTAAGGACCAGATTCACCAGGTCCAAGTGAGGCCCACGTGGGGACCTGTGTCACCAGGCATGAGTGAGGCCCAGGTGACAACCCCACTCACCAGGTCCACGTGATGCCAATCTGCAGGCCATGCAGTGGAACCATGCCCTGATGATGTCCAGGTAGGGACCAGGGTTACCAGGTCCAGTTGAGGCCAACATGCAGGCCATGCAGTGGAACCATGTCCCGATGATGCCCAGGTAGTGACCAGAATCACCAGGTCCAATGAGGCCCAGATGGAGCATATTCACTAGGTCCAGGTGTGGTCCAGTGGAGGACCAGAGTCACCAGACCTGGTTGAGGCCTAGAGGGGTACCAGAATCACCTGGTCCAGGTGACATCCAGATGGGGACCAGAGTAACCAGGTCAGGATGAGGCCCAGAGAGGTTCCAGAGTCATCATGTCCAGGTGTGGAACAGAGTCACCAGGTACCAAAGATGCCCAGGTGAGGACAGAGTCACCAGGTCTGGGTGACGGGCAGATAGGATCAGAGTCACCTGTTCCAGGTGAGGCCAAGAAAGAGTCCACAGCAATCAGATACAGGAGTGGAACAAAGTCAACATGCCTGGGTGAGGCCCAGATGGGGATCAGATTCACCAGGTCCAGGTAGGCCCAGGTGGTGACCAGAGACCCCGGGGCTGGGAAACGACCAGGTAAGGACCAGATTTACCAGGTCCAAGAGGCCTACGCGGGGACCTGACTCACCAGGTATGGGTGAGGCCCAGGGGCAACCCCATTCACAAGGTCCAGGTGAGGCCAACCTGCATGCCAAAGTCACCAGAACCACGTGAGGCCCTAGTCGGCACCGGTGACAGCAGGTAAAAGTGAGTCTACAAGAACACTACAGTCACCAGCTCCAGGGGTGGTTCATGTGGGAACGAGAGCCACCAGTTCCAGGTGAGACCCAGGTTGGGACGACAGCCACCAGGTCCGGATTGAGGCCTAAGAGGGTAACAGTGTCATCAGGACCAGTTGAGGCCCAACTGAGGAACAAAGTTATCATGTCCAGTTGAGGCTCAGGTGTGGAACAGAGTATCCAGGTCATAATGGTCCACAGGTGAGGACCAGAGTCACCAGATCTGGGTGAGGTCCAGTTAGGATCAGAGTCACCAGTTCCAGGTGAGGCCAAAAAGGAGTCCACAGCAATAAGGTCCAGGTGGGGAACAAAGTCACCAGGACTGGGTGAGGCCCAGATGGGGACCAGATTCACCAGGTCCAGGTGATTCAAAGGTGATGACCAGAGTTACCAGTTCCGGGTGAGGAACAGATAAGGACCAGATTCACCAGGTCCAAGTGAAGCCCACGTGGGACCTGTGTCACCAGGTATGGGTGAGGGCCAGGTGGCAAACCCACTCACCAGGTCCAGGTGATGGAACCTGCAGGCCATGCAGTGGAACCATGTCCCGATGATGCCCAGGTAGGGACCGGAGTCATCAGGTCCAAATGAGGCCCAGATAAATCATATTCACTAGGTCCAGGTGAGGCCCAGTTGAGGACCAGAGTCACCAGAACTGCTTGAGACCTAGAGGGGTACCAGAATCCCCTGGTCCAGGTGACATCTCGACGGGGACCAGAGTCACCAGTTCAAGGTGAGGCACAGAGAGGTTCATGAGTCACCATGTCCAGGTGAGACTCAGGTGTGGAACAGACTCACCAGGTACCAATGATGCCCAGGGGAGGTCCAGAGTCACCAGATCTGGGTGACGCGCAGATAGGATCAGAGTCACCAGTTCCAGGTGAGGCCAAGAAAGAGTCCACAGCAATCAGGTCCAGGTGGGGAACAAAGTCACCAGGACTGGGTGAGGCCCAGATTCACCCGGTCCAGGTGAGGCCCAGGTGGTGACCAGAGTCCCCGGTTCTGGGAGAGGACCAGGTAAGGACCAGATTCACCAGGTCCAAGAGGCCCACGTGGGGACCTGAGTCACCAGGTATGGGTGAGGCCCAGGTGGCAACCCCACTCACCAGGTCCAGGTGAGGCAAGCCTGCCGGCCAGAGTTACCACATCCAAGTGAGGCCCTAGTGGGGACCGGAGTCACCAGGTAAATGTGAGTCTACAAGAACACCACAGTCACCAGATCTAGTTGTGGGTCATGTGGGAACGAGAGTCACCAGGTCCAGGTGAGACCCCCGTGGGGACCACAGTCATCAGGTACAGATTGAGGCCTAGGTGGGGGGGAAAGAGTCATCAGGACCAGTTGAGGCCAAAGTGTGGAGCAAAGTTCTCATGTCCAGGTGAGGCCCAGGTGGGGAACAGAGTTACCATGTCCCATTGGTGCCAGGTGGGAAAAGACTCACAAGGTCCAGACGAGGCCTAAGTGAGGAGTAGAATCACCAGGTCCTGTGGAGCCTCAGCAGAGGACCAGTGTCCCAAGCTCCGGGTGAGTCCCAGAGGGGGACCAGAGTCACCCGGTTCTGGTGATATCTAGGTGGGAACCAGAGTCAGCACGTCAGGGTGAGGCCCAGAGGGGGACGAGAATCACTAGGTTCAGGTGAGGCCCCGATGTGGAACTGAGAAACCAGGTTCCATGATGGCCATATGAGGACCTGAGTCACCAGGTCCAGGTGAGGTCCCTGTGGGAACCAGTCACCTCGTCCAGGTGAGGCCCAGGTGGGACCACTGTCACAAGTTCCAGGTGAGGCCCAGGTATATCCAGGTCCCAATGATGCCCAGGTAAGGACCAGAGTCAACAAGTCCAGGAGAGGCCCAAATATGGATCAGAGTCATTGTGTTCCAGGTGAGGCCAGATGGAGACCACAGGAACCAGGACCAGGAGAGCCCCATATGGGAACCAGAGTCACCAGAGCCAGGTGAGGTCCAGGTGGGACCACAATCACAAGGTCCAGGTGAGGCGTAGGTGGCAACAGGATTCACCAAGTCCAGGTGAGGCCCAGGTGGCGACCAGTCACCACATCCAGGTGTGGACCAGCTAAGGACCAGATTAACCAGGCCGAAGTGAAGCCCAAGGGGTGACCAGAGTCACCGGGTAAGGGTGATTCCCAGAGGGGGCACCAGAGTAAGAATTTTAGTTTGAGGGCCAGAATGGGACAAGAGGTCCGTGGTCAAAGTGAGGCCCAGGTGTGGAATAGAGTATCCAGGTCTCAATGATGCTGAGGACCAGAGTCACTAGGGCCATGCAGGCCCAGATGGGGAACAGAATCACTAGGTCCTGGTGAGACATAGAATAAGACCAAAGTCACCAGTATCAGGTGAGCCCATTGTGGGAACCAGAGCCACTGTATCCAGCTGAGTCCCAGGTCCATGTGAGGCCCACGTGAGGACCAGATTCATCAGGTCGAATTGAGGCATAGCTGGGGACAAGAGTCACCAGGTCTGGGTGCGGCCTTGTTGGGGCAAGATTCAGCAGTTCTGAGTTAGGTCAAAGTGGGGACGAGAGACACCAGGTCCAAGTGAGGGCAAACTGAGGACCAGAGTCACCAGAACCAGCTGAGGTCCAAGTGGGGACCAGAGTCACCAGATCCAGGTGAAGTCCAGGTGTGGACCAGAGTCACCAGATCCAGGTGAAGCCCAGATCAGGACCAGAGTCACCAGATCTGCTTGATGCCTAGAGGGGTACCAGAATCACCTTGTCCAGGTAACATCCACATGGGGACCAGAGTCACCAGGTCACGAAGTGGCCCAGAGAGGTTCCAGAGGCATCATGTCCATGTGAGGCTCAGGTGAGGAACAGAGTCTCCAGGTACCAATGATGCACAGGTGAGGACCAGAGTCACCAGATCTGGGTGACGCGCAGATAGGTTCAGAGTCACCAGTTCCAGGTGAGTCCAAGAAAGTGTCCACAGCAATCAGGTCCAGGTGGGGAACAAAGTCACAAGGACTGGGTGAGGCCCAGATGGGGACCAGATTCACCAGGTCCAGGTGAGAACCAGGTGGTGAGCAGAGTTCCCGGGTCTGGGTTAGGACCAGATAAGGACTAAATTCACCAGGTCCAAGAGGCCCACGTGGGGACCTGAGTCACCAGGTACGAGTTAGGCCCAGGTGGCAACCGCACTCACCAGGTCCAGGTGAGGCCAACCTGCAGACCAGAGTCACCAGATCCAGGTGAGGCTCTAGTGGGGACCGGAGTCACCAGGTAAATGTGAGTCTACAAGAAAACCAGTAACCAGGTCCAGGTGTATTACAGGTGGGAACGAGATCAACAGGTCCAGGTGAGACCCAGGTGGGGACCACAGTCACCAGGTCCAGATTGAGGCCTAATGGGGGGAACAGAGTCATCAGGACCAGTTGAGAACAAAGTGCGGAGCAAAGTTATCATGTCCAGGTGAGGCCCAGGTGGGGAACAGAGTAATCATGTCCCATTGATGCCAGGTGGGAAAAGAGTCACAAGTTCCAGACGAGGCCTAAGTGAGGAGTAGATTCACTAGGTCCTGTTGAGGCCCAGTTGAGGACCAGTGTCCACAGCTCTGGGTGAGTCCCAGAGGGGGACCACAGTCACCAGGTTCTGGTGATATCCAGGTTGGGACCAGAGTCACCACGTCAGGGTCAGGCCCAGAGGGGGACCAGAATCACTAGGTCCACTTGAGGCCCCGATGTGGAACTGAGAAACCAGGTCCCATGATGCCCATATGAGGACCTGAGTCACGAGGTTCATGTGATGTCCCTGAGGGAACCAGTCACCTCGTCCCGGTGAGGTCCAGGTGGGGCGACAGTCACCACGTCCAGGTGAGGACCAGGTATATAAGAGAGTATCCAGGCCCCAATGATGCCCAGGTAAGGACCAGAGTCAACAGGTCCAGGAGAGGCACAAATATGCATCAGAGTCATTGTGTTCCAGGTGAGGCCTGATGGAGACCACAGGAACCAGGTCCAGGAGAGCCCCATATGGGAACCAGAGCAACCAGATCCAGGTGAAGTCCAGGTTGGACCACTGTCACAAGGTCCAGGTGAGGCGCAGGTGACAACAGGATTCACCAAGTCCAGGTGAGACCCAGGTGTCGACCACTCACCATAAAGAAGTGAGGACAAGCTAAGGACCAGATTCACCAGGCCCATATGATACCCAAGGGGTGTCCAGAGTCACCAGGTAAGGGTGAGGCCCAAAGGGGAACCAGTAACTAGTTTAGTTTGAGTCCCAGAATGGGACGAGAGGTCCATGGTTTATGTGAGGCACAGGTGTGGAATAGAGTATCCAGTTCCTAATGATTCCTGGGTGAGGACCAGAGTCACTAGGGCCATGCAGGCCCAGATGGGAACAGAATCGCTAGGACCAGGTGAGGCATAGAATAAGACCACAGTCAGCTATATCAGGTGAGCCCCTTGTTGGAACCAGAGCCACTCTATCAGCTGAGCCCCAGGTCCATGTGGGGCCCACGTGAGGAGCAGATTCATCAGGTCGAATTGAGGCATAGCTGGGGACAAGAGTCACCAAGTCTGGGTGCGGCCGAGGTGGGGCAAGATTCAGCAGTTCTGAGTTAGGTCAAAGTGGAGACGAGAGATGCCAGATCCAGATGAGGCCAAACTGAGGACCAGAGTCACCAGATGCAGGTCAGGTCCAGGTGTGGACCAGAGTCAGAAGATCCAGGTGAAGTCCAGGTGGGGACCAGAGTCACCAGATCCAGGTGAAGCCCAGGTAGGGACCAGAGTCGCTAGGTCCAGATGAGACCCAGATGAGGACCAGAGTTACCAGGTACACGTGAAGCCCCGGTGGGGATCAGAGGCAACATGTCCATGTGAGGCTGGCTTGGGGACCATGGTCAACAGGTCTACTTGAGGCCCAGGTGTGGAACACCGTAAGCAGGTCCAGGTGAGTTCCCGGTGGTGACAAGAGTCACCAGGTTCAGGTCAGGCCCATGTGGGCACCAGGATCACCACGTCCAGGGGAGGCCCTTGAAAGAACCAGAGTCAACAGTTCGAGGTCAGGCGCAGGTGGCAACCATGGTCAGGAGGTCCAAGTCAGACCAAAGTGGGGTTCACAGTCACTAGGGCACGGTGACACCCAGAGAGGGACCAGAGTCACCTGGTCCAGGTGAGGTCCAGTTGTGGATCACAGTCACCGGGTCCCAATTTTGCCCAGTTGAGGACCATGGTCAACAGGGCCAGGTGAGCCTCAGATGGGAACGAGAGCCCAAAATCCAGGTGAAGCCCAGGTGGGGACCACAGTCACCAGATCCAGGGTAGTCTCAGGCGCAGACCAGAATCACCAGGTCCAGGTGAGGTGCAGGTGGCAACCACACACAACAGGTACCGGTGAGGCCCTGGTGGGGACCAGAGTCACGAGGTACATGAGAAGCTAGAAACACTGCAGCCACCAGATCCACATGATGTCCATGTGGGAACGAGAATCACCAGTTACAGGTGAGGATCAGGCAGGGATCTGAATCACATGTCCACGTGAGACCCAAGAGGGAACCAGTGCCACCATGTCCAGGTGTGGCCCAGGTGAAGACCAGAGTTAATAGGTCCGGCTGGGTCACTGTTAGTGAAGAGTGTAACCATATCCTGATGCTACCCAGGTGGGTACCAGAGACACCAGGTCCTGGTGAGGCCCAGGTGGGACCAGAGACATGAGGTCCAGGTGAGGTCCCGATGGGAACCACAGACACCAGGTCAGGTGAGGCCATGCTTAGGATCAGAGTCACCAGTTACAGGTGAGGCCCAGGTGGAGCCAGAGTCACCAAGTAGAGAAGACGCCAAAGTCAGGACCAGAGTTACCAGGATCAGGAGAGTCCCAGTGGGGAATAGACTAACCATATCCCGATAATGCCCAGGTAGAACCCGAGTCACCAAGTACAGATGAGGCGCAGGTGGGGAGTATATTCACTAGGTCCCGGTGAGGCCCAGTTGAGGACCAGATTCCCCCACTCTAGTTGAGGCCTAGAGGGGTACCAGATTCACCTGGTCTTGGTGACATCCAGATGGGGACCAGAGTCACCAGGACAGGGTGAGGCCCAGAGGGGATCCAGAGTCATCATGTCCAGGTGAGGCTCAGGTGTGGAACAAAGTATCCAGGTCGTATTGGTCCACAGGTGAGGACAATAATCAACAGATCTGGGTGAGGTCCAGTTAGGATCAGAGTCAGCAGTTCCAGGTGAGGACAAGAAGGAGTCCACAGCAATCAGGTCCT
The DNA here is from genome assembly GCF_048164855.1 of Canis lupus baileyi. Classification (NCBI taxonomy): domain Eukaryota; kingdom Metazoa; phylum Chordata; class Mammalia; order Carnivora; family Canidae; genus Canis; species Canis lupus. The sequence continues at coordinate 29,561,083 of NC_132874.1, read as the reverse complement.
GGTTGGGAACAAAGTCACCAAGACTAGGTGAGGCCCAGATGGGGACCAGATTCACCAGGTCCAGGTGATTCTCAGGTGGTGACCAGAGTTACCAGTTCCAAGTGAAGACCAGGTAAGGACCAGATTCACCAGGTCCAAGTTAGGGCCACGTGGGGACTTGTGCCTCCATGTATGGGTGATCCCCAGGTGGTGAGCAGAATTACCAGATACACCAGGTCCAAGTGAGGCCCACGTAGGGGCCTGTGTCACCAGGTATGGGGGAGGCCCAAGAGGCAACCCCACTCACCAGTTCCAGGTGAGGCCTACCTGCAGGCCATGCAAAGCAACCGGGTCCCGATAATGCCAAGGTAAGGACCAGAGTTACCAGGTCCAGGTGAGGCCAACCTGCAGGCCATGCAGTAGAAATAGGTCCCCATGATGCCCTGGTAGGGATCAGAGTAACCAGGTCCAAATGAGGCCAAGATGGAGCATATTCACTAGGACCAACCGAGGCCCAGTTGAGGACAAGAGAAACCAGATCTGGTTGAGGCCTAGAGGGGTACCAGAATCCCCTGGTCCAGGTGACATCCAGATGGGGACCAGAGTCACCAGGACAGGGTGAGGCCCAGAGTGGTTCCAGAGTCATCATGTCCAGGTGAGGCTCAGGTGTGGAACAGAGTCACCAGGTACCAATGATGCCCAGGTGAGGACCAGAGTCACCAGGCCTGAGTCACGCGCAAAGAGGATAAGAGTCACCAGTTCCAGGTGAGGCCAAGAAACAGTCCAAAGCAATCAGGTCCAGTTGTGGAACAAAGTCACCAAGACTGGGTGAGGCCAAGATGGGGAAGAGATTCACCAGGTCAGGTGAGGCCCAAGTGGTGACCAGAGTCCCTGGGTCTGGGAGAGGACCATGTAAGGACCAGATTCACCAGGTCCAAGAGGACCACGTGTGTTCCTGAGTCACCAGGTATGGGTGAACCTCAGGTGGCAACCCCACTCACCATGTAAAGGGGAGGCCAACCGACAGGCCACAGTCAGCAGAACCAGGTGAGGCCCTAGTGGGGACCGGTGTCACCAGGTAAATGTGAGTCTACAAGAACAACACAGTCACCAGGTCCAGGTGTGGTTCATGTGGGAATGAGAGTCACCAGATCCAGGTGAGACCCAGGTGGGGACCACAGTCACCAGGTCCAGATTGAGGCCTAGGTGGGGGGACCAGAGTCATCAGGACCAGTTGAGGCCAAAGTGTGGATAAAAGTTATCATGTTGATGTGAGGCCAAGGTGGGGAACAGAGTAACCATGTCCCATTGATGCCAGATGGGAAAAGAGTCACAAAGTCCAGACGAGGCCTAAGTGAGGAGTAGATTCAACAGGTCCGGTTGAGGACCAGATGAGGACCAGTGTCCCCAGCTCCGGGTGAGTCCCAGAGGGGGACCAGAGGCACCCGGTTCTGGTGATATCCAGGTGGGGACCAGAGTCACCACGTCAGGGTGAGGCCCAGAGGGGGACAAGAATCACTAGGTCCAGGTGAGGCCCCGATGTGGAACTGAGAAACCAGGTCCCATGATGCCCATATGAGGACCTGAGTCAGAGGTCCAGGTGAGGTCCCTGTGGGAACCAGTCACCTCGTCCAGGTGAGGTCCAGGTGGGACCACAGTCGCAAGGTCCAGGTGAGGCGAGGTGGCAACAGGATTCAACAAGTCCAGGTGAGGCCAAGGTCGCGACCAGTCACCAGATCCAGGTGCGGAACAGCTAAGGACAAGATTCTCCAGGCCCAAGTGAAGCCCAACGGGTGACCAGAGTCACCAGGTCAGGGTGAGGGCCAGAGGGGGAACCAGAGTAACCAGTTTATTTTGAGGCCCAGAATGGGACCAGAGGTCCCTGGTCAAAGTGAGGCCCAGGTGTGGAATAGAGTATCCAGGTCCCAGTGACGCCTGGGTGAGGACCAGAGTCACTAGGGCCATGCAGGCCCAGATGGGGAACAGAATCACTAGGTCCTATTGAGGCATAGAATAAGACCACATTCAGCAGTATCAGGTGAGCCCCTTGTGGGAACCAGAGCCACTCTATCCAGCTGAGTCCCAGGACCATGTGAGGCCCACGTGAGGACCAGATTCATCAGGTCGTATTCAGGCATAGCTGGGGACAAGGGTCACCAGGTCTGGGTGCGGCCTAGGGTGGGCAAGATTCAGCAGTTCTGAGTTAGGTCCAAGTGGGGACGAGAGACACCAGGTCCAGGTGAGTCCAAACTGAGGACCAGAGTCACCAGATCCAGGTGAGGTCCATGTTGGAAAGAGAGTCACGAGGTCCAGGAGAGGTCCAGGTGGAGTCCAGAGTCACCAGATCCAGGTAAAGTCCAGGTGGGGACCAGAGTCACCAGATCCATGTGAAGCCCAGATGGGGACCAGAGTCACTAGGTCCAGATCTGACCCAGGTGAGGACCAGAGTTACCAGGTACACGTGAGGACCCGGTGGGGATCAGAGTCAACAGGTCCATGTGAGGCCAGCTTGGGAACCATGGTCAACAGGTCTACTTGAGGCCCAGGTGTGGAACACAGTAAGCAGGTCCAGGTGACTACCCATTGGTGACAGGAGTCACCACGTCCAGGACCACAGTCACTAGAACCAGGTGAAGTCCAGGTGGTGACCAGAGTCCCCGGGTCTGGGAGAGGACCAGCTAAGGACCAGATTCAACAGGTCCAAATGAGGCCCACGTGGGGACCTGAGTCACCAGCTATGTGTGAGGCCTAGGTGGCAACCCCACTCCCCAGGTCCATGTGAGGCCAACCTGCAGGCCAGAGTCACCAGATGCAGGTGAGGTCCAGGTGGGGACCAGAGTCACCAGATCCAGGTGAAGCACAGGTGGGGACCAAAATCAATAGGTCAAGATGAGGCCCAGGTGAGGACCAGAGTTACTAGGTACACGTGAGGCCCCGGTGGGGATCAGAAGCAACAGGTCCATGTGAGGCCGGCTTGGGGACCATGGTCAACTGGTCTACTTGAGGCCCAGGTGTGGAACACAGTAAGCAGGTCCAGGAAGTCCCCGGGGGTGACAAGAGTCACCACGTCCAGGTGAGGCCCACGTGGGGACCAGGATCACCAGGTACACGGGAGGCCATTGAAAGAACCAGAGTCAACACTTCGAGGTCAGGAGCAGGTGGTAACCAGGGTCAGCAGGTCCAAGTCAGGCCAAAGTGGGGTTCACAGTCACTAGGGCACGGTGAGACCCAGAGGGGGACCAGAGTCACCTGGTTCTGGTGAGGTTCAGTTGTGGAACACAGTCACCGGGTCCCAATTTTGCCCAGTTGAGGACCATGGTAAACAGGGGCAGGTGAGGCCCAGATGGGGACCGGAGTCTCCAAATCCAGGTGAAGCCCAGGTGGGGAACACAGTCACCAGATCCGGGGTAGTCTCAGGTGCAGATCAGAATCACCAGGTCCAGGTGAGGTGCAGGTGGAAACCACACTCACCAGGTCCTGGTGAGGCCCTGGTGGGGACCAGAGAGACGAGGTACACGATAAGCTAGAAACACTGCAGCCACCAGGTCCACATGATGTCCACGTGGGAACGAGAATCACCAGTTACAGTTGAGGACCAGGTGGCGATCCCACTCCCCATGTCCAGGTGAGACACAGGTGGAAACAAGTGTCACCATGTCCAGGTGTGGCCCAGTTGAAGACCAGAGTTAATAGTTCCCGCTGGGTTACTGTTAGTTAACAGAGTACCATATCCTGATGCTAACCAGGTGGGTACCAGAGACACCAGGTCCTGGTGAGGGCCAAGTGGGACCAGAGTCACCAGATCTGGTTGAGGCCTAGAGGGGTACCAGAATCACCTGGTCCAGGTGACATCCAGATGGGGACCAGAGTCACCAGGTCAGGGGGAGGCCCAGAGAGGATCCCCAGTCATCATTCCAGGTGAGGCTCAGGTGTGGAACAGAGTCACCAGGTACCTATGATGCCAAGGTGAGGACCAGAGTCACCAGATATGGGTGATGCGAAGGTAGGATCGGAGTCACCAGATCTAGGTGAGGCAAAGAAAGTGTCCACAGCAATCAGGTCCAGGTGGGTAACAAAGTCCCCAGGACTGGGTGAGGCTCAGATGGGGACCAGATTCACCAGGTCCAGGTGAGGCCCAGGTGGTGACCAGAGTTCCCGGGTCTGGGAGAGGACGAGGTAAGGACCAGATTTACCAGGTCCAAGAGGCCCACGGTGGGACCTGAGTCACCAGGTATGGGTGAGGCCCAGGTGGCCATCCCACTCACAAGGTCCAGGAGAGGCCAACCTGCATGCCAGAGTCACCAGATCCAGGTGACGCCCTAGTGGGGACCGGAGTCACCAGGTAAATGTGAGTCTACAAGAACACCACAGTCACCAGGTCCTGGTGTGGTTCATGTGTGAACGAGAGTCACCAGGTCCAGGTGAGACCCAGGTGGGGACCACAGTCACCAGGTCCAGATTGAGGCCTAGGTGGAGGGACCAGATTCATCAGGAGCAGTTGAGGCCAAAGTGTTGAGCAAAGTTATCATGTCTAGTTGAGACCTAGGTGGGGAACAGAGTAACCATGTCCCATTGATGCCAGTTGGGAAAAGAGTCACAAGGTCCGAGAGAGAGTCCACAGCAAACAGGTCCAGGTGGGGAACAAAGTCACCAGGACTGGGTGAGGCTCAGATGGGGACCAGAGTCACCAGATCCAGGTGAAGCCCAGGTGGGGAGCAGAGTCACTAGGTCCAGATGAGGCCCAGGTGAGGACCAGAGTTACATGGTACACGTGAGACCCCGATTGGGATCAGAGGCAACAGGTCCATGTGAGGCCGGCTTGGGGACATGGTCAACAGGTGTACTTGAGGCCCAGGTGTGGAACACAGTAACCAGGTCCTGGTGAGTCCCCGGTGGTGAGAAGAGTCACCACACCCAGGTGAGCTCCAGGTGGGGACCAGGATCACCAGGTAAAAGGGAGGCCCTTGAAAGAACGAGAGACAACAGTTCGAGTTCAGGCGCAGGTGGCAACCAGGGTCAGCAGGTCCAATTCAGGCCAAAGTGAGGTTCACAGTCACTAGGGCACGGTGAGACCCAGACGGGGACCAGAGTCATCTGGTCCAGGTGAGGTCCAGTTGTGGAACACCGTCACCGGGTCCCAATTTTGCCCAGTTGAGGACCATGGTCAACAGGGCCAGGTGAGGCCAAGATGGGGACCGGAGACCCCAAATCCTGGCGAAGCCCAGGTGGGGACCACAGTCACCAGATCCAGGGTAGTCTCAGGTGCAGACCAGAATCACCAGGTCCAGGTGAGGTGCAGGTGGCAACCACACTCACCAGGAACCTGTGGGGCCTGGTGAGGACCAGAGTCACGAGGTACATGCAAACCTAGAAACACTGCAGCCACCAGGTCCACATGATGTCCATGTGGGAACGAGAATCACCAGTTACAGGTGAGGACCAGGTGGTGATCCGACTCACCATGTCCAGGTGAGACCCAGGTGGGAGCCAGTCTAACCATGACCAGGTGTGGCCAAGGTGAAGACTAGAGTTAATAGGTCCGGCTGGGTCACTGTTAGTGAACAGTGTAACGATATCCTGATGCTACACAGGTGGGTACCAGAGACACCAGGTCCTGGTGACCCCGAGATGGGACCAGAGACCTAAGGTCCAGTTGAGGTCCCGATGGGAACCACAGTCACCATGTCAGGTGAGGCCATGCTTAGAATCAGAGTCACCAGTTACAGGTGAGGCCCAGGTGGAGCCAGAGTCACCTGGTATAGAAGAGGCCAAAGTCAGGACCAAAGTTACAAGGATCAGGGCAGTCCCAGTGGGGAATAGAGTAACCATGTCCCAATGATTCCCAGGAAGAAACAGATTCGCCAGGTCCAGATGAGGGGCAGTTGGGGAGCATAATCACTAGGTCCCGGTGAGGCCCAGTTGAGGACCAAAGTCACCAGGTCAAGTTGAGGCCTAGAGGCGTACCAGATTCCCCTGGTCTAGGTGACATCCACATGAGGACCAGAGTCACCACGTCAGGGTGAGGCCCAGAGTGGATCCAGAGTCATCATGTCCAGGTGAGGCTCAGGTGTGGAACAGAGTATCCAGGTCATAATGATCCACAGGTGAGGACCAGAGTCACCAGATCTGGGTGAGGCCCAGTAAGGATCAGAGCCAGCAGTTCCAGGTGAGGCCAAGTAGGAGTCCACAGCAATCAGGTCCAGGTGGGGAGCAAAGTAACCAAGCCTGGGTGACGCCCAGATGGGGACCAGATTCACCAGACCCAGGTGATTCCCAGGTGGTGACCAGAGTTAGCAGTTCCGGGTGAGGACCAGGTAAGGACCAGATTCACCAGGTCCAAGTGAGGCCCACGTGGGGCCTTTGTCACCAGGTATGAGTGAGGCCCAGGTGGCAAGCACACTCACCAGGTCCAGGTGAGGCCAACCTGCAGGCAATGCAGAGAAAGCGTGTCCCGATGATGCCCAGGTAGGGACCAGAGTTACCAGGTCCAGGTGAGGTCAACCTGCAGGCCATGCAGTGGAACCATGTCCCGATGATGCCCAGGTAGGGACCAGAGTCACCAGGTCCACATCAGGCCCAGATGGAGCATATTCACTAGGTCCAGGTGAGGCTCAGTTGAGGACCAGAGTCACCAGATCTGGTTGAGACCTAGAGGGGTACAAGAATCACCAGGCCCAGGTGACATCCAGATGGGGACCAGGGTCATGAGGTCAGGGTGAGGCCGAGAGAGGTTCCAGTGTCATCATGTCCAGGTGAGGCTCAGGTGTGGATCAGAGTCTCCAGGTACCAATGATGCCCAGGTGAGGACCAGAGTCACCAGGTCTGGGTGACGCTCAGATAGGATCAGAGTCACCAGTTCCAGGTGAGGCCAATTATTAGTCCACAGCAATCAGGTCCAGGTGGGAAACAAAGTCACCAGGACTGGGTGAGGCCCAGATGGGGACCAGATTAAACAGGTCCAGGTGATTCCCAGGTGGTGACAAGGGTTACCAGTTCTGGGTGAGGACCAGGTACGGACCAGATTCACCAGGTCCACGTGAGGCCCACGTGGGACCTGTGTCACCAGTTATGGGGAGACCCAGGTGGCAACCTCACTCACCAGGTCCAGGGGAGGCCAACCTGAAGGCCATGCAGAGGAACCGTGTCCCGATGATGGCCATGTAGGGACCAGAGTTACGAGGTCCAGGTGAGGCCAACCTGCATGAAATGCAGTGGAACCATGTCCCGATGATGCCCAGGTAGGGACCAGAGTCACCAGGTCCAAATGAGGCCCCGATGGAGCATATTCACTACGTCCAGGTGAGGCCGAGTTGAGGACCAGAGTCACCAGATCTGGTTGAGGCCTAGAGGGGTACCAGAATCCCCTGGTCCAGGTGACATCCTGATGGGGACGAGAGTCACCAGGTCAGGGTGAGGCCCAGAGAGGTTCCAGAGTCATTAAGTCCAGGTGAGGGTCAGCCTGTGGAACAGAGTCACCAGGTACCAATGATGCCCAGGTGAGGACCAGAGTCACCAGATCTGGGTGATGCGCAGATAGATTAGAGTCACCAGTTCCAGGTGAAGCCAAGAAAGTGTCCACAGCAATCAGGTCCAGGTGGTGAACAAAGTCACCATGACTCGTTGAGGCCCAGAGGGGACCAGATTCACCAGGTCCAGGTGAGGTCAAGGTGGTGACCAGAGTCCCCGGGTCTGGCAGAGGACCAGGTAAGGACCAGATTCACCAGGTCCAAGTGAGGCCCACGTGAGGACCTGAGTCACCAGGTATGGGTGAGGCCCACATGGCAACCCCACTCACCAGGTCTAGGTGAGGCCAACCTGCAGGCCAGTGTCACCAGATCCAGGTGAGGCCCTAGTGGGGATCGGAGTCACCAGGTAAATGTGAGTCTACAAGAACACCACAAGGACCAGGTCCAGGTGTAGTTCATGTGGGAACGAGAGTCACCAGGTCCAGGTGAGCCCCAGGGAGGGACCACAGTCACTGGGTCCAGATTGAGGCCTAGGTGGGGGGACCAGAGTCATCAGGACCAGTTGAGGCCAAAGTGTGGAGCAAAGTTATCATGTCTAGGTGAGACCCAGGTGGGGAACAGAGTAACCATGTCCCGTTGATGCCAGGTAGGAAAAGAGTCACAAGGTTCAGACGAGACATAAGTGAGGAGTAGATTCAACAGGTACTGTTGAGATCCAGTTGAGGACCAGTGTCCCCAGCTCTGGGTTAGTCCCAGAGGGGGAACAGAGTCACCCGGTTCTGCTGATATCCAGATGGGGACCAGAGTCTCCATGTCATGGTGAGGCCCAGAGTGGATCCAGAGTCATCATGTCCAGGTGAGGCTCAGGTGTGGAACAGAGTATCCAGGTCATAATGGTTCACAGGTGAGGACCAGAGTCACCAGATCTGGGTGAGGCCCAGCTACGATCAGAGTCACCACTTCCAGGTGAGGCCAAGAAGGAGTCCACAGCAATCAGGTCCAGGTGGGGAACAAATCCACCAGGACTGGGTGAGGACCAGGTAAGGACCAGATTCACCAGGTCCAAGTGAGTCCCACGTGGGCACCTGGGTCACCAGGTATGGGTGAGGCCCAAGTGGCATCCCCACTCACCAGGTCCAGGTGAGGCCACCCTGCAGGCAATGCAGAGGAAGAGTGTCTCGATGATGCCCAGGTAGAACCACAGTTACTAGGTCCAGGTGCGGCCAACCTAAAGGCCATGCAGTGGAACCAAGTCCCGATGATGCCCAGGTAGGGAAGAGAGTCACCAGGTCCAAATGAGGCCCAGATGGAGCATATTCAATAGGTCCACGTGAGGCCCAGTTGAGGACCAGAGTCACCAGATCCAGGTGAAGCCAAGGTGGGGACCAGATCACTAGGTCCAGATGAGGCCCAAGTGAGGACCAGTGTTACCAGGTACACGTGATGCCCCGGTGGGAATCAGAGAAAACAGGTCCATATGAGGCCGGCTTCGGTACCATGGTCAACAGGTCTACTTGAGGCCAAGGTGTGGAACACAGTAACCAGGTCCAGGTGAGTCCCCGGTGGTGACAAGAGTCACCACGTCCAGGTGAGTCCCAGGGGGGACCAGGATCACCAGGTACAGGGGAAGCCCTTAAATGAACCAGAGTCAACAGTTCGAGGTCAGGCGCAGGTGTCAACCAGGGTCAGGAGGTCCAAGTCAGGCCAAAGTGGGGTTCACAGTCACTAGGGCACGTTGAGACCCAGAGGGGGACCAGAGTCACCTGGTCCAGGTGAGGTCCAGGGGTGGAACACAGTCACCGGGTCCCAATTTTGCCAATTGAAGACCATGGTTGACAGGGCAAGGTGAGGCCCAGATTGGGGATCCTCAATCTGGATCAGAGTCACCAGTTCCAGTTGAGGCTAAGAAGGAGTCCACAGCAATCAGGTCCAGATTGACGCCTAGGTCGGGGGACCAGAGTCATCAGGACCATTTGAGGCCAAAGTGTGGAGCAAAGTTATCATGTCCAGGTGAGGCCCATGTGGGGAACAGAGTAACCATGTCCCATTGATTCCAGGTGGGTAAAGACTCACAAGGTCCAGACGAGGCCTAAGTGAGGAGTAGATTAACCATGTCCTCTTTAGGCCCAGTTGAGGACCAGAGTCCCCAGCGCCGGGTGAGTCCCAGAGGGGGACCAGCGTCACCCGGTTCTGGTGATACCCAGGTGGGGACCAGAGTCAGCACGTCAGGGTGAGACCCAGAGTCGGACGAGAATCACTAGGTCCACTTGAGGCCCCGATGTGGAACTGAGAAACCAGGTCCCATGATGCCCATATGAGGACCTGAGTCACCAGGTCCAGGTGAGGTCCCTGTGGGAACCAGTCACCTCTTCCTGGTGAGGCCCAGGTGGGACCACAGTCAACAGGTCCAGGTGAGGCCCAGGTATATAAGAGAGTATCCAGGTCCCAGTGATGCCCAGGTAAGGACCAGAGTCAACAGGTCCAGAAGAGGCCCAGATATGGATCAGAGTCATTGTGTTCCAGGTGAGGCCAGATGGAGACCACAGGAACCAGGTCCAGGAGAGCCCCATATGGGAACCAGAGCCACCAGATCCAGGTGAGGTCCAGGTGGGCCCACAGCCACAAGGTCCAGGTGAAGCGCAGGTGGCAACAGGATTTACCAAGTCCAAGTGAGGCCGAGGTGGCGACCAGTCACCAGATCCAGGTGCAGACCAGCTAAGGACCAGATTCACCAGGCCAAAGTGAAGCCCAATGGGTGACCAGAGTCACCAGGTAAGGGTGAGGCCCAGAGGGGGAACCAGAGTAACCAGTTGAGTTTGGGGCCCAGATTGGGACCAGAGGTCCCTAGTCAAAGTGAGGCCCAGATGTGGAATAGAGTATCCAGGTCGCAATGATGCCTGGTTGAGGACCAGAGTCACTCGCGCCATGGAGGCCCAGATGGGGAACAGAATCACTAGGTCCTGGTGAGGCATAGAATAAGACCACAGTCAACAATAATAGGTGAGCCCATTGTGAGTACCAGAGCCACTCTATCCAGCTGAGTCCCAGGTCCATGTGAGAGCCACGTGAGGAGCAGATTCATCAGGTCTAATTGAGGCATAGCTAGGGACAAGAGTCACCAGGTCTGGGTGCGGCCTAGGTGGGGCAAGATTCAGCAGTTCTGAGTGAGGTCAAGTGGGGATGAGAGACACCAGGTCCAGGTGAGGCCAAACGGAGGACCAGAGTCACCAGATCCAGGTGAGGTCCATGTTGGAAAGAGAGTCACCAGGTACAAGAGAGGTCCAGGTGGGGACCAGAGTCACCCGATCCAGGTGAACCCCAGGTGGGGACCAGACTCACTAGGTCCAGATGAGACCCAGGTGAGGACCAGAGTTACCAGGTACAAGTGAGGCCCCGGTGGGGATCAGAGGCAACAGGTCCATGTGAGGCCAGCTTGGGGACTATGGTAAACAGGTCTACTTGAGGCCCAGGTGTGGAACACCGTAAACAGGTCCAGGTGAGTCTCTGGTTGTGACAAGTGTCACCACGTCCAGGTGAGGCCCAGTTGGGGACCAGGTTCACCAGGTCCAGGGGAGGCCATTGAAAGAACCAGAGTGAACAGTTCGAGGTCAGGCGCAGGTTTCCACCAGGGTCATTAGATCCAAGTCAGGCCAAAGGGGGTTCACAGTCACTAGGGCACGGTGAGACCCATAGGGTGACCAGAGTCACATGGTCCAGGTGAGGTCCAGTTGTGGAACACAGTCACCAGGTCCCAATTTTACCCAGTTGAGGACCATGGTCAACAGGGCAAGGTGAGACACAGATGGGGATCGGAGTCCCCAAATACAGGTGAAGCCAAGGTGGGGACCACTGTCACCAGATCCAGGGTAGTCTCAGGTGCAGACCAGAATCACCAGGTACAGGTGAGGTGCAGGTGGCTACCACACTCACCAGGTCCCGGTGAGGCCCTGGTGGGGACCAGAGTCACGAGGTACATGAGAAACTAGAAACACTGCAGCCACCAGGTGAACATGATATCCATGCTGGAATGCGAATCACCAGTTACAGGTGAGGACCAGGTGGGGATCCGACTCACCATGTCCAGGTGAGACCCAGGTTGGAACCAGTGTCACCATGTCCAGGTGTGGCCCAGGTGAAGACCGGAGTTAATAGGTCTGGCTGGGTCACTATTAGTGAACAGTGTAACCATATCCTGATGCTACCCAGGTGTGTACCGGAGATACCATGTCCTGGTGTGGCCCAGGTGGGACCAGAGACACGAGGTCCAGGTGAGGTCCCGATGGGAACCACAGTCACCAGGTCTGGTGAGGCCATACTTAGGATCAGAGTCACCAGTTACAGTTGAGGCCCCAGTGGAGCCAGAGTCACCTGGTACAGAAGAGGCCAAAGTCAGGACCAGAGTTACCAGGATCAGGTATCCCTGTGTGGAATAGAGTAACCATGTCCCGATGATGCCCAGGTAGAACCAGAGTTACCAGGTCCAGATGAGGTGCAGGTGGGGAGCATATTCACTAGGTCCCGGTTAGGCCAATTTGAGGACCAGAGTCACCAGGTCTAGTTGAGGGCTAGAGGGGTACCAGATTCACCGGGTCTAGGTGACATCCAGATGGGGACCAGAGTCACCATGTCAGTCTGAGGCCCATAGGGGATCCAGAGTCATCAAATCCAGGTGAGGCTCACGTGTGGAGCAGAGTATCCAGGTCATAATGGTCCACAGGTGAGGACCAGAGTCACCAGATCTGGGTGGGACCTAGTTAGGATCAGAGTCACCAGTTCCAGGTGAGGCCAAGAAAGAGTCCACAGGAATCAGGTCCAGGTGGGGAACAATGTCACCAGGACTGGATGACTCCCAGATGGGGACCAGAAACACCAGGCCCAGGTGATTCCCAAGTGGTTATCAGAGTTACGAGTTCCGGGTGAGAACAAGGTAAGGACCAGATTCCCCAGGTCCAAGTGAGGCCCACGTGGGGACCTGTGTCACCAGGTATGGGTGAGGCACAGGTGACAACCCCACTCACCAGGTCCAGGTGATGCCAACCTGCAGGCCATGCAGAGGAACCATGTCCCCTTGATGCCCAGGTAGGGACTAGAGTTACGAGTTCCAGGTGATGCCAACCTGCAGGCCATGTGTGGAACCATGTCCCGATGATGCCCAGGTAGGGACCAGAGTCACCAGGTCCAAATGAGGCCCAGATGGAGCATATTCACTAGGTCCAGGTGAGGCCGAGTTGAGGACCAGAGTCACCAGATCTGGTTGAGGCCTAGAGGGGTACCAGAATCCCCTGGTCCAGGTGACATCCAGATGGGGACGAGAGTCACCAGGTCAGGGTGAGGCCCAGAGAGGTTCCAGAGTCATTATGTCCAGGTGAGGCTCAGCTGTGGAACAGAGTCACCAGGTACCAATGATGCCCAGGTGAGGACAAGAGTCACCAGATCTGCGTGATGCGCAGATAGATTAGAGTCACCAGTTCCAGGTGAGGCCAAGAAAGTGTCCACAGCAATCAGGTCCAGGTGGTGAACAAAGTCACCATGACTGGCTGAGGCCCAGATGGATTCCAGATTCACCAGGTCCAGGTGAGGTCGAGGTGGTGACCAGAGTCCCCGGGTCTGGCAGAGGACCAGGTAAGGACCAGATTCACCAGGTCCAAGTGAGGCCCACGTGAGGACCTGAGTCACCAGGTATGGGTGAGGCCCAGGTGGCAACCCCACTCACCAGGTCCAGGTGAGGCCAACCTGCAGGCCAGAGTCACCAGATCCAGGTGAGGCCCTAGTGGGGACCGGAGTCACCAGGTAAATGTGAGTCTACAAGAACAACACAGTCACCAGGTCCAGGTGTGGTTCATGTGGGAACGAGAATCACCAGGACCAGGTGAGATCCAGGTGGGGACCACAGTCACCGGGTCCAGATTGAGGCCTAGGTTGGGGGACCAAGTCATCAGGACCAGTTGAGGCAAAAGTGTGGAGCAAAGTTATCATGTCTAGGTGAGGCCCAGGTGGGGAACAGAGTAACCATGTCCCGTTGATGCCAGGTGGGATAAGAGTCACAAGGTTCAGACGGGACCTAAGTGAGGAATAGATTCAACAGGTACTGTTGAGATCCAGTTGAGGACCAGTGTCCCCAGCTCTGGGTTAGTCCCAGAGGGGGACCAGAGTCACCCGGTTCTGGTGATATCCAGATGGGGACCAGAGTCACCACGTCAGGGTGAGGCCCAGAGGGGGACAAGAGTCACTAGGTCCAGGTGAGGCCCCGATGTGGAACTGAGAAACCAGGTCCCATGATGCCCATATGAGGACCTGAGTCAACAGGTCCAGGTGAGGTCCCTGTGGGAACCCGTCACCTCGTCCAGGTGAGGCCCAGGTGGGACCACAGTCACCAGGTCCAGGTGAGGCCCAAGTATATAAGAGAGTATCCATGTCCCAATGATGCCCAGGTAAGGACCAGAGTCAACAGGCCCAGGAGAGGCCCAAATATGGATCAGAGTCATTGTGATCCAGGTGAGGCCAGATGGAGACCACAGGAACCAGGTCCAGGGGAGCCCCATATGGGAACCAGAGCCACCAGATCCAGGTGAGGTCCAGGTGGGACCACAGTCACAAGGTCCCGGTGATGCGCAGGTGGCAACAGGATTCACCAAGTCCAGGAGAGGCCCAGGAGGCGAACAGTCACCAGATCCAGGTTCGGACCATCTAAGGACCAGAATCACCAGGCCCAAGTGAAGCCCAAGGAGTGACCAGAGTCACCAGGTAAGGGTGAGACCCAGAGTAGTAACCAGAGTAACCAGTTTAGTTTGAGGCCCAGAATGGGACCAGAGGTGCCTGGTCAAAGTGACGCCCAGGTGTAGAATAGAGTATCCAGGTCCCAATGATGGCTGAGTGAGGACCAGAGTCACTAGGCCCATGCAGGCCCTGATGGGGAACAGAATCACTAGGTCCTGGTTCGGCATAGAATAAGACCACAGTCAGCAGTATCCGGTGAGCCCCTTGTGGGAACCAGAGCCACACTATCCAGCTGAGTCCCAGGTCCATGGGAGGCCCACGTGAGTAACTTATTCATCAGGTCGAAATGAGACATAGCTGCGGACAAGAGTCACCAGGACTGGGTGCGGCCTAGGTGGGGCAAGATTCAGCAGTTCTGAGTTAGGTCAAAGTGGGGACGAGAGACACCAGGTCCAGGTGTGGCCAAACTGAGGACCAGAGTCACCATATCCAGTTGAGGTCCATGTTGGAAAGAGAGTCACCAGGTCCAGGAGAGGTCCAGGTGTGACTAGAGTCACCACATCCAGGTGAAGCCCAGGTGGGGATCAGAGTCATTAGGTCCAGATGAGGCCCAGGTGAGGACCAGAGTTATCAGGTACACGTGAGGCTCCGGTGGGGATCAGAGGCCACAGGTCCATGTGAGGCCGGCTTGGGGACCATGGTCAACAGATCTACTTGAGGCCCAGGTGTGGAACACAGTAAGCAGGTACAGGTGAGTCCCCAGTGGTGACAAGAGTGACCACGTCCAGGTGAGGCCCAGGTGGGGACCAGGATCATCAGGTCCCGGGGAGGCCCTTGAAAGAACCAGAGTCAACAGTTCGAGGTCAGGCGCAGGTGGCAACCAGGGTCAGGAGGTCCAAGTCAGACCAAAGTGGGGTTCACAATCACTAGGGCACGGTGAGACCCAGAGGGGGACCAGAGTCACCTGGTCCAGGTGAGGCCCAGTTGAGGACCAGTTTCACCATATCTGGTTCGGCTTAGAAGGGTACCAGAATCACCTGATCGAGGTGATATCCAGTTGGGGACCAGAGTCACCAGGTCAGGGTGAGGCCCAGAGTGGTTCCAGAGTCATCGGGTCCAGGTGAGGCTCAGGTGTGGAACAGAATCTCCAGGTACCAATGATGCCCAGGTGAGGACCAGAGTCACCAGATCTGGGTGACAGGCAGATAGGATCAGAGTCACCAGTCCCAGGTGACTGAGAAGAAGAAGAAGGCGTCTACTAAATCAGGTCCAGGTGGTGAAGAAAGTCACCAGGACTTGGTGAGGCCCAGATTTGGACCAGATTCACCAGGTCCAGGTTATTCCCAGGTGGTGACCAGAGTCCTCGGGGCTGGGAGAGGACCAGCTAAGGACCAGATTCAACAGGTCCAAATGAGGCCCACGTGGGGACCTGAGTCACCAGCTATGTGTGAGGCCCAAGTGGCAACCCCACTCCCCAGGTCCAGGTGAGGCCAACCAGCAGGCTAGAGTCACCAGATGCAGGTGAGGACCAGGAGGGGACCAGAGTCACCAAATCCAGGTGAGGTCCATGTTCAAAGAGAGTCACCATGTCCAGGAAAGGTCCAGGTGGGGACCAGAGTCACCAGATCCAGGTGAAGCCCAGCTGGGGACCAGAGTCACTAGGTCCAGATGAGGTCAAGGTTGGGACCAGAGATACCAGGTACAAGGGAGGCCCCGGTGGGGAGCAGTGGCAACAGGTCCATGTGAGCCCGGCCTGGGGACCATGGTCAACAGGTCTACTTGAGGCCCAGGTGTGGAACACAGTAAGCAGGTCCAGGTGAGTCCCCGGTGGTGACAAGTGTCACCACGTCCAGGTGAGGCCCAGGTGGGGACCAGGATCACCAGGTCCAGGGGAGGCCATTGAAAGAACCAGAGTCAACAGTTCGAGGTCAGTCGCAGGTGGCGACCAGGGTCAGCAGGTCCAAGTCAGGCCAAAGTGGGGTTCACAGTCACTAGGGCACGGTGAGACCCAGAGGGGGACCAGAGTCACCTCTTCCAGGTGAGGTCCAGTTGTGGAACACAGTCACCGGGTCCCAATTTTGTCCAGTTGAGGACCATGGTCAACAGGACCAGGTGAGGCCCAGATGCGGATTGGAGTCCCCAAATCCAGGTGAAGACCAGGTGGGGACCACAGTCAACAGATCCAGGATAGTCTCATGTGCAGACCAGATTCACCAGGTCCAGGTGAGTTGCAGGTGGCAACCACACTCACCAGATCCCGGTGAGGCCCTGGTGCGGACCAGAGTCACGAGGTACATGAGAAGCTAGAAACAATGCAGCCACCAGTTCCACGTGATGTCCACGTGGGAACGAGAATCTCCAGTTACACGTGAGGACCTGGTGGGGATCCGACTCACCATGTCCAGGTGAGACCCAGGTGGGAACAAGTGTCACCATGTCCAGGTGTGGCCCAGGTAAAGACCAGAGTTAATAGGTCCAGCTGGGTCACTGTTAGTGAACAGTGTAACCATATTCTGATGCTACCCCTGTGGGTACCAGATACACCAGGTCCTGGTGAGGCCTAGGTGGGACCAGAGACATGAGTTCCAGGTGAGTTCCCATGGGAACCACAGTCACCAGGTCAGGTGAGGCCATGCTTAGGATCAGAGTAACCAGTTACAGGTGAGGCCCAGGAGGAGCCAGAGTCACCTGGTACAGAAGAGGCCAAAGTCAGGACATGAGTTACCAGGATCAGTTCAGTCCCAGTGGTGAATAGAGTAACCATTTCCTGATGATGCCCTGGTAAAACCAGAGTCACCAGGTCCAGATGAGGCGCAGGTGGGGAGTATGTTCACTATGTCCCAGTGAGGCCCAGATGAGGACTAGAGTCACCAGGTCAAGTTGAGGCCTAGAAGGGTACCAGATTCACCTGGTCTAGGTGACATCCAGATGGGGACCAGAGTCACCATGTCAGGCTGAGGCCCAGAGGGGATCCAGAGTCATCAAGTCCAGGTGAGGCTCAGGTGTGGAACAGAGTATCCAGGTCATAAAATCCACAGGTGAGTACCAGAGTCAGCAGATCTGGGTGAGGTCCAGTTAGGATCAGAGTCACCAGTTCCAGGTGAGGCCAAGAAGGAGTCCACAGCAATCAGGTCCAGGTTGGGAACAAAGTCACCAAGACTGGGTGAGGCCCAGATGGGGGCCAGATTCACCAGGTCCAGGTGATTCCCAGGTGGTGACCAGAGTTACCAGTTCCAGGTGAGCACCAGGTAAGGACCAGATTCACTAGGTCCAAGTGAGGCCCACGTGGGGACTTGTGTCTCCAGGTATTGGTGAGGCCCAGGTGGAAATCCCAATCACCAGGTCCAGGTGAGGCCAACGTGCAGGCCATGCAGAGGAACCATGTCCCAATGATGCCCACGTAGGGACCAGACTTACCTGGTCCAGGTGAGGCCAACCTTTGGGACCTGCTGAGGAAACGTGTCCCGATGATGCCCATGTAGGGACCAGAGACACCAGGTCCAAATGAGGCCAAGATGGAGCATATTCACTAGGTCCAGGTGAGGCCCAGTTGAGGACCAGAATCACCAGATCTGGTTGAGCCCTAGAGGGATACCAGAATCACCTGGTCCAGGTGACATCCAGATGGGGACCAGAGTCACCAGGTCAGAGTGAGGCCCAGAGAGGTTCAAGAGTCATCATGTTCAGGAGAGGCTCAGGTGTGTAACAGAGTCACCACGTACCAAGGATGCCCAGGTGAGGACTAGAGTCACCAGGTCTGGGTGACGCCCAGATAGGATCAGAGTCACCAGTTCCAGGTGAGGCCAAGAAAAAGTCCACAGCAATCAGGTCCAGGTGGGGAACAAAGTCACCAGGACTGGGTGTGGCCCAGATGGGGACCAGATTCACCAGGTCCAGGAGAGGCCCAGTTGGCGACCAGAGTCCCCTGGTATGGGAGAGGACCAGGTAAGGACCAGATTCACCACGTCCAAGAGGTCCACGTGGGGACCTGAGTCACCAGGTATGGGTGAGGCCCAGGTGGCAACCCCACTCACCAGGTCCAGGTGAGGCCAACCAGCAGGCCACAGTTACCAAATCCAGGAGAGGCCCTAGTGAGGACCAGAGTCACCAGGTAAAATTGAGTCTACAAGAACACCACAGTCACCAGGTCCAGGTGTGATTCATGTGGGAACGAGAGTCACCAGGTCCAGGTGAGGCCAAACTGAGGACCAGAGTCACCAGATCCAGGTGAGGTCCATGTTGGAAAGGAGTCACCAGGTCCAGGAGAGGTCCAGGTGGGGACCAGAGTCAACAGATCCAGGTGAAGTCCATGTGGGGACCAGAGTCACCAGATCCAGGTGAAGCCCAGGTGGGGACCAGAGTCACTAAGTCCAGATGAGGTCAAGGTGGGGACCAGAGATACCAGGTACAAGTGAGACCCCGGTGTGAGCAGTGTCAACACGTCCATGTGAGGCCGTCCTGGGGAACATGGTCAACAGGTCTACTTGAGGCCCAGGTGTGGAACACAGTAAGCAGGTCCAGGAGAGTCCCCGATGGTGACAATGTCACCACGTCCAAGTGAGACCCAGGTGGGGACCAGGATGACCAGGTACAGGGGAGGCCCTTGAAAGAACCAGAGTCAACAGTTCGAGGTCAGGCGCAGGTGGCAACCAGGGTCAGCAGGTCGAAGCCAGGCCAAAGTGGGGTTCACAGTCACTAGGGCACGGTGAGATCCAGAGAGGGACCAGAGTCACCTGGTCCAGGTGAGGCCCAGGTGGTGACAAGAGTCACCACGTCCAGGTGAGGCCCAGGAGGGGACCAGGATCACCAGGTACAGCGGAGGCCCTTGAAAGAACCAGAGTCAACAGTTCGACGTCAAAGGCAGGTGGCAACCAGGGTCAGCAGGTCCAAGTCAGGCCAAAGTGGGGTTCACAGTCACTAGGGCACGGTGAGACCCAGAGGGGGACCAGAGTCACCTGGTCCAGGTGAGGTCCAGTTGTGGAACACAGTCACCGGGTCCCAATTGTGCCCAGTTGAGGACCATGGTCAACAGGGCCAGGTGAGCCCCAGATGGGGACCGGAGTCCCCAAATCCAGGTGAAACTCAGGTGGGGACCACAGTCACCAGATCCAGGGTAGTCTCAGGTGCAGACCAGAATCACCAGGTCCAGGTGAGGTGCAGGTGGCAACCACACTCACCAGATCCCCGTCAGGCCCTGGTGGGGCCAGAGTCACGAGGTACATGAGAAGCTAGAAACATTGCAGCCACCAGGTCCACATGATGTCCATGTGGGAAATAGAATCACCAGTTACAGGTGAGGACCAGGTGGGGTTCCGACTCACCATGTCCAGGTGAGGCCCAGGTGGTGACCAGAGTCCCCGGGTCTGGGAGAGGACCAGGTAAGGACCAGATTCACCAGGTCCAAGCGGGCCACGTGGAGACCTGAGTCACCAGGTATGGGTGAGGCCCAAGTGGCATCCCCACTAACCAGGACAATGCGAGGCCAACCTGCAGGCCAAGTCACCCGATCCACGTGAGGCCAGAGTGGGGACTGGAGTCACCAGTTAAAAGTGATTCTACAAGAACAACACAGTCACCAGATCCTGGTGTGGTTCATGTGGGAACGAGAGTCACCAGGTCCAGGTGAGACCCAGGTGGGGACCACAGACACCAGGTCCAGATTGAGGCCTTGGTCGGGGGACCAGAGTCATCAGGACCAGTTGAGCCAAAGTGTGGAGCAAAGTTATCATGTCCATGTGAGGCCCAGGTGGGGAACAGAGTAACCATGTCCCAAAGATGCCAGGTGGGAACAGAGTCACAAGGTCCAGTCGAGGCCTAAGTGAGGAGTAGATTCACCAGGTCCTGTTGAGGCCCAGTTGAGTACCAGTGTCCCCAGCTCCGGGTGAGTCCCAGAGGGGGACCAGTGTCACCCGGTTCTGGTGAGATCCAGTGGGGACCTGAGTTACCACGTCAGGGTGAGGCCCAGAGGGGGACGAGAGTCACTAGGTCCAGATGAGGCCCTGATGTGGAACTGAGAAACCAGGTCCCATGATGCCCATATGAGGACCTGAGTCACCAGGTCCAGGTGAGGTCCCTGTGGGAACAGGTCACCTCTTCCAAGTGAGGCCCAGGTGGGACCACAGTCAACAGGTCCAGGTGAGGCCCAGGTATATAAGAGAGTTTCCAGGTCCCAAAGATGCCCAGGTAAGGACCAGAGTCAACAGGTCCAGGGGAGGATCAAATATGGATCAGAGTCATTGTGTTCCAGGAGAGGCCAGATGGAGACCACAGGAACCAGGTCCAGGAGAGCCCCATATGGGAACCAGAGCCACCAGATCCAGGTGAGGTCCAGGTGGGACCACAGTCACAAGGTCCATTTGAGTCGCAGGTTGCAACAGGATTCACCAAGTCCAGGTGAGGCCCAGGTGTCAACCAGTCACCAGATCCAAATGTGGACCAGCTAAGGACCAGATTCACCAGGCCCAAATGAAGCCCAAGGGGTGACCAGAGTCACCAGGTAAGGGTGAGGCCCAGAGGGGAACCAGAGTAACCAGTTTAGTTTGAGGCTCAGAATGGGACCAGAGGTCCCGGGTCAAAGTGAGGCCCATTGTGGAATAGAGTATCCAGGTCCCAATGATGCCTGGGTGAGGACCAGAGTCACTAGGGCCATGCAGGCCCAGATGGGGAACAGAATCACTAGGTCCTGGTGAGGCATAGAATAAGACCACAGTCACCAGTATCTGGTGTGCCCCTTGTGGGAACCAGAGCCACTCTATCCTGCTGAGTCTCAGGTCCATGTGAGGCCCACGTGAGGACCAGATTCATCAGGTCGAATTGAGGCATAGCTGGGGACAAGAGTCACCAGGCCTGGGTGCGGCGTAGGTGGGGCAAGATTCAGCAGTTCTGAGTTACGTCAAAGTGGGGACGAGAGACACCAGGTCCAGGTGAGGCCAAACTGAGGTAGAGTCACCAGATCCAGGTGAGGTCCATGTTGGAAAGAGAGACACCAGGTCCAGGAGAGGTCCAGGTGGGGACCAGAGTCACCAGATCCAGGTGAAGTCCAGGTGGGGACCAGAGTCTCCAGATCCAGGTGAAGCCCAGGTGGGGACCTGAGTCACTAGGTCCAGATGAGGCCCAGGTGAGGATCAGAGTTACCAGGTACACGTGATGCCCCGGCGGGGATCACAGCCAAAAGTCCACGTGAGGCCGGCTTGGGGAACATGGTCAACAGGTCTACCTTAGGCCCAGCTGTGGAACACTGTAAGCCTGTCCAGGTGAGTCCCCAGTGGTGACAAGGGTCTCCACGTCCAGTTGAGGCCCAGTTGGGGACCAGGATCACCAGGTACAGGGTAGGCCCTTGAAAGAACCAGAGTCAACAGTTCGACGTCAGGCGCTGGTGGCAACCAGGGTCAGCAGGTCCAAGTCAGGACAAAGTTGGGTTCACAGTCACTAGGGCACAGTGAGACCCAGAGTGGGACCAGAGTCACCTGGTCCAGGTGAGGTCCAGTTGTGGAACACAGTCACCGGGTCCCAATTTTGTCCAGTTGAAGACCATGGAAAACAGGGCCAGGTGAAGCCCGGATTGGGACCGGAGTCCCCAAATCCAGGTGAAGCCCAGGTGGGGACCACAGTAACCAGATCCAGGGTAGTCTCAGGTGCAGACCAGAATCACCAGGTCCTGGTGAGGTGCAGGTGGCAACCACACTCACCAGGTCCCGGTGAGGCTCTGGTGCGGACCAGATTCTCGAGGTACATGAGAAGCTAGAAACACTGCAGCCACCAGGTCCACATGATGTCCATGTGGGAACGAGAATCACCAGTTACAGGTGAGGCCCAGTTGTGGATCCGACTCACCATGTCCAGGTGAGACCCAGGTGGGAACCAGTGTCACCATGTCCAGGAGTGGCCCAGGTGAAGACCAGAGTTGATAAGTCCGGCTGGGTAACTGTTTGTGTACAGTGTAACCATATCCTGATGCTACCCAGGAGGGTACCAGAGACACCAGGTCCTGGTGAGGCCCAGGTGGGACCGGAGACATGAAGTCCAGGTGAGGTCCCGATGGGAACCACAGTCACCAGGTCAGGTGAGGCCATGCTTAGGATCAGAGTCACCAGTTACAGGTGTGGCCCAGGTGGAGCCAGAGTCACTTGGTACAGAAGAGGCTAAAGTCCGGACCAGAGTTACCAGGATCAGGTCAGTCCGAGTGGGGAATAGAGTAACCATGTCCCGATGATACCCAGGTAGAAGCAGAATCACCAGGTCCAGATGGGGCGCAGTTGGAGAGCATGATCACTAGGTCCCAGTGAGGCCCAGTTGAGGACCAGAGTCACCAGATCTGGTTGAGGCCTAGAGGGGTACCAGAAACACCTGGTTCAGGTGACATCCAGATGGGGACCAGAGTCACCATATCAGGGTGAGGCCCAGAAAGGTTGCAGAGTCATCATGTCCAGGTGAGGCTCAGGTGTGGAACAGAGTCACCAGGTACCAATGATGCACAGGTGAGGACCAGAGTCACCAGGTCTGGGTGAGCCGAAGATAGGATCAGAGTCACTAGTTCCAGGTGAGGCCAAGAAAGAGTCCACAGCAATCAGGTCCAGGTGGGGAACAAAGTCCCGAGGACTGGGTGAGGCCCAGATGCGGACCAGATTCACCAGATCCAAGTGATTCCCAGGTGGTGAACAGAGTTACGAGTTCCGGGTGAGGACCAGGTAAGGACCAGATTCACCAGGTCTTAGTAAGGCCCACGTGGGGACCTGTGTCAACAGGCATGTGTGAGGCCCAAGTGACAACCCCTCTCACCAGGTCCAGGTGAGGCCAACCTGCAGGCCATGCAGAGGAATCATGTCCCGATGATGCCGAGTTAGGGACTAGAGTTCTCAGGTCCAGGTGAGGCCAACCTGCAGGCCATGCAGTGGGACATGTCCCGATGATGCCCAGGTAGGAACCAGAGTTACCAGGTGCAGGTGAGGCCAACCTTCAGGCCATGCAATGGAACCATGTCCCGATGATGCCCAGGTAGGGATCATTGTCACCAGGTCCAAATGAGGTCCAGATGGAGCATATTCACTAGGTGCAGGTGAGGCCCAGTTGAGGATCACAGTCACCAGATCTCGTTGAGACCTAGAGGGGTACCAGAATCACCTGGACTACGTGACATGCAGATGGGGACCAGAGTAACCAGGTCAGGGTGAGGCCCAGAGAGGTTCCAGAGTCATCATGTCCAGGTGAGGCTCAGGTGTGGAACAGAGTCACCAGGTACCAATGATGCCAAGGTGAGGACCAGAGTCACCAGATCTGGGTGACGTGCAGATACGATCAGTCACCAGTTCCAGGTGAGGCCAAGAAGGAGACCACAACAATAAGGTCCAGGTGGCGAAAAAGCCACCAGGACTGGGTGAGGCCCAGATGGGGACCAGATTCACCAGGTCCAGGTGAGGCCCAGGTGGTGACCAGAGTCCCAGCGTCTGGGAGAGGACCAGGTAAGGACCAGATTCACCAGGTCCAAGAGGCCCACATGGGGACAGAGTCACCAGGTATGGGTGAGGTCCTGGTGGCAACCCCACACACCAGGTCCAGGTGAGGACAGCCTGCAGGCCAGAGTCACCAGATCCAGGTGAGGCCCTAGTGGGGACCGAAATCACCAGGTAAATGTGAGTCTACAAGAACACCACAGTCACCAGGTCCAGGTGTGGTTCATATGGGAACGAGAGTCACCAGGTCCAGGTGAGACCCAGGTGGGGACCACAGTCACCAGGTCCAGATTGAGGCCTAGGTGGGGGGACCAGAGTCATCAGGACCAGTTGAGGCCAAAGTGTGGAGCAAAGTTATCATGTCCAGGTGAGGCCCAGGTGGGGAACAGACTAACCATGTCCCATTGATGCCAGGTGGGAAAAGAGTCACAAGGTCCAGACGAGGCCTAAGTGAGGAGTAGATTCACCAAGTCCTGTTGAGGCCCAGCTGAGGACCAGTGTCCCCAGCTCCGGGAGAGTCCCAGAGGGGGACCAGAGTCACCCGGTTCTGGTGATATCCAGGGGGGGACCCGAGTCAGCACGTCAGGGTGAGTCCCAGAGGGGGACTAGAATCACTAGGTCCAGGTGAAGCCCCTATGTGGAACTGAGAAACCAGGTCCCATGATGTCCATATGAGGACCTGAGTCACCAGGTCCAGGTGAGGTCCCTGTGGAAACCAGTCACCTCGTCCAGGTGAGGCCCAGGTGGGACCACAGTCACCAGGTCCAGGTGAGGCCCAGGTATGTAAGAGAGTATCCAGGTCCCAATGATGCCCAGGTAAGGACCAGAGTCAACAGGTCCAGGAGAGGCCCAAATATTGTTCAGAGTCATTGTGTTCCAGGTGAGGCCAGATGTAGACCACAGGAACCAGGTCCAGGAGAGCCCCATATGGGAACCAGAGCCACCAGATCCAGGTGAGGTCCAGGTGGGACCACAGTCACAAGTCCAGGTGAGTCCCTGGTGGCAACAGGATTCACCAAGTCCAGGTGAGAATCAGGTGGCGACCAGTCACCAGATCCAGGTGCGGACCAGCTAAGGAACAGATTCACCAGGCCCAAGTGAAGCCCAAGGGGTGACCAGAGTTACCAGGTAAGGGTGAGGCCAAGAGCGGGAACCAGAGCAACCAGTTTAATTTGAGGCCCAGAATGGGACCAGAGGTCCCTGGTCAAAGTGAGGCCCAGGTGTGGCATAGAGTATCCAGGTCCCAATGATGCCTGTGTGAGGACCAGAGTCACTAGGGCCATGCAGGCCCAGATGGGGAACAGAATCACTAGGTCCTGGTGAGGCATAGAATAAGACCACAATCACCAGTATCAGGTGTTACCCTTGTGGGAACCAGAGCCACTCTATCCAGCTGAGTCCCAGGTCCATGTGAGGCCCACGTGAGGACCAGATTCATCAGGTCGAATTGAGGCATAGCTGGGGACAAGAGTCACCAGGTTTGGGTGCGGCCTAGGTGGGGCAAGATTCAGCAGTTCTGTGTTAGGTCCAAGTGGGGACGAGCGACACCAGGTGCAGGTGAGGCGAAACTGAGGAACAGAGTCACCAGATCCAGGTGAGGTCCATGTTGGAAAGAGAGTCACCAGGTCCAGGAGAGGTCCAGGTGGGGACCAGAGTCACCAGATCCAGGTGAAGTCCAGGTGGGGACCAGTGTCACCAGATCCAGGTGAATCCCAGGTGGGGACCAGACTCACTAGGTCCAGATGAGGCCCAGGTGAGGGCCAGAGTTACCAGGTACACGTGAGGCCCCGGTGTGGATCAGAGGCAACAGGTCCATGTGAGGCCGGTTTGGCGACCATGGTCAACAAGTCTACTTGAGGCCCAGATGTGGAACACAGTAAGCAGGTCCAGGTGAGTACGCGGATGTGATATGAGTCACCACGTCCAGGTGAGTCCCAGGTGGGGACCAGGATCACAAGGTACAGGGTAGGCCCTTTAAAGTCCCAGAGTCAACAGTTCGAGGTCAGGCGCAGGTGCCAACCAGGGTCAGCAGGTCCAAATCAGGCCAAAGTGTGGTTCACAGTCACTAGGGCACGGTGAGACCCAGAGGGAGACCAGAAGCACCTGGTCCAGGTGAGGTCCAGTTGTGGAACACAGTCACCGGGTCCCAATATTGCCCAGTTGAGGACCATGGTCAAGAGGGCCAGGTGAGGCCCAGATGGAGACCGGAGTCCCCAAAGCAGGTGAAGCCCAGGTGGGGACCACAGTCAACAGATCCAGGGTAGTCTCAGGTGCAGACCAGAATGACCAGGTCCAGGTGTGGTGCAGGTGGCAACCACACTCACCAGGTCCCGGTGAGGCACTGGTGGGGACCAGAGTCACGAGGTACATGAGAAGCTAGAAACACATGGATTCCCTGGGTGGCGCAGCGGTTTGACCCTGCCTTTGGCCCAGGGCGCGATCCTGGAGACCCGGGATCGAATCCCACGTCGGGCTCCCTGTGCATGGAGCCTGCTTCTGCCTCTGCCGGTGTCTCCGCCTCTCTCTTTCTCTGTGACTATCATAAATAATAAAAATTAAAAAAAAAGAAGCTAGAAACCCTGCATCCAACCGGTCCACATTAGCTCAATGTGGGAACGAGAATCACCAGTTACAGGTGAGGACCAGGTGGGGATCTGACTCACCATGTCCAGGTGAGACCCAGGTGGGAACCAGTGTCACCATGTCCAAGTGTGGCCTAGGTGAAGACCAGAGTTAATAGGTCCGGCTGGGTCACTGTTAGTGAACAGTGTAACCATATCCTGATGCTACCCAGGTGGGTACCAGAGACAACAGGTCCTGGTGAGGCCCAGGTGGGACCAGAGACATGAGGTCCAGGTGAGGTCCCGATGGGAACCACAGTCACCAGGTCAGGTGAGGCCATGCTTAGGATCAGACACCATTTACAGGTGAGGCCCAGGTGGAGCCAGAGTCACCTGTTACAGAAGAGGCCAAAGTCAGGACCAGAGTTACCAGGATCAGGTCTCTCCAAGTGGGAATAGAGTAACCATGTCCCGTTGATGTCCAGGTAGAACCAGAGTCACCAGGTCCAGATGAGGCGCAGGTGGGGAGCATGTTCACTAGGTCCCGTTGAGGCCGAGTTGAGGACCAGAGTAACCAGGTCTAGTTGAGGCCTAGAGGGGTACCAGATTCACCTGGTCTAGGTGACATCCAGATGGGGACCAGAGTCCCCACGTCAGGCTGAGGCTAAGAGGGGATCGAGAGTCATCATATCCAGGTGAGGCTCAGGTGTGGAACAGAGTATCCAGTTCATAATGGTCCACAGGTGAGGACCAGAGTCACCAGATCAGGTTGAGGCCCAGGTAGGATCAGAGTCACCAGTTCCAGGTGAGGCCAAGAAGGAATCCACAGCAATCAGGTCCAGGTGGGGAACAACGTCACCAGGACTGGGTGAGGCCCAGATGGGGACCAGATTCACCAGGCCCAGGTGATATCCTAGTGGTGACCAGAGTTACCAGTTCCGGCTGACCACCAGGTAAGGACCAGATTCACCAGGTCAAGTGAGGCCCAGGTGGTGACCAGAGTCCCCGGGTCTGGGAGAGGACCAGGTAAGGACCAGAGTCACCAGGTCCAAATGAGGCCCAGATGGAGCATATTCAATAGGACCAGGTGAGGCCCAGTTGAGGGCCAGAGTCACCAGAACTGGTTGAGGCCGAGAGGGTTACCAGAATCACCTGTTCCAGGTGACATCCAGATGGAGACCAGAGTCACCATGTCAGGGTTAGGCCCAGAGTGGTTCGAGAGTCCAGAGCCTCATGTCCAGGAGAGGTTCAGTTGTGTAACAGAGTCACCAGGTACCAATGATGCCCAGGAGAGGAAAAGAGTCACCAGGTCTGGGTGACACGCAGATAGGATCAGGTCACCAGGTCCAGGTGAGGCCATGAAAGAGTCCACAGCAATCAGGTCAAGGTGGGGAACAAAGTCACCAGGACTGAGTGAGGCCCAGATGGGGACCGGATTCACAAGGTCCAGGTGAGGCCCAGGTGGTGACCATAGTCCCCGGGTCTGGGAGAGGACCAGGTAAGGACCAGATTCACCAAGTCCAAGAGGCCCACGTGGAAACCTGAGTCACCAGCTATGGGTGAGGCCCAAGTGGCATCCCCACTCACCATGTCCATGTGAGGCCAACCTGCAGGCCAAGTCACCCGATTCACGTGAGGCCCTAGTGCGGACTGGAGTCACCAGTTAAAAGTGATTCTACAAGAACAACACAGTCACCAGGACCTGGTGTGGTTCATGTGGGAACGAGAGTCACCAGGTCCAGGTGAGACCCAGGTGGGGACCACAGTCACCAGGTCCAGATTGAGGCCTAGGTCAGGGGACCAGAGTCATCAGGACCAGTTGAGGCCAAAGTGTGGAGCAAAGTTATCATGTCCATGTGAGGCCCAGGTGGGGAAGAGTAACCATGTCCCATTGATGCCAGGTGGGAAAAGAGTCACAAAGTCCAGACGAGGCCTTAGTGAGGAGTAGATTCACCAGGTCCTGTTGAAGCCCAGTTGAGGACCAGTGTCCCCAGCTCCGGGTGAGTCCCAGAGGGGAACAGTGTCACCCGGTTCTGGTGATATCTAGGTGGGGACCAGAGTCACCACGTCAGGGTGAGGCCCAGAGGGGAACGAGAATCACTAGGTCCAGATGAGACCCCGATGTGGAACTGAGAACCCTGGTCCAATGATGCCCATATAAGGACCTGAGTCACCAGGTCCAGGTGAGGTCACTGTGGGAACCAGTCACCTCGTCCAGGTGAGGCCCTGATGGGACCACAGTCACCAGGTCCAGGTGAGGCCCAGGTATATAGAGAGTATCCAGGTCCCAATGATGCCCAGGTAAGGACCAGAGTCAACAGGTCAAGGAGAGGACCAAATATGGATCAGAGTCATTGTGTTCCAGGTGAGGCCAGATGGAGACCACCGGAACCAGGTCCAGGAGAGCCCCATATGGAACCAGAGCCACCAGATCCAGGTGAGGTCCAGGTGGGACCACAGACAGAAGGTCCAGGTGAGGCGCAGGTGGCAACAGGATTCACCAAGTCCAGGTGAGGTCCAGGTGGCCACCAGTCACCAGATCCAGATGCGGACCTTCTAAGGACCAGATTGACCAGGCCCAAGTGAAACCCAAGGGGTGACCAGGGTCACCAGGTAAGGGTGAGGCCCAGAGGGGAACCAGAGTAACCAGTTTACTTTGAGGCCCAGAATGGGACCAGAGGTCCCTGGTCAAAGTGAGGCCGAGATGTGGAATAGAGTATTCAGGTCCCAATGATGCCTGGGTGAGAACCAGAGTCACTAGGGCCATGCAGGCCCAGATGGGGAACAGAATCACTAGGTCCTGGTGAGGCATAGAATAAGACCACAATCACCAGTATCGGGTGTGCCCCTTGTGGGAACCAGAGCCACTCTATCCAGCTGAGTCCCAGGTCCATGTGAGCCCCACGTCAGGAACAGATTCATCAGGTCGAATTGAGGCATAGCTGGGGACAACAGTCACCAGGTGTGGGTGTGGCCTAGGTGGGGCAAGATTCAGCAGTTCTGAGTTAGATCAATGTGGGGACGAGAGACACCAGGTCCAGGTGTGGCCAAACGGAGGACCAGAGGCACCTGATCCAGGTGAGGTCCATGTTGGAAAGAGAGTCACCAGGTCCAGGAGAGGTCCAGGTCGGGACCAGAGTCAGCAGATCCAGGTGAAGTCCAGGTGGGGACCAGAGTCACCAGATCCAGGTGAAGCCTAGGTGGGGACCAGAGTCACTAGGTCCAGATGAGGCCCAGGTGAGGATCAGAGTTACCAGATACACGTGAGGCCCCGGCGGGGATCAGAGCCAAAAGGTACGTGAGGCCGGCGTGGGGACCATGGTCAACAGGTCTACTTGAGGCCCAGGTGTTTAACACAGTAATCATGTCCAGGTGAGTCCCCGGTGGTGACAAGAGTCACTACGTCCAGGTGAGGCCCAATTGGGGACCAGGTCACCAGGTACAGGGGAGGCCCTTGAGAGAACCAGAGTCAACAGTTCGAGGTCAGGCACAGGTGGCAACTTGCGTCAGCAGGTCCAAGTCAGGCCAAAGTGCGGTTCACAGTCACTAGGAAACAGTGAGACCCAGAGAGGGACCAGAGTCACTTTGTCGAGGTGAGTTCCAGTTGTGGGACGCAGTCACCCGGTCCCAATTTTGCCCAGTTGAGGACCATGTTCAACAGGGCCAGGTGAGGCCCAGATGGGGACCGGAGTCCCCAAGTTCAGGTGAAGCCCAGGTGGGGACCACCGTCACCAGATCCAGGGTAGTCTCAGGTGCAGACCAGAATCACTAGGTCCTGGTGAGGTGCAGGTGGCAACCACACTCACCAAGTCCCGGTGAGGCCCTGGTGGGGACCAGAGTCACGAGGTACATGAGAAGCTAGAAACTGCAGCCACCAGGTCCACATGGTGTCCATCTGGGGACGAGAATTACAAGTTACAGGTGAGGACCAGGTGGGGATCTGAGTCACCATGTCCAGGTGAGACCCTGGTGGGAACCAGTGTCACCATGTCCAAGTGTGGACCAGGTGACGACGAGAGTTAATAGGTCCGGCCGGGTCACTGTTAGTGAACAGTGTAACCATATCCTGATGCTACTCAGGTGGGTACCAGATACAAGGTCCTGGTGAGTCCCAGTTGGGACCAGAGACATGAGGACCAGGTGAGGTACCGATGGAAACCACAGTCACCAGGTCAGGTGAGGCCATGCTTATATTCAGAGTCACCACTTACAGGTGAGGTCCAGGGGGAGCCAGAGTCACATGGCACAGAAGAGGCCAAAGTCAGGACCAGAGTTACCACGATCAGGTCAGTCCCACTGGGAATAGAGTAACCACGTCCCGATGATGCCCAGGTAGAACCACAGTTACCAGGTCCAGGTGCGGCCAACCTAAAGGCCATACAGTGGAACCATGTCCCGATGATGCCCAGGTAGGGAAGACAGTCACCAGGTCCAAATGAGGCCCAGATGGTGCATATTCAATAGGTCCAGTTGAGGCCCAGTTGAGGACCAGAGTCACCAGACATGGTTGAGGCCTAGAGGGGTACCAGAATCACCACGACTAGGTGACATTCAGATGGGTCCAGAGTAACCAGGTCAGGGTGAGGCGCAGAGGTTCCAGAGTCATCATGTCCAGGTGAGGCTCAGGTGTGGAACAGAGTAACCAGGTAGCAGTGATGCCCAGGTGAGGACCAGAGTCACCAGGTCTGGGTGACGCGCAGATAGGATCAGAGTCACCAGTTCCAGGTGAGGCCAAGAAAGAGTCCACAGCAATCAGTTCCAGGTGGGAATCAAAGTACCAGGACTGTGTGAGGTCCAGATGGGAACCAGAATCACCAGGTCCAGGTGAGGCCCAGGTGGTGACCAGAGTCCCCGGTTATGGGAGAGGACCAGGTAAGTACCAGATTCACCAGGTCCAAGAGGCACACGTGGGGACCTGTGTCACCAGGTATGGGTGAGGCCCAGGTGTCAACCCCACTCACCAGGTCCAGGTGAGGTCAACCAACAGGCCAGAGCCACCAGATTCAGGTGAGGCCCTAGTGGGGACCGGAGTCACCAGGTAAATGTGAGTCTACAAGAACACCACAGTCACCAGGTCCAGGTGTGGTTCATGTGGGAACGAGAGTCACCAGGTCCAGGTGAGACCCAGGTGGGGACCACAGACACCGGGTCCAGATTGAGGCCTAGGTGGGGAGACGAGAGTCATCAGGACCAGCTGAGGCCAAAGTGTGGAGCAAAGTTAACATGTTTATGTGAGGGCCAGTTGGGGTACCGATTAACGATGTCCTATTGATGCCAGGTGGGAAAAGAGTCACAAGGTCCAGACGAGGCCTAAGTGAGGAGTAGATTCACCAGGTCCTGTTGAGGCCCAGTTGAGGACCAGTGACCCCAGCTACGGGTGAGTCCCAGAGGGAGACCAGAGTCACCCGGTTCTGCTGATACCCAGGTGGGGACCAGAGTCACCACGTCAGGGTGAGGCCTAGAGGGGGACGAGAATGACAAAGTACAGGTGAGGCCCCGATGTGGAACTGAGAAAACAGGTCCCATGATGCCCATATGAGGACCTGAGTCACCAGGGCCAGGTGAGGTCCCTGTGGGTACGAGTCATCTCGTCCAGGTGTCGTCCAGGTGGGACCACAGTCACCAGGTCCAGGTGAGGCCCAGGTATAAAAGAGAGTATCCAGGTCCCAATGATGCCCAGGTAAGGACCAGAGACAACATGTACAGGAGAGGCCCAAATATGAATCAGAGTCATTGTGTTCCAGGTGAGGCCAGATGGAAACCACAGGAACCAGTTCCAGGAGAGCCCCATATGGGAACCAGAGCCACCAGATTCAGGTGAGGTCAAGGTGGGACCACAGTCACAAGTTCCAGGTGTGGCGCAGGGTGCAACATGATTCATAAAGTCCAGGTGAGGCCCGGGTGGCGACCAGTCTCCACATCCATGTGCGGACCAGGTTAGGACCAGATTCACCAGGCCCAAGTGAACCCCAAGTGATGACCAGAGTCACCAGGTCCGCGTGAGGCCCAGAGAGGGAACCAGAGTAACCAGTTTATTTTCAGGCCCAGAATGGGAACAGAGATCCCTGATCAAAGTGAGGCCAAGGTGTGGAATAGACTATCCAGGTCCCAATGATGCCTGGGTGAGGACCAGAGACACTAGGGTCATGCAGGCCCAGATGGGGAACAGAATCAATAGGTCCTGGTGAGGCATAGAATAAGACCACAGTCAGCAGTATCAGGTGAGCCCCTTGTGGGAATCAGAGCCACTCTATCCAGCTGAGTCCCAGGTCCATGTGAGGCCCACGTGAGGACCAGATTCAACAGGTCGAATTGAGGCATAGCTGGGGACAAGAGTCACCAGGTTTGGGTGCGGCCTAGGTGGGGCAAGATTCAGCAGTTCTGAGTTAGGTCAAAGTGGGGACGAGAGACACCAGGTCCAGGTGAGGCCAAACTGAGGATCAGAGTCACCAGACCCAGGTGAGGTCCATGTTGGAAAGAGAGTCACCAGGTCAAGGAGAAGTCCAGGTGGGGACCAGAGACACCAGATCCAGGTGAAGTCCAGGTGGGGACCAGAGTCACCAGATCCAGGTGAAGCCCAGGTGGGGACCAGTGTCACTAGGTCCAGATGAGGCCCAGGTGAGGACCAGAGTTACCAGGTACACGTAGGCCCCGGTGTGGATCAGAGGCAACAGGTACATGTGAGGCCGTCTTGGGGACCATGGTCAACAGGTCTACTTGAGGCCCAGGTGTGGAACACAGTAAGCAGGTCCAGGTGATTCCCCGGTGGTGAGAAGGGTCACCACGTCCAGGTGAGGCCCAGGTGGGTCCAGGACCACCAGGTCCAGGGGAGGCCCTTCAAAGAACCAGAGTCAACAGTTCGAGGTCAATCGCAGGTGGCAACCAGGGTCAGCAGGTCCAAGTCAGGCCAAAGTGCGGTTCACAGTCACTAGGGCACGGTGACACCCAGAGGGGACCAGAGTCACCTAGTCCAGGTGAGGTCCAGGTGTGGAACACAGTCACCAGGTCCCAATTTTGCCCAGTTGCGGACCATGGTCAACAGGGCCAGGTGAAGCCCAGATGGGGTCCAGAGTCCCCAAATCCAGGTGAAGCCCAGGTGGGGACCACAGTCACCAGATCCAGGGTAGTCTCAGGTGCAGACCAGAATGACCAGGTCCAGGTGAGGTGCAGTTGGCAACCACACTCACCAGGTCCTGGTGAGGCCCTGGTGGGGACCAGAGTCACGAGGTACATGAGAAGCTAGAAACACTACAGCCACCACGTCCCCATGATGTCCATGTGGGAACGAGAATCACCAGTTACAGGTGAGGACCAGGTGGGGATCCGACTCTCCATGTAGAGGTGAGACCCAGGTGGGAACGAGTGTCACCATGTCCAGGTGTGGCCCAGGTGAAGACCAGATTTAATAGGTCCGGTTGGGTCACTGTTAGTGAACAGTGTAACCATATCCTGATGCTACCCAGGTGGTTAACAGAGACACCAGGTCGTGGTGAGGCCCAGGTGGGACCAGAGACATGAGGTCCAGTTGAGGTCCCGCTGGGAACCACAGTCACCACGTCAGGTGAGGCCATGCATAGTATCAGAGTCACCAGTTACAGGTGAAACCCAGGTGGAACAGAGTCACCTGGTACAGAAGAGGCCAAAGTCAGGACCAGAGTTACCAGGATCAGGTCAGTCCCATTGGGGAATAGAGTAACCATGTCCCGATGATGCCCAGGTAGAACCACAGTCACCAGGTCCAGATGAGGCGCAGGTAGGGAGCATATTCAATAGGTCCCGGTGAGGCCCAGTTGAGGACCAGAGTCACCAGGTCTAGTTGAGGCCTAGGGGGGTACCAGATTCACCTGGTCTAGATGACATCCACATGGGGACGAGAGTCACCATGTCAGGGTGAGGCCCAGAGGGGTTCCAGAGTCATCATGTCCAGGGGAGGCTCAGGTGTGGAACAGAGTATCCAGGTCATAATGGTCCACAGGTGAGGACCAGAGTCACCAGATCTGTGAGAGGCACAGTTAGGATCAGAGTCACCGGTTCCAGTTGAGGCCAAGAAGGAGTCCACAGCAATCAGGTCCAGGTGGGGAACAAATTCACCAGGACTGGGTGAGGACTAGATGCGGACAAGATTCACCAGGTCCAGGTCATTCCCAGGTGGTGACCAGAGTTACTCTTCCAGCTGAGGACCAGGTAAGGACCAGATTCACCAGATCCAAGTGAGGCCCACGTGCGGACCTGTGTCACCAGGTATGTGTGAGGCCCATGTGGCAACGCAACTCAATAGGTCCAGGTGAAGCCAAGGTGCAGGCCATGCAGAGGAACCGTGTTCCAATATGCTCAGGTAGGGACCAGATTTACCAGGTCCAGTTAAGGCCATTCTACAGGCCATGCAGTGGAAACATGTCCCGATGATGCCCAGGTAGGGACCAGAGTCACCAGGTCCAAATAGGCCCAGATGGAGCATAATCACTAGGTCCAGGGGAGGCACAGTTGAGGAACAGAGTCACCAGATATGGTTGAGGCCTAGATGGGTACCAGAATCACCTGGACCAGGTGACATCCAGATGGGGACCAGAGTTACCATGTCAGGCTGAGGCCCAGAGAGGAGCCAGAGTCATCATGTCCAGGTGAGGCTCAGGTGTGGAACAGAGTATCCAGGTTATAATGGTCTACAGGTGAGGACCAGAGTGACCAGATCTGGGTGACGCGCAGATAGGATCAGAGTCACCAGTTCCAGGTGAGGCCAAGAAAGAGTCCACAGCAATCAGGTCCAGGTGGGGAACAAAGTCACCAACTGGGTGAGGACTAGATGGGGACCAGATTCACCAGTTCCAGGTGAGGCCCAAGTGGTGACCAGAGTCACCGGGACTGGGAGAGGACCAGGTAAGGACCAGATTCACCAGGTCCAAGAGGCCCACCTGGGGACCTGAGTCACCAGGTATGGAGTGGCAGCCCACTCACCAGGTCCATGTGGGGCCATCCTGCAGGCCAGAGTCACCAGATCCAGTTGAGGCCCTAGTGGGGACCGGAGTCACCAGGTAAATGTGAGTCTACAAGAACACCAGAGTCACCAGGTCCAGGTGTGGGTCATGAGGGAACGAGAGTCAGCAGGTCCAGGTGAGACCCAGGTGGCGACCATAGTCACCATGTCCAGATTAAAGCCTAGGTGGGGGGAACAGTGTCATCAGGACAGTTGAGGCCAAAGTGTGGAGCCAAGGTATCATGTCCAGGTGAGTCCCAGGTGGGGAACAGAGTAACCATGTCCCATTGATGCCAGGTGGGAAAAGAGTCACAAGGTCCAGACGAGGCCTAAGTGAGGAGTAGATTCACCAGGTCCTGTTGAGGTCCAGTTGAGGACCAGTGTCCCCAACTCCAGGTGAATCCCAGAGGGGGACCAGAGTCACCCGGTTCTGGTGATATCCAGGTGGGGACCAGAGTCACCACGTCCGGGTGAGGCCCAGAGTTGGACGAAATCACTAGGTCCAGTTGAGGCCCCGATGTGGAACTGAGAAACCAGGTCCCATGATGCCCATATGAGGACCTGAGTCACTAGGTCCAGGTGAGGCCCCTGTGGGAACCAGTCACCTCGTCCACGTGAGGCCCAGGTGGGACCACAGTCACCAGGTCCAGGTGAGGCCCAGGTATATAAGAGAGTATCCAGGTCCCAATGATGCCCATGTAAGGACCAGAGTCAACAGGTCTAGGAGAGGCCCAAATATGGATCAGAGTCATTGTGTTCCAGGTGAGGTCCGAAGGAGACCACAGGAACCAGGTCCAGGAGAGCCCCATATGGGAACCAGAGACACGAGATCCAGGTGAGGTCCAGGTGGGACCACAGTCACAAGGTCCAGGGGAGGCGCAGGTGGCAACAGGATTCACCAAGTCCAGGTGAGGCCCAGGTGGCGACCAGTCACCAGATCCAGGTGCGGACCAGCTAAGGACCAGATTGACCAGGCCCCAGTGAAGCCCAAGGGGTGACCAGAGTCACCAGGTAAGGGTGAGACCCAGAGGGCGAACCAGAGTAACCAGTTTAGTTTGAGGCCCAGAATGGGACCAGAGGTCCCTCGTCAAAGTGAGGCCCAGGTGTGGAATAGAGTATCTAGGTCCCAATGGTGCCTGGGTGAAGACCATTGTCACTAGGGCCATGGAGGCACAGATGGGGAACAGAATCACTAGGTCCTGGTGAGGCATAGAATAAGACAACAGTCACCAGTATCAGGTGAGCCCTTTGTGGGAACCAGAACCACTGTATCCAGCTGAGTCCCAGGTCCATGTGAGGCCCACGTGAGGACCAGATTCATCAGGTCGAATTGAGGCATAGATCGGGACAAGAGTCATCAGGTCTGGGTGAGGCCAGGTGGGGCAAGATGCAGCAGTTCTGAGTTAGGTCAAAGTGGGGACGAGAGACACAATGTCCAGGTGAGGCCAAACTGAGTACCCGAGTCACCAGATCCAGGTGAGGTCCATATTGGAAAGAGAGTCACCAGGTCCAGGAGAGTCCCCTGTGGTGACAAGAGTCACTACGTCAGGTGAGGCCCAGGTGGGGACCAGGATCACCAGATACAGGAGAGGCCATTGAAAGAACAAGAGTCAACAGTTCGAGGTCAGGCGCAGGTGGCAACCAGGGTCAGAAGGTCCAAGTCAGGCCAAAGTGGGGATCACAGTCACTAGGGAACGGTGAGACACAGAGGGGGACCAGAGTCACATGGTCCAGGTGAGGTCCACTTTTGGAACACAGTCACCGGGTCCCAATTTTGCTCAGTCGAGGACCATGGTCAAAAGGGCCAGGTGAGACCCAGATGGGGACCGGAGTCCCCAAATCCAGGTGAAGCCTAGGTGGGGACCAGAGTCACCAGATCCAGGGTAGTCTCGGGTACAGACCAGAATCACCAGGTCCAGGTGAGGTGCAGGTGGAAACCACACCTACCAGGTCCCGGTGAGGCCCTGGTTGGGACGAGAGTCACGAGGTACATGAGAAGATAGAAACACTACAGCCACCAGGTCCACATGATGTCCATGTGGAAAGGAGAATCACCAGTTACAGGTGAGGACCAGGTGGGGATCCGACTCACCATGTCCAGGTGACACCCAGGTGGGAACCAGTGTCACCATGTCCAGGTGTGGCCCAGGTGAAGAATAGAGTTAATAGGTCCGGCTGGGTCACTGTTCTTGAACAGTGTAACCATATCCTGATGCTACTCAGGTGGGTACCAGAGAAACCAGGTACTTGTGAGGCCAAACTGAGGACCAGAGTCACCAGATCCAGGTGAGGTCCATGTTGGAAAGAGAGTCACCAGGTCCAGGAGAGGTCCAGGTGGGGACCAGAGTCACCAGATCCAGATGAGGCCAGATGGAGCATATTCAATAGGTCCAGGTGAGGCCCAGTTGAGGAAAAGAGTCACAAGATCTGGTTGAGGCCTAGAGGGGTACCAGAATCACCTGGTCCAGGTGACATCCAGATGGGGACCAGACTCACCAGGTCAGGGTGAGGCCCAGAGAGGTTCCAGAGTCATCATGTCCAGGTGAGGCTCAGGTGTGGAACAGAGTCACCAGGTACAAATGATGCCCAGGTGAGGACCAGAGTCACCATGTCTGGGTGACGCGCAGATAGGATCAGAGTCACCAGTTCCAGGTGTGGCCAAGAAAGAGTCCACAGCAATCAGGTCCAGGTGGGGAACAAAGTCACCAGGACTGGGTGTGGCCCAGAGGGGGACCAGATTCACCAGGTCCAGGTGAGGACCATGTGGCGACCAGAGTCCCCGGGTCTGGGAGAGGACCAGTTGAGGATCAGATTCACCAGGTGCAAGAGGCCCACGTGGGGACCTGAGTAACAAGGTATGGGTGAGCCCCAGGGGTCAACCCCACTCACGAGGTCCAGGTGAGGCCAACCTGCAGGCCTTGCAGTGGAACCATGTCCCGATGATGCCCAGGTAGCGACCAGAGTCAAATGGTACAAATGAGGCCCAGATGGATCATATTCATTAGGTCCAGGTGAGGCTCAGTTGAGGACCAGAGTCACCAGATCTGGTTGAGGCCTAGAGGGGTACCAGAATCACCTGGTCCAGGTGACATCCAGATGGGGACCAGAGTCACCAGGTCAGGGTGAGGCCCAGAGGGGGAAACAGAATAACCAGTTTAGTTTGAGGCCCAGAATGGGACCAGAGGTCCCTGGTCAAAGTGAGGCCCAGGTGTGGAATAGAGTATCCAGGTCCCAATGATGCCTGGGTGAGGACCATAGTCACTAGGGCCATGCAGGCCCAGATGGGGAACAGAATCACTACGTCCTGATGAGGCATAGAATAAGACCACATTCACCAGTATCACCTGAGCCCCTTGTGGGAATCAGAGCTACTCTATCCAGCTGAGTTTCAGGTCCATGTGAGGCCTACGTGAAAATCAGATTCATCAGGTCAAATTGAGGCCTTGATGGGGACCAGAGTCACCAGCTCTGGGTGCGGTCTAGGTGGGGCAAAATTCAGCAGTTCTGAGTTACGTCAAAGTGGGGACGAGAGACACCAACTCCAGGTGAGGCCAAACTGAGCACCAGAGTCACCAGATCCAGGTGAGGTCCATGTTGGAAAGAGAGTCACCAGGTCCAGGAGAGGTCCAGGTGGGGACCAGAGTCACCAGATCCAATTGAAGACCAGGTGGGGACTAGAGTCACCAGATCCAGGTGAAGCCCAGGTGGGGACCAGAGTCACTAG
This sequence comes from Canis lupus baileyi, assembly GCF_048164855.1. Classification (NCBI taxonomy): domain Eukaryota; kingdom Metazoa; phylum Chordata; class Mammalia; order Carnivora; family Canidae; genus Canis; species Canis lupus. The sequence goes on along the minus strand of NC_132874.1, from coordinate 29,522,213 downwards.
GTCCAGGTGAGGCCCAGGTGAGGACCAGAGTTACCAGATACACGTGAGGCCCCGGTGGGATCAGAGACAACAGGTCAATGTGAGGCCGGCTTGGGGACCATGGTCAACAGGTCTACTTAGGCCCAGGTGTGGAACACAGTAAGCAGGTCCAGGTGAGTCCCCGGTGGTGACAAGAGTCACTACGTCAGGTGAGGCCCAGGTGGGGACCAGGATCACCAGGAAGAGGGGAGGCCCTTGAAAGAACCAGAGTCAACAGTTTGAGGTCAGGCGCAGGTGGCAACCAGAGTCAGCAGGTCCAAGTCAGGCCAATGTGGGGTTCACAGTCACTAGGGCATGGTGAGACCCAGAGGGGGACCAGAGTCACATGGTCCAGGTGAGGTCCAGTTGTGGAACACAGTCCCCGGTTCTCAATTTTACCCAGTTGAGGACCATGGTCAACAGGGTCAGGTGAGGCCCAGATGGAGACCGGAGTCCCCAAAGCAGGTGAAGCCCAGGTGGGGACCACAGTCTACAGATGCAGGGGAGTCTCAGGTGTAGACCAGAATCACCAGGTCCAGGTGAGCTGCAGGTGGCAACCACACTCACCAGGTCCCGGTGAGGCCCTGGTGGGGAACAGAGTCACGAGGTACATGAGAAGCTAGAAACACTGCAGCCACCAGATCCACATGGTGTCTATGTGGGAACGAGAATCAACAGTTACAGGGGAGGACCATTTGTGGATCCGACTGACCATGTCCAGGTGAGACCCAGGTGGGAACCAGTGTCAACATGTCCAGGAGTGGCCCAGGTGAAGACCAGAGTTAATAGGTCCGGATGGGTACTGTAAGTGAACAGTGTAACCGTATCTTGATGCTACCCAGGTGGGTACCAGAGACACCAGGTCCTGGTGAGGCCCAGGTGGGACCAGAGACACGAGGTCCAGGTGACGTCCCGATGGGAACCACAGTCACCAGGTCAGGTGAGGCCATGCTTAGGATCAGAGTCACCACTTACCGGTAAACCCAAGATGGACCCAGAGTCACCTGGTACAGAAGAGCCCAAATCAGGACCAGAGATACCAGGATCAGGTCAGTCCCAGGGGGGAATACAGTAACCATGTCCCGATGATGCCCAGGTAGAACCAGAGTCACCAGGTCCAGATGAGGCACAGTTGGGGAGCATATTTACTAGGTCAGGTGAGGCCCAGATGAGGACCAGAGTCACCAGGTCTAGCTGAGGTCTAGAGGGATACCAGATTCACCTGGTCTAGGTGACATCCAGATGGGGACCAGAGTCACCACGTCAGGGTGAGGCCCAGAAGGGATACAGAGTCATCATGTCCAGGTGAGGCTCCGGTGTGGAACAGTCACCAGGTACCAATGATGCCCAGTTGAGGACCAGAGTCACCAGGTCTGGGTGACGCGCAGATAGGATCAGAGTCACCAGTTCCAGGTGAGGCCAAGAAAGAGTCCACAGCAATCAGGTCCAGGTGGGGAACAAAGTACTGAGGACTGGGTGAGGCCCAGATGGGAACCAGATTCACCAGGTCCAGGTGATTCCAGGTGGTGAACAGGGTTACGAGTTCCGGGTGAGGACCAGGTAAGGACCAGATTCACCAGGTCCAAGTGAGGCCCACGTGGGGCCTGTGTCACCAGGCATGGGTGAGGCCCAGGAGACAACCCCTCTCACCAGGTCCAGGTGAGGCCAACCTGCAGGCCATGGAGAGGAACCATGTCCTGATGATGCCCAGGTAGGGACTAGAGTTCTCAGCTCCAGGTGAGGCCAACCTGCAGGCCATGCAGTGGAACATGTCCCGATGATGCCCAGGTAGGAACCAGAGTTACCAGGTCCAGGTGAGGCCAACCTGCAGTCCAAGCAATGGAACCATGTCCCGATGATGCCCAGGTAGGGATCAGAGTCACCAGGAACAGGTGAGGCCAACCTTCAGGCCATACAGTGGAACCATGTCCCGATGATGCCCAGGTAGGGACCAGAGTCACCAGGACCAAATGAGGCCCACATGGAGCATATTCACTAGATCCAGGTGAGGACCAGTGAGGACAAGATTCACCAGATCTGGTTGAGGCCTAGAGCCGTACCAGAAACACCTAGTCCAGGTGACATCCAGATGGGGAGCAGAGTCACTAGGTCAGGGTGAGGCCCAGAGTGTTTCCAGAGTCATCATGTGCAGGTGAGGCTCAGGTGTGGAACAGAGTCACCAGGTATAAATGATGCCCAGGTGAGGACCAGAGTCACCAGGTATGGGTGACGCGCAGATAGGATCAGAGTCACAAGTTCCAGGTGAGGCCAAGAAAGAGTCCACAGCAATCAGGTCCAGGTGGGGAACAAAGTCACCAGGACTGGGTGAGGCCCAGATGGGGACCAGATTCACCATGTCCACGTGAGGCCCAGGTGGTGACCAGAGTCCCAGGGTCTGGGAGAGGACCAGGTAAGGACCAGATTCACCAGGTCCAAAAGGCCCACGTGGGGACCTGAGTCACCAGGTATAGGTGAGGCCCAGGTGGCAACCCTACTCACCAGGTCCAGGTCAGTCCAACCTGCAGGCCAGAGTCACCAGATCCAGGTGAGGGCCTAGTGGGGACAGGAGTCACCAGGTAAATGTGAGTCTACAAGAACACAACAGTGAACAGGTCCAGGTGTGGTTCATGTGGGAACGAGAGTCACCAGGTCCAGGTGAGACCCAGGTGGGGACCACAGTCACCAGGTCCAGATTGAGGCCTAGGTGGGGGGACCAGCGTCATTGGGACCAATTGAGGCCAAAGTGTGGAGCAAAGTTATCATGTCCAGGTGAGGCCCAGGAGGGGAACAGAGTAACCATGTCCCATTGATGCCAGGTGGGAAAAGAGTCACAAGGTCCTGATGAGGCCTAAGTGAGGAGTAGATTCACCAGGTCCTCTTGAGGACCAGTTGAGGACCAGTGTCCACAGGTCCGGGTGAGTCCCAGAGGGGGACCAGAGTCACCCAGTTCTGGTGATATCCAGGTGGGGACCAGAGTCAGCACGTCAGGTTGAGGCCCAGAGGGGGACGAGAATCAGTAGGTCCAGGTGAGGCCCCAATGTGGAACTGAGAAACCAGGTCCCATGATGCCCATATGAGGACATGAGTCACCAGGTCCAGGTGAGGTCCCTGTGGGAACCAGTCACCTCGTCCAGGTGAGGCCCGGGTGGGACCACAGTCACCAGGTCCAGGTGAGGCCCAGGTATATAAGAGTGTATCGAGGTCCCAATGATGCCCAAATAAGGACCTGAGTCAAGGTCCAGGAGAGGCCCAAATATGGATCACAGTCATTGTGTTGCAGGTGAGGCCAGATGGAGAACACAGGAACCAGGTCCAGGAGAGCCCCATATGGGAACCAGAGCCACCAGATCCAGATGAGGTCCAGGTGTGACCACAGTCACAAGGTCCAGGTGTGGCGCAGGTGGCAACAGGATTCACCAAGTCCAGGTGAGGCCCAGGTGGCGACCAGTCAGCTGATCCACGTGCGGACCAGCTAAGGACCAAATTCACCAGGCAAATGTGAAGCCCAAGGGGTGACCAGAGTCACCAGGTAAGGGTGAGGCCCAGAGGGCGAAACAGAGTAACCAGTTTAGTTTGAGGCCCAGAATGGGAGCATAGGTCTCTGGTGAAAGTGAGGCCCAATTGTGGAATAGAGTATCCAGGTCCCAGTGATGCCTGTGTGAGGAACAGGGTCACTAGGGCCATGCAGGCCCAGATGGGGAACAGAATCACTAGGTCCTGGTGAGGCATAGAATAAGACCACAGTCACCAGTATCAGGTGAGCCCCTTGTGGGAACCAGAGCCACTCTATCCAGATGAGTCCCAGGTCCATGTGAAGCCCACGTGAGGACCAGATTCATCAGGTCGAATTGAGGCATAGCTGGGGACAAGCGTCACCAGGTCTGGGTGTGGGCTAGGTGGGGCAAGATTCAGCAGTTCTGAGTTAGATCAAAGTGGGGACGAGACTTGAGTTCCAGGTGAGGCCAAAATGAGGATCAGAGTCACCAGATCCAAGTGAGGTCCATGTTGGAAAGAGAGTCACCAGGTCCAGGAGTGGTCCAGGTGTGGACCAGAGTCACCAGTTCCAGGTGAAATCCAGGTGGGGACCAGAGCCACCAGATCGAAGTGAAGCCCAGGTGGGGACCAGAGTTACCAGGTACACGTGAGGCCCCGGTGGGAATCAGAGGCAACAGGTCCAGGTGAGGCCGGCTTTGTGACCATGGTTAAGAGGTCTAATTGAGACCCAGGTGTTGAACACACTAAGCAGGTCCAGGAGAGTCCGCGGTGGTGACAAGAGTCACCACGTCCAGGTGAGGCCCAGGTGGGGACCAGGATCACCAGGTACAGGGTAGGCCCTTGAAAGAACCAGAGTCAACAGTTCGAGGTCAGGCGCAGGTGGCAACCAGGGTCAGCAGATCCAAGTCAGGCCAAAGTGGGGTTCACAGTCACTAGGGCATGGTGAGACCCAGAGGGGGACCATAGTCACTTGGTCCAGGTGAGGTCCAGTTGTGGAACACAGTCACTGTGTCCCATTTTGCCCAGTTCAGGACCATGGTCAACAGGGCCAGGTGAGGCCCAGATGGGGACCGGGGTCCCCAATTCCAGGTGAAGCCCAGGTGGGGACCACAGTCACCAGAGCCAGGGTAGCCTCAGGTGCAGACCAGAATCACCAGGTCCAGGTGAGGCCCAGGTGGTAACCAGAGTCCCCGGGTCTGGGAGAGGACCAGGTAAGGACCAGATTCACCAGGTCCAAAAGGCCCACGTGGGGACCTGAGTCACCAGGTATGGGTGAGGCCCAAGTGGCATCCCCACTAACCAGGTCCATGTGAGGCCAACCTGCAGGTCAAGTCACCCGATCCACATGAGGCCCTAGTGGGGACTGGAGTCACAAGTTAAAAGTGATTCTACAAGAACAACACAGTCACCAGATCCAGGTGTGGTTCATGTGGGAACGAGAGTCATCAGGTCCAGGTGAGACCCAGGTGGGGACCACAGTCATCAGGTCCAGATTGAGGCCTATGTCGGGGGACCAGAGTCATCAGGACCAGTTGAGGCCAAAGTGTGGAGCAAAGTTATCATGTCCATGTGAGGCCCAGGTGGGGAACAGAGTTACAATGTCCGAAAGATGCCAGGTGGGAACAGAGTCACAATGTCCAGACGAGGCCTAAGTGAGGAGTAGATTCACCAGGTCCTGTTGAGGCCCAGTTGAGGACCAGTGTCCCCAGCTCCGGATGAGTCCCAGAGGGGGACCAGTGTCACCCGGTTCTGGTGATATCCAGGTGGGGACCAGAGTCACCACGTCAGGGTGAGGCCCAGAGTGGGACGAGAATCACTAGCTCCAGATGAGACCCCGATGTGGAACTGAGAACCCTGGTCCCATGATGCCCATATGAGGACCTGAGTCACCAGGGCCAGGTGAGGTCCCCGTGGGAACCAGTCACCTCGTCCAGGTGAGGCCCTGGTGGGACCACAACACCAGGTCCAGGTGAGGCCCAGGTATATAGAGAGTATCCAGGTCCCAATGATGCCCCGGTAAGGACCAGATTCAACAGGTCCAGGAGAGGCCCAAATATGGATCAGAGTCATAATGTTCCAGGTGAGGCCCGATGGAGACCACAGGAACCAGGTCCAGGAGTGCCCCTTATGCGAAACAGAGCCGCCATATCCAGGTGAGGTCCAGGTGGGACCACAGTCAAAAGGTCCAGTTGTGGCCCAGGTGGCGACCAGTCACCAGATCCAGGTGAGGACCAGCTAAGGACCAGATTCACCAGGCCCAAGTGAAGCCCAAGGGGAGACCAGAGTCACCAGGTAAGGGTGAGGCCCAGAGGGGGAACCAGAGTAACCAGTTTAGTTTGAGGCCCAGAATGGGACCAGAGGTCCCTGGTCAAAGTGAGGCCCAGATGTGGAATAGAGTATCCAGGTCCAAATGATGCCTGGGTGAGGACCAGAGTCACTAGGGCCATGCAGGCCCAGATGGGGAACAGAATCACTAGGTCCTGGTGAGGCATAGAATAAGACCACAATCACCAGTATCAGGTGTTACCCTTGTGGGAACCAGAGCCACTCTATCCAGCTGAGTCCCAGGTCCATGTGAGCCCCACGTCAGGACCAGATTCATCAGGTCGAATTGAGGTATAGCTGGGGAGAAAAGTCACCAGGTCTGGGTGCGGCCTAGGTCGGGAAAGATTCAGCAGTTCTGAGTTAGGACAAAGTGGGGACGAGAGACACCAGGTCCAGGTGAGGCCAAACTGAGGACCAGAGTCACCAGATCCAGGTGAGGTCCATGTTGGAAAGAGAGTCACCAGGTCCAGGAGAGGTCCAGGTGGGGACCAGAGTCACCAGTTCCAGGTGAAGTCCAGGTGGGTACCAGAGTCACCAGATCCAGGTGAAGCCCAGGTGGGGACCAGAGTCTCTAGGTCCAGTGAAGCCCAGGGGAGGACCAGAGTTACCAGGTAGACGTGAGGCCCCGGTGGGGATCAGAGGACACAGGTCCACGTGAGGCCGACTTCGGGACCATGGACAACAGGTCTACCTGAGGCCCAGGTGTGGAACACAGTAATCATGTCCAGGTGAGTCCTCGGTGGTGACAAGAGTCACCACGTCCACGTGAGGCCCAGGTGGGGACCAAAATCACCAGGTACAGGGGAGGCCCTTGAAAGAACCAGAGTCAACAGTTCGAGGTCACGCGCAGGTGGCAACCTGGGTCAGCACGTCCAAGTCAGGCCAAAGTGGGTTTCACAGTCACTAGGGCACGGTGACACCCAGAGGGGGAACAGAGTCACCTGGTCCAGGTGAGGTTCAGTTGTGGAACACAGCCACCGGGTCCCAATTTTGCCCAGTTGAGGACCATGGTCAACAGGGGCAACTGATGCCCAGATGGGTACCGGAGTCCCCAAATCCAGGTGAAGCCCAGTGGGGACCACAGTCACCACATCCAGGGTAGTCTCAGATGCAGACCAGAATCGCCAGGTCCAGGTGAGGTGCAGGTGGCAACCATACTCACAAGGTCCCGGTGAGGCCCTGGTGGGGACCAGAGTCACGAGGTACATGAGAAGCTAGAAACACTGTAGCCACCAGGTCCCCATGATGTCCATGTGGGAACGAGAATCACCAGTTACAGGTGAGGACCAGGTGGGGATCCGACTCACCATGTCCAGGTGAGACCCAGGTGGGAACCAGTGTCACCATACCCAAGTGTGGACCAGGTGAGGACGAGAGTTAATAGGTCCGGCCGGGTCACTGTTAGTGGACAGTGTAACCATATCCTGATGCTACTCAGGTGGGTACCAGATACAAGGTCCTGCAGAGTCCCAGTTGGGACCAGAGACATGAGGACCAGGTGAGGTACCGATGGAAACCACAGTCACCAGGTCAGGTGAGGCCATGCTTAGGATCAGAGTCACCACTTACATGTGAGGTCCAGGGGGAGCCAGAGTCACATGGCACAGAAGAGTCCAAAATCAGGACCAGAGTTACCACGATCAGGTCAGTCCCACTGGGAATAGAGTAACCACGTCCCGATGATGCCCAGGGAGAACCACATTTACCAGGTCCAGGTGCAGTCAACCTTAAGGCCATGCAGTGGAACGATGTCCCGATGATGCCCAGGTAGTGAAGAGAGTCACCAGGTCCAAATGAGGTCCAGATGGTGCATATCCAATCTGTCCAGGTGAGGCCCAGTTGAGGACCAGAGTCACCAGACCTGGTTGATGCCTAGAGGGGTACTAGAATCACCTGGTCCAGGTGACATCCAGATGGGTCCAGAGTCACCAGGTCAGGGTGAGGCCCAGAGAGGTTCCAGAGTCATCATGTCCAGGTGAGGCTCACGTGTGGAACAGAGTCACCAAGTACCAAAGATGCCCAGGTGAGGACCAGAGTCAACAGGTCCAGGAGAGCCCCAAATATGGATCAGTGTCATTGTGTTCCAGGTGAGGCCAGATGGATACCACAGTAACCAGGTCCAGGAGAGCCCCATATGGGAACCAGAGCCACCAGATCCAGGTGAGGTCCAGGTGGGACCACAGTCACAAGGTCCAGTTGAGGCCCAGTTGGGACCAGAGACATGAGGTCCAGGTGAGGTCCCGATGGGAACCACAATCACCAGGTCAGGTGAGGCCATGCTTAGGATCAGATTCACCAGTTACAGGTGAGTCCCAGGTGGAGCCAGAGTCACCAGGTCCAGATGAGGCGAAGGTGGGGAGCATATTCTCTACGCCCCATTGAGGCCCAGTAGAGGATAAGAGTCACCAAGTCTAGTTGAGGTCTAGAGGGGCTACCAGATTCACCTGGTCTAGGTGCCGTCCAGATGGGGACCAGAGTCACCATGTCAGTGAGAGGCCCAGAGGGGATCCAGAGTCATCATGTCCAGGTGAGTCTCAGGTGTGGAACAGAGTATCCAGGTCATAATGGTCCAGCAGGTGAGGACCAGAGTCAACAGATCTGGGTGAGGCCCAGTTAGGATCAGAGTCAACAGTTCCATGTGAGGCTAAGAAGGAGTCCACAGCAATCAGGTCCAGGTGGGGAAAAAAGTCACTAGGACTGGGTGAGGCCCAGATGGGGACACAGATTCACCAGGTCCAGGAGATTCCCAGGTGGTGACCAGAGTTACCAGATTCACGAGGTCCAGGTGATTCCCAGGATGTGACCAGAATCACCAGATACACCAGGTCCAAGTGAGGCCCACGTACGGCCTGTGTCACCAGGTATGGGTGAGGCCCAAGTGGCAACCCCACTCACCAGGTCCAGGTGAGGCCAACCTGCAGGCCATGCAGTGGAACCAGGTCCCCATGATGCCCAGGTAGGGACCAGAGTAACCAGGTCCAAATGAGGCCAAGATGGAGCATATTCACTAGGTCCAGCCGAGGTCCATTTGAGGACCAGAGACCAGATCAGGTTGAGGCCTAGAGGGATACCAGAATTACCTGGTCCAGGTGACATCCAGATGGGGACCAGAGTCACCAGGTCAGGGTGAGGCCCAGAGAGTTTCCAGAGTCATCATGTCCAGGTGAGGCTCAGGTGTGGAACAGAGTCACCAGGTACCAATGATACCCAGGTGAGGACCAGAGTCACCAGGCCTGAGTCACGCGCAGAGAGGATAGAGTCACCAGTTCCAGGTGAGGCCAAGAAAGAGTCCAAAGCAATCAGGTCCAGGTGGGGAACAAAGTCCCCAGGACTGGGTGAGGCCCAGATGGGAAAGAGATTCACCAGGTCCAGGTCAGGCCGAGGTGGTGACCAGAATCCCCGGGTCTGGGAGAGGACAATGTAAGGACCAGATTAACCAGGTCCAAGAGGACCACGTGGGTTCCTGAGTCACCAGGTATGGGTGAAGCTCAGGTGGCAACCCCACTCACCAGACCAGGTGAGGCCAACCTGCAGGCCACAGTCAGTAGATCCAGGTGAGGCCCTAGTGGGGACCGGTGTCACCAGGTAAATGTGAGTCTACAAGAACACCACAGTCACCAGGTCCAGGTGTGGTGCATGTGGGAACGAGGGTCACCAGGTGCAGGTAGGACCCAGGTGGGGACCACAGTCACCAGGTCAAGATTGAGGCCTAGGGGGGGGGACGAGAGTCATCAGGAGCATTTGAGGCCAAAGTGTGGATCAAAGTTATCATGTCCAGGTGAGGCCCAGGTGGGGAACAGAGTAACCATGTCCCATTGATGCCAGGTGGGAAAAGAGTCACAAGGTGCAGACGAGGCCTAAGTGAGGAGTAGATTCACCAGGTCCTGTTGAGGCCCAGTTGAGGACCACTGTCCCCAGCTCCGGGTGTGTCACCCGGTTCTGGTGATATCCAGGTGGGGACCAGAGTGACCACGTCAGGGTGAGGCGCAGAGGGGGACAAGAATCACTAGGTCCAGGTGAGGCCCCTATGTGGAACTGAGAAACCAGGTCCCATGATGCATATATAAGGACCTGAGTCACCAGGTCCAGGTGAGGTCCCTGTGGGAACCAGTCACCTCGTCCAGGTGAAGTCCAGGTGGGACCACAAACACAAGGTCCAGGTGAGGCGCAGGTGGCAACAGGATTCACCAAGGCCAGGTGAGGCCCAGGTGGCGACCAGTCACCAGATCCAGGTGGTGAACACCTAAGACCAGAAAATCCAGGCCCAAGTGAAGCCCAACGGGTGACCAGAGTCACCAGGTCAGGGTGAGGCCCAGAGGGGGAACCAGAGTAACCAGTTTAGTTTGAGGCCCAGAATGGGACCAGAGGTCCCTGGTCAAAGTGAGGCCCAGGTGTGGAATAGAGTATCCAGGTCCCAATGACGCCAGGGTGAGGACCAGAGTCACTAGGGCCATGCAGGCGCAGATGGGGAACAGAATCACTAGGTCCTGGTGAGGCATGGAATAAGACCACATTCAGCAGTGTCAGGTGAGCCCCTTGTGAGAACCAGAGCCACTCTATACAGCTGAGTCCCAGGTCCATGTGAGGCCCACGTGAGGACCAGATTCATCAGGTCGAATTGAGGCATAGCTGGGGACAAGCGTCACCAGGTCTGGGTGCGGCCTAGGTGGGGCAAGATTCAGCAGTTCTGAGTTAGGTCAAAGTGGGAACGAGAGACACCAGGTCCAGGTGAGGCCAAACTGAGTACCAGAGTCACCAGATCCAGGTGAGGTCCATGTTGGAAAGAGAGTCACGAGGTCCAGGAGAGGTCCAGGTGGGGTCCAGAGTCACCAGATCCAGGTGAAGTCCAGGTGGGGACCAGAGTCACCAGATCCATGTGAAGCCCAGGTGGGGACCAGAGTCACTAGGTCCAGATGAGGCCCAGATGAGGACCAGAGTTACCAGGTATACGTGAGGACCCGGTGGGGATCAGAGGCAACAGGTCCATGTGAGGCCGGCTTGGGGACCATGGTCAACAGGTCTACTTGAGTCCCAGGAGTGGAACACAGTAAGCAGGTCCAGGTGAGTCCCCATTGGTGACAGGAGTCACCACGTCCAGGTGTGGCCCAGGTCCAACCAGGATCACCAGGTCCATGGAAGGCCCTTGAAAGAACAAGAGTCAACAGTTCGAGGTCAGGCGCAGGTGGCAACCAGGGTCAGCAGGTTCAAGTCAGGCCAAAGTGGGGTTCACAGTCACTAGGGCACGGTGAGACCCAGAGTGGGACCAGAGTCACCTGGTCCAGGTGTGGTACAGTTGTGGAACACTGTCACCGGGTCCCAATTTTGCACAGTTGAGGACCATGGTCAACAGGGTCAGGTGAGGCCCAGATGGGGACCGGAGTCCCCAAATCCAGGTGAAACACACGTGGGGACCACAGTCACCAGATCCAGGGTGGTCTCAGGTGCAGACGAGAATCACCAGGTCCATGTGAGGTGCAGGTGCCAACCACACCAACCCGGTCCCGGTGAGGCCCTGGTGGGGACCAGAGACACGAGGTACATGAGAAGCTAGAAACACTGCAGTCACCAGGTCCAGATGATGTCCATGTGGGAACGAAAATCACCAGTTCCAGGTGAGGACTAGGTGGGGATCTGACTCACCATGTCCAGGTGAGACCCAGGTGGGAACCAGTGTCACCATGTCCAAGAGTGGACCAGGTGAAGACGAGAGTTAATAGGTCCGGCCGGGTCACTGTTAGTGGACAGTGTAACCATATCCTGATGCTACTCAGGTGGGTACCAGATACAAGGTCCTGCAGAGTCCCAGTTGGGACCAGAGACATGAGGACCAGGTGAGGTACCGATGGAAACCACAGTCACCAGGTCAGGTGAGTCCATGCTTAGGATCAGAGTCACCACTTACAGGAGAGGTCCAGGGGGAGCCAGAGTCACATGGCACAGAAGAGGCCAAAGTCAGGACCAGAGTTACCACGATCAGGTCACTCCCACTGGGAATAGATTAACCACGTCCCGATGATGCACAGGTAGAACCACAGTTACCAGGTCCAGGTGCGGCCAACCTAAAGGCCATGCAGTGGAAACATGTCCCGATGTTGCCCAGGTAGGGAAGAGAGTCACCAGGTCCAAATGAGGCCCAGATGGTGCATATTCAATAGGTCCAGGTGAGGCCCAGTTGAGGACTAGAGTCACCAGACCTGGTTGAGGCCTAGAGGGGTACCAGAATCACCTGGTCCAGGTGACATCCAGATGGGTCCAGAGTCACCAGGTCAGGGTGAGGCCCAGAGGTTCCAGAGTCACCATGTACAGGTGAGGCTCAGGTGTGGAACAGAGTCACCAGGTAGCAGTGATGCCTAGGTGAGGACCAGAGTCACCAGGACTGGGTGACGCGCAGATAGGATCAGAGTCACCAGTTCCAGGTGAGGCCAAGAAAGGGTCCACAGCAATCAGGTCCAGGTGGGGAACAAAGTTACCAGGATTGGGTGAGGCTCAGATGGGGACCAGATTCAACAGGTCCAGGTGAGGCCGTGTTGGGGACCATCGATCCCGGGTCTCAGAGAGAACCAGGTAAGGACCAGATTCACCAGGTCCAAGTGAGGCCCACGTGGGGACCTGTGTCACCAGGTATGTGTGAGACCCAGGTGGCAACCCCACTCACCAGGTCCAGGTGAGGCCAATCTGCAGGCAATGCAGAGGAACCATGTCCGATGATGCCAGGTAGGGACGAGAGATACCAGGTCCAGCTGAGGCCAACCTGCAGGCCATGCAGTGGAACCATGTCCCGATGATGCCGAGGTAGTGACCAGAGTCAGCAGGTCCAAATGAGGCCCAGATGAAGCATATTCACTAGGTCCTGGTGAGGCCCTGTTGAGGACCAGAGTCACCAGATCTGGTTGAGTCCCAGAGGGGTACCAGAATCACCTGGTCAAGGTGACATCCAGATGCGAACCAGAGTCACCAGGTCAGGGTGAGGCCCAGAGGGGTTCCAGAGTCATCATGTCCAGGTGAGACTCAGGTGTAGAACAGAGTCACCAGGTACCAATGATGCCCAGGTGAGGACCAGAGTCACCAGGTCTGGGTGACGCACAGATAGGATCAGAGTCACCAGCTCCAGGGGAGGCCAAGAAAGAGTCCACAGCAATCAGGTCCAGGTGGGGAACAAAGTCACCAGGCCTGGGGGAGGCCCAGAAGGGGACCAGATTCACCAGGTCCAGGTGAGGCCCATTGAGGACCAGAGTCACCAGACCTGGTTGAGGCCTAGAGGGGTACCAGAATCACTTAGTCCAGGTGACATCCAGATGGGGGCCAGAGTCACCAGGTCAGGTTGAGTTCCATAGAGCTTCCAGAGTCAAGATGTCCAGGGGAGCCTCAGGTGTGGAACAGAGTCACCAGGTACCAATGATGCCCAGGTGAGGACCAGAGTTACCAGGTACATGTGAGGCCCCGGTGGGGATAAGAAGCAACAGGTACATGTGAGGCCGGCTTGGGGACCATGGTCAACAGGTCTACTCAAAGCCCAGGTGTTGAACACAGTAAGCAGGTCCAGGTAGTCCCCGGTGGTGAGAAGGGTCACCACGTCCAGGTGAGGCCCAGGTGGAGACCAGGATCACCAGGTAAGGGGAGGCCCTTGAAAGAACCAGAGTCAACAGTTCGAGGTCAGGCGCAGGTGGCAACAAGGGTCAGCAGGTCCAAGTCAGGCCAAAGTGGTGTTCACTGTCACTAGGGAATGGTGAGACCCAGAGGGGGACCATAGTCACTTGGTCCAGGTGAGGTCCAGTTGTGGAACACAGTCACCGGGTCCCAAATTTGCCCAGTTGAGGACCATGGTCAACAGGGCCAGGTGAGGCCCAGATGGGGACCGGAGTCCCCAAATCAGGTGAAGCCCAGGTGGGGACCACAGTCAGCAGATCCAGGGTAGTCTCAGGTGCATACCAGATTCTCCAGGTCCAGGTGAGGTGCAGGTGGCGAACACACTGACCGGGTCCCGGTGAGGCCCTGGTGGGGACCAGAGTCACGAGGTACATGAGAAGCTAGAAACACTGCAGCCACCAGGTCCACATGATGTCCATGTGGGAACGACAATCACCAGTTACAGGTGAGGACCAGGTGGGGACCAGTGTCAGCATGTCCTGGTGTGGCCCAGGTGAAGACCAGAGATAAAAGGTCCAGGTGGGTCACTGATATTGAACAGTGTAACCATATCCTGAAGCTCCCCAGTGGATACCCGAGACACCAGGTCCTGGTGAGGCCCAGGAGGGACCAGAGATATGAGGTCCAGATGAGGTCCCGATGGGAACCACAGTCACCAGGTCAGGTGAGGCCATGCTTAGGATCAGAGTCACCAGTTACAGGTGAGGCCCAGGTGGAGCCAGAGTCACCTGGTACAGAAGAGGCCAAAGTCAGGACCAGAGTTACCAGGATCAGGTCAGTCCCAGTGGGGAATAGAGTAACCATGTCCCGATGATGCCCAGGTAGAACCAGAGTCACCAGGTCCAGATGAAACACAGGTGGGGAGCATGTTCACTAGGTCCCGGTGAGGCCCAGTTGAGGACCAGAGTCACCAACTCAAGTTGAGACCAAGAGGGGTACCAGATTCACCTGGTCTAGGTGACTTCCAGATGGGGACCAGAGTCACCATGTCATGCTGAGGCCCAGAGAGGTTCCAGAGTCATCATGTCCAGGTGACGCTCAGGTGTGGAACAGAGTATCCAGGTCATAATGTCCACAGGTGAGGAAAGCAGTCACCAGATCTGGGTGAGGACCAGTTAGGATCAGAGTCACCAGTTCCAGGTGAGGCCAAAAAAGTGTCCACAGCAATCAGGTCCAGGTGGGGAACAAAGTCATCAGGAATGGGTGAGGCCAAGATGGGGACCAGATTCACCAGGTCCACGTGATTCCCAGGTGGTGACCAGAGTCCCCGGTTCTGGGAGACGACCAGGTACGGACCAGATTCACCAGGTCTAAGAGGCCCACGTGGGGACCTGAGTCACCAGGTATGGGTGAGTCCGAGGTGGCAACCCCACTCACAAGGTCCAGGTGAGGCCAGCCTGCAGGCCAGAGTCACCAGATCCAGGTGAGGCCCTAGTGGGGACGGGAGTCACAAGGTAAATATGAGTCTACAAGAACACCACAGTCACCAGGTCCAGGTGTGGTTCATGTGGGAACGGGAGTCACCAGGTCCAGCTGAGACCCAGTTGGGAACGACAGTCACCAGGTCCATATTGAGGCCTAGGTTGGGGGACGAGAGTCATCAGGACCAGTTGAGGCCAAAGTGTGCAGCGAGGCCCAGGTGGGGCATCATGTCCAGGCGAGGCCCAGGTGGGGAACAGAGTAACCATGTCCCATTGATGCCAGGTGGGAAGAGAGTCACAAAGTCCAGACGAAGCCTAAGTTTGGAGTAGATTCACCAGGTCCTGTTGAGTCCCAGCTGAGGACCAGTGTCCCCAGCTTCGGGTGTGTCACCCGGTTCTGGTGATATCCAGGTGGGGACCAGAGTCACCAGTCAGGGTGAGGCCCAGAGGGGGACGAGAATCACTAGGTCCAGGTGAAGCCACGATGTGGAACTGAGAAACCAGGTCCCAAGCTGCCCATATGAGGACCTGAGTCACCAGGTCCAGGTGATGTCCCTGTGGGAACCAGTCACCCCGTCCAGGTGAGTCCCAGGTGGGACCACATTCACCAGGTCCAGGTGAGGCCCAGGTGTGATCACAGTCAACAGGTCCAGGTGAGGCCCAGGGATATAAGAGAGTATCCAGGTCCCAATGATGCCCAATTACTTACCAGAGACAACAGGTCCAGGAGAGGCCCAAATATGGATCAGAGTCATTGTGTTCCAGGTGAGGCCAGATGAAGACCACAGGACCCAGTTCCAGGAGAGCCCCATATGGGAACCAGAGCCACCAGATCCAGGTGAGGTCCAGGTGGGACCACAGTCTCAAGGTCCAGGTGAGGCGCAGGTGGCAACAGGATTCACCAGTTACAGGTGAGGCCCAGGTGGAGCCAGAGTCACCTGGTACAGAAGAGGCCAAAGTCAGGACCAGAGTTACCAGGATCAGGTCAGTCCCAGTGTGGAATAGAGTAACCATGTCCCGATGATGCCCAGGTAGAACCAGAGTTACCAGGTCCAGATGAGATGCAGGTGGGGAGCATATTCACTAGGTCCCGGATAGGCCCAGTTGAGGACCAGAGTCACCAGGTCTAGTTGAGGCCTAGAGGGGTACCAGATTCAACTGGTCTAGGTGACATCCTGATTGGGACCAGAGTCACCATGTGAGGCTGAGGCCCAGAGGGGATCCAGAGTCATCATGTCCAGGTGAGGCTCAGGTGTGGAACAGAGTATCCATGTCATAATGGTCCACAGGTGAGGAACAGAGTCATCAGATCTGGGTGAGGCCCAGTTAGGATCAGAGTCACTAGTTCCAGGTGAGGGCCAAGAAGGAGTACACAGCAATCAGGTCCAGGTCGGAACAAAGTCACCTGGACTGGATGAGGCCCAATGGGGACCAGAATCACAATGTCCAGGTGATTCTCAGGTAACCAGAGTTACCAGTTCCGGGTGAGGACAAGGGAAGGACCAGATTCACCAGGTCCACGTGAGGCCCACGTTGGGACCTGTGTCACCAGGCATGGGTGAGTCTCAGGTGACAACACCACTCACTAGGTCCAAGTGAGGCCAACCTGCAGGCCATGCCGAGGAACCGTGTCACGAAGATGCCCAGGTGGTGTCTAGAGTTATCAGTTCCAGGTGAGGCACACCTGCAGGCCATGCAGTTGAACAATGTCCCGGTAATGCCGAGGTAGGGATCAGAATCACCATGTCCAAGTTAGGCCCAGATGGAGCATATTCACTAGGTCTAGGTGAGGCCCAATGGAGGACCAGAGTCACCGGATCTGGTTGAGCCCTATAAGGGTACAAGAATCACCTGGTCCAGGTGACATCCAGATGGGGACCAGAGTCACCAGGTCAGGGTGAGGCCCAGAGAGGTTCCAGAGTCATCATGTCCAAGTGAGGCTCAGGTGTGGAACAGAGTCACCAGGTACCAATGATGCCCAGTTGAGGACCAGATTCAGCAGGTCTGGGTGACGCGCAGATAGGATCAGAGTCACCAGTTCCAGGTGAGGCCAAGAAGGAGTCCACAGCAATCAGGTCCAGGTGGGGGACAAAGTCACCAGGACTTGGTGAGGCCCAGATGGGGACCAGAATCACCAGGTGCAGGTGAAGCCCAGGTGGTGACCAGAGTCCCCGGGTCTAGGAGAGGACCAGGTAAGGACCAGATTCACCAGGTAGAAGAGGCCCACGTGGGGACCTCACTCACCAATTATGGGTGAGGTCCAGGTGGCAACCCCACTCACCAGGTCCAGGTGAGGCCAACCTGCAGGCCAGAGTCACCAGATCCAAGTGAGGCCCTAGTGGGTACTGGAGTCACCAGGTAAATGTGAGTCTACAAGAACACCACAGTCAACAGGTCCAGGTGTGGTTCATCTGGGAACGAGAGTCACCAGGTCCAGGTGAGACCCATGTGGGGACCACAGTCACCAGGTCCAGATTGAGGCCTAGGTGGGGGGACCAGAGTCATCAGGATCAGTTGAGGCCAAAGTGTGGAGCAAAGTTATCACGTCCAGGTGAGGCCCAGGTGGGGAACACAGTAACCATGTCCCATTGATGCCAGGTGGGAAAAGAGTCACAAGGTCCAGACGAGGCCTAAGTAAGGAGTAGATTCACCAGGTCCTGTTGAGTCCCAGCTGAGGACTAGTGTCCCCAGCTCCGGGTGATCCCAGAGGGGGACCAGAGTCACCCGGTTCTGGTGATATCCAGGTGGGGACCAAAATCACCACGTCAGGGTGAGGCCCAGAGGGGGATGAGAATCACTAGGTCCAGGTGAGGCCCCGGTGTGGAATTGAGAAACCAGGTCCCATGATGCCCATATGAGGCCCTGAGTCACCAGGTCCAGGTGAGGTCCCTGTGGGAACCAGTCACCTCGTCCAGGTGAGGCCCAGGTGGGACCACAGTCACCAGGTCCAGGTGAGGCCGAGGTATGTAAGAGAGTATTCAGGTCCCAATGATGCCCAGGTAAGGACCAGAGTCAACAGGTCCAGGAGAGGCCCAAATATGGATCAGAGTCATTGTGTTCCAGGTGAGGCCAGAAGGAGACCACAGGAACCAGGTCAAGGAGAGCCCCATATGGGAACCAGAGCCACGAGATCCAGGTGAGGTCCAGGTGGGGCACAGTCACAAGGTCCAGTTGAGGAACAGGTGGCAACAGGATTCACCAAGTCCAGGTGAGGCCCAGGTGGCGACCAGTCACCAGATCCAGGTGCCGACTAGCTAAGGACCAGATTCACCACGTCCA
The DNA here is from genome assembly GCF_048164855.1 of Canis lupus baileyi. Taxonomy (NCBI): domain Eukaryota; kingdom Metazoa; phylum Chordata; class Mammalia; order Carnivora; family Canidae; genus Canis; species Canis lupus. Next base: position 29,504,028 of record NC_132874.1, on the reverse strand, counting down.
AGTGAAGCCCAAGGGGAGACCAGAGTCACCAGGTAAGGGTGAGGCCCAGAGGGGGAACCAGAGTAACCAGTTTAGTTTGAGGCCCAGAATGGGACCAGAGGTCCCTGGTCAAAGTGAGGCCCAGATGTAGAATAGAGTATCCAGGTCCCAATGATGCCTGGGTGAGGACCAGAGTCACAGTCATAAGGTCCAGTTGAGACGCAGGTGGCAACAGGATTCACCAAGTCCAGGTGAGGCCCAGGTGGCGACCAGTCACCAGATACAGGTGAGGACGAGCTAAGGACCAGATTCACCAGGCCCAAGTAAATGCCAATGGGTGACCAGAGTCACCAGGTCAGGGTGAGGCCCTGAGGGGGAACCAGAATAACCAGTTTAGTTTGAGGCCCAGAATGGGACCAGAGGTCCCTGGTCAAAGTGAGGCCCAGGTGTGGAATAGAGTATCTAGGTCCCAATGATGCCTGGGTGAGGACCAGAGTCACTAGGGCTTTGCAGGCCCAGATGGGGAACAGAATCACTAGGTCCTGATGAGGCATAGAATAAGGCCACAGTCACCAGTATCACCTGAGCCCCTTGTGGGAATCAGAGCCACTCTATCCAGCTGAGTCCCAGGTCCATGTGAGGCCCACTTGAAAACCAGATTCATCAGGTCAAATTGAGGCATATATGGGGACCAAAGTCACCAGCTCTGGGTGCGGCCTAGGTGGGGCAAGATTCAGCAGTTCTGAGTTAGGTCAAAGTGGGGACGAGAGACACCAGGTCCAGGTGAGGTCCATGTTGTAAAGAGAGTCACCAGGTCCAAGAAAGGTCCAGGTGGGGACCAGAGTCACGAGATCAAGGTGAGGTCTATGTTGGAAAGAGAGTCACCAGGTCCAGGAGAGGTCCAGGTGGGGACCAGAGTCACCAGATCTAAGTGAAGACCAGGTGGGGACCAGAGTCACCAGATACAGGTGAAGCCCAGTTGGGGACCAGAGTCACTAGGTCAAGGTGAGGCCCAGGTGAGGACCAGAGTTACCAGGCACACGTGAGGCCCCGGTGGCGATCAGAGGCAACAGGTCAATGTGAGGCCGGCTTGGGGACCATGGTAAACAGGTCTACCTAGTCCCAGGTGTGGAACACAGTAAGCAGGTCCAGGTGGGCCCCCGGTGGTGAGAAGAGTCACCACGTCCAGGTGAGGCCCAGGTGGTGACCAGGATCACCAGGTACAGGGGAGGCCCTTGAAAGAACCAGAGTCAACAGTTCGAGGTCAGGCGCAGGTGGTAACCAGTGTAAGCAAGTCCAAGTCAGGCCAAAGTGGAGTTCACAGTCACTAGGGCACGGTGTGACCAAGAGGGGGACCAGAGTCACCTAGCCCAGGTGAGGTCCAGTTGTGGAACACAGTCACTAGTTCCCAAATTTGCCCAGTTTACACCATGGTAAACAGGGTCAGGTAAGGCCCAGATGGAGACCGGAGTCCCCAAAGGAGGTGAAGCCCAGGTGGGGACCACAGTCACCAGATCCAGGGGTGTCTCAGGTGCAGACCAGAATCACCAGGTCCAGGTGAGGTGCAGGTGGCAACCACACTCACCAGGTCCCGGTGAGGCCCTGGTGGGGACCAGAGTCACGAGGTACATGAGAAGCTAGAAACACTGCAGCCACCAGGTCCACATGGTGTCCATGTGGGAACGAGAATCACCAGTTACAGGGGAGGACAATTTGTGGATCCGACTCACCATGTCCAGGTGAGACCCAGGTGGGAACCAGTGTCACCATGTCCAGGTGTGGCCCAGGTGAAGACCAGAGTTAATAGGTCCGGACGGGTCACTGTTAGTGAACAGTGTAACCGTATCCTGATGCTACCCAGGTGGGTACCAGAGACACCAGGTCCTGGTGAAGCCCAGGTGGGACCAGAGACATGAGGTCCAGGTGATATCCCGATGGGAACCACAGTCACCAGGTCAGGTGAGGCCACGCTTAGGATCAGAGTCACCAGTTACCGGTGAACCCAACATGGACCCAGAGTCACCTGGTACAGAAGAGGCCAAATCAGGACCAGAGTTACCAGGATCAGGTCAGTCCCAGTGGGGAATACAATAACCATGGCCCGATGATGCCCAGGTAGAACCAGAGTCACCAGGTCCAGATGAGGCACAGTTGGGGAGCATATTCACTAGGTCCCGGTGAGGCCCAGGTGAGGACCAGAGTCACCAGGTCCAAATGAGGCCAAGATGGATCATATTCACTAGGTCCAGATGAGGCCCAGTTGAGGACCCGAGTCACCATAACTGGTTGAGGCCTAGAGGGGTACCAGATCCCCTGGTCCAGGTGACACCCAGATGGGGACCAGAGTCACCAGGTCAGGGTGAGGCCCAGAGAGGTTCCAGAGTCATCATGTCCAGGTGAGGCTCAGGTGTGGAACAGAGTAATCAGGTACCAATGATGCCCAGGTGAGTTCCAGAGTCACCAAATCTGGGTGACGCGCAGATAGGATCAGAGTCACCAGTTCCAGGTGAGGCCCATGTGGAGCCAGAGTCACCTGGTACATAAGAGGCCAAAGTCAGGACCAGAGTTACCAGGATCAGGTCAGTCCCAGTGTGGAACAGAGTAAACATGTCCCGATGATGCCCAGGAAGAACCAGAGTTACCAGGTCCAGATGAGGTGCAGGTGGGAGCATATTCACTAGGTCCCGGTTAGGCCAAGTTGAGGACCAAGTCACCAGGTCTAGTTGAGGCTTGGAGGGGTACCAGATTCACCTGGTCTAGGTGACATCCAGATGGGGACCAGAGTCACCATGTCAGGCTGAGACCCAGAGGGGATCCAGAGTCATCATGTCCAGGTGAGGCTCACGTGTGGAACAGAGTATCCAGGTCATAATGGTCCACAGGTGAGGACCAGAGTCACCAGATCTGGGTGAGGCCCAGTTAGGATCAGAGTCACTAGTTCCAGGTGAGGGCCAAGAAGGAGTACACAGCAATCAGGTCCAGGTGGGAACAAAGTCACCTGGACTGGATGAGGCCCAATGGGGACCAGAATCACAATGTCCAGGTGATTACCAGGTGATGACCAGAGTTACCAGTTCCGGGTGAGGACAAGGGAAGGACCAGATTCACCAGGTCCACGTGAGGCCCACGTGGGAACCTGTGTCACCATGTATGGGTGAGGCACAATTGGCAACCCCACTTACCAGGTCCAGGTGAGGCCAACCTGCAGGCGATGGAGAGGAACCGTGTCCCGATGATGCCCATGTAGGGACCAGAGTTACCAGGTCCAGGTGAGGCCAACCTGCAGGCGATGGAGAGGAACCGTGTCCCGATGATGCCCAGGTAGGGACCATAGTTACCAGGCCCAGGTGAGGCCAACCTGCACGCCATGCAGTGGAACCATATCCCTATGATGCCCAGGTAGGGACCAGAGTCACCAGGTCCAAATGAGACCCACATGGAGCATATTCACTAGGTCCCGGTGAGGCCCAGTTGAGGACCAGAGTCACCAGATCTGGTTGAGGCCTAGAGGAATACGAGAATCCCCTGTTCCAGGTGACATGCAGATGGGGACCAGAGTCACCAGGGAAGGGTGAGGCTCAGAGAGGTTCCAGAGTCATCATGTCCAGGTGAGGCTCAGGTGTAGAACAGAGTCACCATGTAACAATGTTGCCCAGGTGAGGACCAGAGTCACCAGGTCTGGGTGACGCGCAGATATGATCAGAGTCACCAGTTCCAGGTGAGGCCAAGAAAAGTCCACAGCAATCAGGTCCAGGTGGGGAACAAAGTCACCAGGACTGCGTGAGACCCAGATGGGGACCAGATTCACCAGATCCAGGTGAGGCCCAGTTGGTGACCAGAGTCCCCGGGTCTGGGAGAGGACCAGTTATTAACCAGATTCACGAGGTCCAAGAAGCCCACGTGTGGACCTGAGTCAACACGTATGGGTGAGGCCCATGTGGCAACCCGACTCAACAGGTCCAATGAGGCCAACCTGCAGGTCAGAGTCACCAGATCCAGGTGAGGCCCTAGTGGGGACCGGAGTCACAGGTAAATGTGAGTCTACAAGAACTCCACAGTCAACAGGGCCAGGTGTGTTTCAAGTGGGAACGAGAGTCACCAGGTCCAGGTGAGACCCAGGTGGGGACCACACTCACCAGGTCCAGATTGAGGTCTAGGTGGGGGGACAAGATTCATCAGGACCAGTTGAGGCCAAAGTGTGGAGCAAAGTTATCATGTCCAGGAGAGGCCCAGGTGGGCAACAGTGTAACCATGTCCCATTGATGCCAGGTGGGAAAAGAGTCACAAGGTCCAGACGAGGCCTAAGTGAGGAGTAGATTCACCAGGTCCTGTTGAGACCCAGCTGAGGACCAGTGTCCCTAGCTCCGGGAGAGTCCTAGAGGGGGACCAGAGTCACCCGGTTCTGGTGATATCCAGGGGTGACCAGAGTCACCACGTCAGGGTGAGGCCCAGAGGGGGACGAGAATCACTAGGTCCAGGTGAGGCCCCGATGTGGAACTGAGAAACCAGGTCCCATGATGCCATATGAGGACCTGAGTCACCAGGTCCAGGTGAGGTCCCTATGGGAACCAGTCACCTCGTCCAGGTGAGGCCCAGGTGGGACCACAGTCACCAGGTCCAGGTGAGGCCAAGGTATATAGGAGTGTATCCAGGTCCCAGTGATGCCCAGGTAAGGACCAGCATCATCAGTTCCAGGAGAGGCCCAAATATGTATCAGAGTCATTGTGTTACAGGTGAGGCCAGATGGAGACAACACGGACCAGATTCAGGAGAGCCCCATATGGGAACCAGAGCAACCAGATCCAGGTGAGGTCCAGGTGGGACCACAGTCACAAGGTCCAGGTGAGGCGCAGGTGGCAACAGGATTCACCAAGTCCAGGTGAGACCCAGGTGGCGACCAGTCACCAGATCCAGGTGAGGACCAGCTAAGGACCAGATTCCCCAGGCCCAAGTGAAGCCCAAGGGCTGACCAGATTTACCAGGTAAGGGTGAGGCCCCGAGTGGGAACCAGAGTAACCAGTTTAGTTTGAGTCCCAGAATGGGACCAGAGGTCCCTGGTCAAAGTGAGGCCCAGGTGAGGAATAGAGTATCCAGGTCCGAATGATGCCTGGGTGAGGACCAAAGTCACTAGGGCCATGCAGGCCCAGATGGGGAACAGAATCACTAGGTCCTGGTGAGGCATAGAAAAAGACCACAGTCACCAGTATCAGGTGAGCCCCTTGTGGGAACCAGAGCCACTCTATCCAGCTGATTCCCAGGTCCATGTGAAGCCCACGTGAGGACGAGATTCATCAGGTCGAATTGAGGCATAGCTGGGGACAAGAGTCACCAGGTCTGGGTGCGGCCTGGGTAGGGCAAGATTCAGCAGTTCTGAGTTAGGTCAAAGTGCGGACGAGAGACACCAGGTCCAGGTGAGGCCAAACTGAGTACCAGAGTCACCACATCCAGGTGAGGTCCATGTTGGAAAGAGAGTCACCAGGTCCAGGAGAGGTTCATGTGGGGACCAGAGTCACTAGATCCAGGTGAAGTCTAGGTGGGGACCAGAGTCCCCAGATCGAGGTGAAGCCCAGGTGGGGACCAGAGTCACTAGTGCAGATGAGGCCCAGGTGAGGACCAGAGTTACCAGGTACACGTGAGGCCCCGGTGTGGATCAGAGGCAACAGGTTCATGTGAGGCCGGCTTGGGGACCATGGTCAACAGGTCTATTGAGGCCCATGTGTGGAACACAGTAAGCAGGTCCAGGTGAGTCCCCGGTCGTGACAAGAGTCACCACTTCCAGGTGAGGTCCAGGTGGGGACCAGGATCACCAGGTACAGGGGAGGCCCTTGAAAGAACCAGAGTCAACATTTCGAGTTCAGGCGCAGGTGGCAACCAGTGTCAGCAGGTCCAAGTCAAGCCAAAGGGGACTTCACATTCACTAGGGCACGGTGAGACCCAGAGGGGGAGCATAGTCACCTGGTCCAGGTGAGGTTCAGTTGTGGAACACAGTCACCAGGTCCCAATTTTGCCCAGTTGAGGACCATGGTCAACAGGGCCAGGTGAGGCCCAGATGGGGACCGGAGTCCCGAAATCCAGGTGAAGCCCAGGTGGGGACCACAGTCACCAGATCCAGGGTAGTCTCAGGTGCAGACCAGAATCACCAGGTCCAGGTGTGGTGCAGGTGGCAACCAAACTCACCAGGTCCCGGTAAGGCACTGGTGGGATACATGAGAACTCACGAGGTACATGAGAAGCTAGAAACACATGGGATCCCTGGGTGCCGCAGCGGTTTGGCGCCTGCCTTTGGACCAGGGCGCGATCCTGGAGACCCGGGATCGAATCCCACGTCGGGCTCCCTGTGCATGGAGCCTGCTTCTCCCTCTGCCTGTGTCTCTGCCTCTCTCTCTCTCTGTGACTATCATAAATAAATACAAATTAAAAAAAAAGATGCTAGAAACACTGCGGCCAACAGGTCCACATGATCTCCATGTGGGAACGAGAATCACCAGTTACAGGTGAGGACCAGGTGGGGATCCGACTCACCATGTCCAGGTGAGACCCACGTGGGAAACAGTGTCACCATGTCCAGGTGTGGCCCAGGTGAAGACCAGAGTTAATAGGTCCGGCTGGGTCACTGTTAGTGAACAGTATAACCATATCCTGATGCTACCCAGGTGGGTAGCAGAGACACCAGGTCCTGGTGAGGCCCAAGTGGGACCAGAGACATGAGGTCCAGTTGAGGTCCCGATGGGAACCACAGTCACCCGGTCAGGTGAGTCCATGCTTAGGATCAGAGTCACCAGTTCCAGGTGAGGCCCAGGTGGAGCCAGAGTCACCTGGTACAGAAGAGGCCAAAGTCAGGACCAGAGTTACCAGGATCAGGTCACTCCAAGTGGGAATAGAGTAATCATGTCCCGGTGATGCCCAGGTAGAACCAGAGTCACCAGGCCCAGATGTGGCGCAGGTGGGGAGCATGTTCACTAGGTCCCGTTGAGGCCCAGTTGCGGACCAGAGTCACCAGGTCTAGGTGAGGCCTAGAGGGGTACCAGATTCACCTGGTCTAGTGACATCCAGATGGGGACCAGAGTCCCAATGTCAGGCTGAGGCCCAGAGGGGATCCAGAGTCATCATATCCAGGTGAGGCTCAGGTGTGGAACAGAGTATCCAGGTCATAATGGTCCACAGGTGAGGACCAGAGTCAGCAGATCTGGGTGAGGCCCAGTTAGGATCAGAGTCAGCAGTTCCAGGTGAGGCCAAGAAGGAGTCCACAGCAATCAGGTCCAGGTGGGGAAGAAAGTCAACAGGACTGGGTGAGGCCCAGATGGGGACCAGATTCACCAGGCCCAGGTGATTCCCATGTGGTGACCAGAGTTACCAGTTCCGGGTGACCACCAGGTAAGGACCAGATTCACCAGGTCCAAGTGAGGTCCACGTGGGGACCTGTGTCCCTAGGCAAGGGTGAGGCCCAGGTGACAAACCCACTCACCAGGTCCAGGTGAGGCCAACCTGCAGGCCATGCAGAGGAACCAGGTCCCAATGATGCCCAGGTAGGGACGAGAGTTACCAGGTCCAGGTGAGGCCAACCTGCAAGCGATGGAAGGAACCATGTCCCGATGATGCCCAGGTAGGGACCAGAGTTACCAGGCCCAGGTGAGGCCAACCTGCAGGCCATGCAGTGGAACCATATCCCTATGATGCCCAGGTAGGGACCAGAGTCACCAGATCCAAATGAGGCCCAGATGGAGCATATTCACTAGGTCCAGGTGAGGCCCAGTTGAGGACCAGAGTCACCAGACCTTGTTGAGGCCCAGACGGGTACCATAATCCCCTGGATCAGGTGACATCCATATGGGGACCAGAGTCACTACGTTAGGTTAATAGCCAGAGTAGTTCCAGAGTCATCATGTCCAGGGGAGCCTCAGGTGAGGAACAGAGTCACCATGACCAATGATGCCCAGGTGAGGACCAGAGTAACCAGGTACACGTGAGGCCCCGGTGGGGATCAAGGCAACAGGTTCATGTGAGGCCGGCTTGGGGACCATGGTCAACAGGTCTATTGAGGCCCAGGTGTGGAATACAGTAAGCAGATCCAGGTGAGTCCCCAGTGGTGACAAGAGTCACCATGTCCAGGCGACGCCCGGTGGGGACCAGGATCACCAGGTACTGGGGAGGCCCTTGAAAGAACCAGAGTCAACAGTTTGACGTCAGGCGCAGGTTCCAACCAGGGTCAGCAGGTCCAAGTCAGGCCAAAGTGGGGTTCACAGTCCCTAATGCACGGTGAGACCCAGAGTGGGACCAGAGTCACCTGGTCCAGGTGAGGTCCAGGTGTGGATTACAGTCACTGGGTCCCAATTTTGCCCAGTTGAGGACCATGGTCAACAGGGCCAGGTGAGGCCCAGATGGGAACCAGAGCCCGAAATCCAGGTGAAGCCCAGGTGGGGACCACAGTAACCAGATCCAGGGTAGTCTCAGGTGCAGACCAGAATCACCAGGTCCAGGTGAGGTGCAGGTGGCAACCCCACTCACCAGGTCCAGGTGACGCCAAGCTGCAGGCCAGAGTCACCAGATCCAGGTTAGGCCCTAGTGGGGACCGGAGTCACCAGGTAAATGTGAGTCTACAAGAATACCACAGTCACCAGGTCCAGGTGTGGTTCATGTGGGAACGAGAGTCACCAGGTCCAGGTGAGACCCAGGTGGGGACCACAGTCAACAGGTGCAGTTTGTGGCTTACGTGGGGGGACCAGAGTCATCAGGACCATTTGAGGCCAAAGTGTGCAGCAAATTTATCATGTCCAAGTGAGGCCCAGTTGGGGAACAGAGTAACCATGTCCCATTGATGCCAGGTGGGAAAAGAGTCACAAGGTCCAGATGAGGCCTAAGTGAGGAGTAGATTCACCAGGTCCTTTTGAGGCCCAGTTGAGGACCAGTGTCACCAGCTCCGGGTGAGTCCCAGAGGGGGACCAGAGTCACCCGGTTCTGGTGATATCCAGGTGTGGACCAGAGCACCACGTCAGGGTCAGGCCCAGAGGGGGACGAGAATCACTAGGTCCAGGTGAGTCCCCGATGTGGAGCTGAGAAACCAGGTCCCATGATGCCCATTTGAGGACCTGAGTCACCAGGTACAGGTGAGGTCCCTGTGGGAACCAGTGACCTCATCCAGGTGAAGCACAGGTGGGACCACATTCATCAGGTCCAGGTGAGGCCCAGGTATATAAGAGAGTATCCGGGTTCCAATGATGCCCAGGTAAGGACCAGAGTCAACAGGTCCATGAGAGGCACAAATATGGATCAGAGTCATTGTGTTCCAGGTGAGGCCAGATGGAGACCACAGGAACCAGGTCCAGGAGAGCCCCATATGGGAACCAGAGACACCAGATCGAGGTCAGGTCCACGTGGGACCACAGTTACAAGGTCCAGGTGAGGCGCTGTTGGCAACAGGGTTCACCTAGTCCAGGTGAGGGCCAGGTGGCGACCAGTCACCAGATCCAGGAGCGGACCAGCTAAGGACCAGATTCACCAGGCCCAAGTGAAGCCCAAGGGGTGACCAGAGTCACCAGGTAAGGGTGAGGACCAGAGGGGGAACCAGAGTAACCAGTTTAGTTTGCGGCCCAGAATGGGACAAAAGGTCCCTGGTCAAAGTGAGGCCCAGGTGTGGAATAGAGTATCCAGGTCCCAATGGTTCCTGGGTGAGGACCACAGTCACTAGGGCCATGCAGGCCCAGATGGGGAACAGAATCACTAGGTCCTGGTGAGGCATAGAATAACACCACAGTCAGTAATATCAGGTGAGCCCCTTGTGGGAACCAGAGCCACTCAACCAGCTGAGTCCCAGGTCCATGTGAGGCCCACGTGAGGACCAGATTCATCAGGTCGAATTGAGGCATAGCTGGGGACAAGAGTCACCAGGTCTGGGTGCGGCCTAGGTGGGGCAAGATTCAGCAGTCTGAGATAGGTCAAAGTGGGGACGAGAGACACCAGGTCCAGGTGAGGCCAAACTGAGGACCAGAGTCACCAGATCCAGGTGAGGTCCAGGTGGGGACCAGAGTCACTATTTCCAGGTGAGACCCAGGTGGGGACCAGAGTTACCAGTTACACGTGAGGCCCAGCTGGGGATCAGAGACAACAGGTCCATGTGAGTCGGGCTTGGGGATCATGGTCAACAGGACTACTTGAGGCCCAGGTGTGGAACACAGTAAGCAGGTCTAGGTGAGTCCCCGGTGGTGACAAGAGTCACCACGTCCAGGTGAGGCCCAGGTGGGCACCAGGATCACCAGGTACAGGGGAGGCCCTTGAAAGAACCACAGTCAACAGTTCGAAATCAGACGGAGGTGGCAACCAGGGTCAGAAGGTTCAAGTCAAGCCAAAGTGGGGTTCACAGTCACTATGGCACGGTGATACCCTGAGTGGGACCAGAGTCACCTGGTCCAGTTCAGGTCCAGTTGTGGAACACAGTCACCGGGTCGCAGGTTTGCCAGGTTGAGGACCATGGTCAACAGGGCCAGGTGAGGCCCAGATGGGGACCTGATTCCCCAAAGCAGTGAAGCCGAGGTGGGGACCACATCACCATATCCAGGGTAGTCTCACATGAAGACCAGAATCATCAGGTGCAGGTGAGGTGCAGGTGGCAACCAAACTTACCAGGTCCCGTTGAGGCCCTGGTGGGGACCAGAGTCACGAGGTACATGAGAATCTAGAAACACTGCAGCCACCAGGACCACATGATGTACATTTGGGAACGAGAATCACCAGTTACCAGTGAGGACCAGGTGGGGATCCGACTCACAATGTCCTGGTGAGACCCATGTGGGAACCAGTGTCACCATGTCCAGTTGTGGCCCAGGTGAAGACCAGAGTTAATAGGTCCGGCTGGGTCACTGATAGTGAACAGTGTAACCATATCCTGATGCTACCCAGGTGGGTACCAGAGACACCAGGTCCTGGTGAGGCCCAGGTAGGACCAGAGACCTGAGGTCCAGGTGAGGTCCGATGAGAACCACAGTCACCAGGTCAGGTGAGGCCATGCTTTGGAACAGAGTCACTAGTTACTGGTGAGACCCAGGTTTGAGCCAGAGTCACCTGGTACAGAAGATGCCAACGTCAGGACCAGAGTTACCAGGATCAGGTCTGTCCCAGTGGGGAATAGAGTAACCATGTCCCGGTGATGCCCAGGTAAACCAGAGTCACCAGGTCCAGATGAGGCGCAGGTGGGAGCATGTTCACTAGGTCCCGGTGAGGCCCAGATGAGGACCAGAGTCACCAGGACAAGTTGAGGCCTAGAGGGTTTCCAGATTCACCTGGTCTAGGTGACATCCAGACGGGGACCAGAGTCACCATGTCAGGGTGAGGCCCAGAGGGGATCCAGAGTCAGCATGTCCAGGTGAGGCTCAAGTGTGGAACAGAGTATCCAGGTCATAATGGTCCACAGGTGAGGACCAGAGTCACCAGATCTGGGTGAGGCCCAGTTAGGATCAGAGTCAACAGTTCCAGTTGAGGACAAGAAGGAGTCCACAGCAATCAGGTCCAGTTGGGGAAGAAAGTCAACAGGACTGGGTGAGGCCCAGATGGGGACCAGAATCACCAGTTCCAGTTGATTCCCAGGTGGTGACCAGGGTTACCAGGTCCGGGGGAGTACCAGGTAAGGACCAGATTCACCAGGTCCAAGTGAGGGGCACGTGGAGACCTGTGTCACCAGGTTTTTGTGAGCCCCAGGTGGCAACCCCACTCACCAGGTCCGGCTGAGTCCAACATGCTGGCCATGCAGAGGAACCGTGTCCCGATGATGTCCAGGTAGGGACCAGAGTTACCAGGTCCAGGTGAGGCCAACCTGCAGGCCATGCAGTGGAACCATGTCCCGATGGTGCCCACGTAGGTAACAGAGGCACGAGCTCCAAATGAGGCCCAGATGGAGCATATTCACTAGGTCCAGGTGAGGCCCAGTTGAGGACCAGAGTCACCAGATGTGGTTGAGGCCTAGAGGGCTACCAGAATCCCCTGGTCCAGGTGACATACAGATGGGGACCAGAGTCACCAGGTCAGGGTGAGGCACAGAGAGGTTCGAGAGTCATCATGTCCAGCTGAGGCTCAACTGTGGAACAGAGTCACCAGGTACCAATGATGCCCAGGTGAGGACCAGAGTCACCAGATCTGGGTGACACGCAGATAGGATCAGAGTCACCAGGTCCAGGTGAGGCCAAGAAAAAGTCCACAGCAATCAGGTCCAGGTGGGGAACAAAGTCACCAGGACAGGGTGAGGCCCAGATGGGGACCAGATTCACCAGGTCCAGGTGAGGCCCTGGTGGTCACCAGAGTCCCCGGTTCTGGGAGAGGACCAGGTAAGGACCAGATTCACCAGGTCCAAGAGGCCCACGTGTGGACCTGAGACACCAGGTATGGGTGAGGCCCTGGTGGCAACCCCAGTCACCAGGTCCAGGTGAGGCCAGCCTGCAGGCCAGAGTCATCAGATCCAGGTGAGGCCAGGTGGGGACGGGAGTCACAAGGTAAATGTGAGTCTACAAGAACACCACAGTCACCAGGTCCAGGTGTGGTTCATGTGGGAACAGGAGTCACCAGATCCAGCTGAGAACCAGTTGGGGACGACAAGTCACCAGGTCCAGATTTAGGCCTAGGTTGGGGGACGAGAGTCATCAGGACCAGTTGAGGCCAAAGTGTGCAGCAAAGTTATCCTGTCAAGGTGAGGACCAGGTGGGGAACAGAGTAACCATGTCCCATTGATGCCAGGTGGGAAAAGAGTCACAAGGTCCAGACGAATCCTAAGATTGGAGTAGATTCACCAGGTCCTGTTGAGGCCCAGCTGAGGACCAGTGTCCCCAGCTCCGGGTGTGTCACCCGGTTCTGGTGATATCCAGGTAGGGACCAGTGTCACAAGTCAGGGTGAGGCCCAGAGGGGGACGAGAATCACTAGGTCCAGGTGAGGCCCCGATGTGGAACTGAGAAACCAGGTCCCATGATGCCCATATGAGGACCTGAGTCACCAGGTCCAGGTGATGTCCCTGTGGGAACCAGTCACCCCGTCCAGGTGAGGCCCAGGTGGGACCACAGTCACCAGGTCCTGGTGAGGTCCAGGTATATAAGATAGTATCCAGGTCCCAATGATGCACAGGTAAGGACCAGAGTCAACAAGTCCAGGAGAGGCCCAAATATGGATCAGAGTCATTGTGTTCCAGGTGAGACCAGATGGAGACCACAGGAACCAGGTCCAGGAGAGCCCCATATGGGAACCAGAGCCACCAGATCCAGGTGAGGTCCAGGACGGACCACAGTCACAAGGCCCAGGTGAGGCGCAGGTGGCAACATGATTCACCAAGTCCAGGTGAGGCCCACGTGGTGACCTGTCACCAGATCCAGGTGCGGACCAGCTAAGAACCAGATTCACCAGGCCCAAGTGAAGCCCAAGGGGTGACGAGAGTCACCAGGTAAGGCTGAGGCCCCGAGGGGTAACCAGAGTAACCAGTTTAGTTTGAGGCCCAGAATGGGACCAGAGGTCCCTGGACAAAGTGAGGCCCAGGTGTGGAATAGAGTATCCAGGACCCAATGATGCCTGGGTGAAGACCAGAATCACTAGGGCCATGAAAGCCCAGATGGGGAACAGAATCACTAGGTCCTGGTGAGGCATAGTATAAGAACACAGTCACCAGTATCAGGTGAGCACCTTGTGGGAACTAGAGCCACTCTATCCCGCTGAGTCCCAGGTCCATGTGAGGCCCACGTGAGGACCAGATTCATCAGATCGAATTGAGGCATAGCTGGGGACAAGAGTCATCAGGTCTGGGTGCGGCCTAGGTGGGGCAAGATTCAGCAGTTCTGAGTTAGGTCAACGTGGGGACGAGAGACACCAAAAAGGTGAGGCCAAACTGAGACCAGAGTCACCAGATACAGGTGAGTTCCAGGTGGGGACCAGAGTCACCAAATCCAGGTGAAGTCCAGGTGGGGACCAGACTAACCAGTTCCGGGTGAGGACCAGGTAAGGACAAGATTCAACAGGTCCACGTGAGGCCCACGTTGGGACCTGTGTCACCAGGCATGGGTGAGTCTCAGGTGACAACCCCACTCACTAGGTCCAAGTGAGGCCAACCTGCAGGCCATGCCGAGGAACCATGTCCTGATGATGCCCAGGTGGGGTCTAGTGTTACCAGGTCCAGGTGAGGCCAACCTGCAGGCCATGCAGTGGAATCGTATCCCTATGATGCCCAGGTAGGGACCAGAGTCACCAGGTCCAGATGAGGCCCAGATGGAGCATATTCACTAGGTCCAGGTGAGGCCCAGTTGAGGACCTGAGTCACCAGATCTGGTTGAGGCCTAGAGGGGTACCAGAATCACCTGGTCCAGGTGACATCCAGATGGGGACCAGAGTCACCAGGTCAGGGTGAGGCCCAGAGCGGTTCCAGAGTCATCATGTCCAGGTGAGGCTCAGGTGTAGAACAGAGTCACCAGGTACCAATGATGCCCAGGTGAGGACCAGAGTCACCAGGTCTGGGTGACCCGCAGATAGGATCAGAGTCACCAGGTCCAGGTGAGGCCAAAAAGGAGTCCACAGCAATCAGGTCCAGGTGGGGAACAAAGTCACCAGGACTGGGTGAGGCCCTGATGGGGACCAGATACACCCGGTCCAGGTGATTCCCAGGTGGTGACCAGAGTTACCAGTTCTGGGTGAGGACCAGGTAAGGACCAGATTCACCAGGTCCAAGTGAGGCCCACGGGGGGACCTGTGTCACCAGATATGGGTGAGGCCCTGGTGGCAACCCCACTCACCAGGTCCAGGAGAGGCCAACCTGCAGGCCATGCAGAGGAACCGTGTCCCGATGAAGCCCAGGTAGGGATCAGAGTTACCAGGTCCAGGTGAGGCCAACCTGCAGGCCATGCAGAGGAACCGTGTCCCGATGAAGCCCAGGTAGGGACCAGAGTCACCAGGTCCATATGAGGCCCAGATCGTGTATATTCACTAGGTCCAAGTGAGGCCCATTTGAGGACCAGGGTCACCAGATCTCGTTGAGGCCTAGAGGGGTACCAGAATCACCTGGTCCAGGTGACATCAAGATGGGGACCAGAGTCACCAGGTCAGGGTGAGGCCCAGAGAGGTTCCAGAGTCATCATGTCCAGGTGAGGCTCAGGTGTGCAACAGAGTAATCAGGTACCAATGATGCTCAGGTGAGTTCCAGAGTCACCAGATCTGGGTGACACGCAGATAGGATCAGAGTCACCAGTTCCAGGTGAGGCAAAAAGAGTCCACAGCAATCAGTTCCAAGTGGGGAACAAAGTCACCAGGACTGGGTGAGGCCCAGATGGGACCAGATTCACCAGGCCCAAGGGAGGCCAAGGTGGTGACCAGAGTCCCCGGGTCTGGAAGAGTACCAGGTAGGACAAGATTCACCAGGTCCAAGAGGCCCACGTGGGGACGTGGGTCACCAGATATGTGTGAGGCCCAGGTGGCAACCCCACTCACCAGGTCCAGGTGAGGCCAACCTGCAGGCCAGAGTCACCAGATCCAGGTGAGCCCCTAGTGGGGACTGGAGTCACCAGGTAAATGTGAGTCTACAAGAACACCACAGTCACCAAGTCCAGGTGTGGTTCATGTGGGAACGAGAGTCACCAGGTCCAGGTGAGACCCAGATGAGGACCACAGTCACCAGTTCCAGATTCAGGCCTAGGTGGGGGGACCAGATTCATCAGGACCAGTTGAGGCCAAAGTGTTGAGCAAAGTTATCACGTCCAGTTGAGACCTAGGTGGGGAACAGAGTAACCATGTCCCATTGATGCCAGTTGGGAAAAGAGTCACAAGGTACGGACGAGGCCTAAGTGAGGAGTAGATTCACCAGGTCCTGTTGAGGCCCATTTGAGGACCAGTGTCCCCAGCTCTGGGTGAGTCCCAGAGGGGGACCAGAGTCACCCGGTTCTGGTGATATCCAGTTGGGGACCAGAGTCAGCACGTCAGGGTGAGGTCCAGAAGGGGGCGAGAACCACTAGGTCCAGGTGAGGCCCCAATGTGGACCTGAGAAACCAGGTCCCATGATGCCCATATGAGGACCTGAGTCACCAGGTCCAGGTGAGGTCCCTGTGGGAACCAGTCACCTTGTCCAGGTGTGGCCCAGGTGGGAGCACACTCACCAGGTCCAGGTGAGGCCCAGGTATATAGAGAGTATCCAGGTCCCAATGATGGCCAGGAAAGGACCAGAGTGAACAGGTCCAAGAGAGGCCCAAATATGGATCAGAGTCATTGTGTTCCAGGTGAGGCCAGATGGAGACCACAGGAACCAGGTCCAGGAGAGCCCCATATGGGAACCAGAGCCACCAGATCCAGGTGAAGTCCAGGTGGGACCACAGTCACAAGGTCCAGGTGAGGCGCAGGTGGCAACATGATTCACCAAGTCCAGGTGAGGCCCAGGTGGCGACCAGTCACCAGATCCAGGTGCGGACCAGCTAAGGACCAGAATCACCAGGCCCAGGTGAAGCCCAAGGGGTGACCAGTGTCACCAGGTAAGGGTGAGGTCCAGAGGGGAAAACAGTGTAACCAGTTTAGTTTGAGGCCCAGAATGGGACCAAAGCACCCTGGTGAAAGAGAGGCCCAGGAGTGGAATAGAGTATCCAGTTCCGAATGATGCCTGGGTGAGGACCAGAGTCACTAGGGCCATGCAGGCCTAGATGGGGAACAGAATCACTAGGTCCTGGTGATTCATAGAATAAGACCACAGTCACCAGTATCAGGTGAGCCCCTTGTGCGAACCAGAGCCACTGTATCCAGCTGAGTCCCAGGTCCATGTGAAGCCCATGTGAGGACCGGATTCATCAGGTCTAATTGAGGCATAGCTGGGGACAAGAGTCACCAGGTCTGTGTGCAGCCTAGGTGGGGAAAGAATCAGCAGTTCTGAGTTAGGTCTAAGTGGGGACGAGAGACACCAGGTCCAGGTGAGGCCAAAGTGAGGACCAGAGTCACCAGATCCAGGTGAGGTCCATGTTGGAAAGAGAGTCACCAGGTCCAGGAGAGGTCCAGGTTGGGACCACAGTCACTAGAACCAGGTGAAGTCCAGGTGGGGACCAGAGTCACCAGATCGAGGTGAAGCCCAAGGTGGGGACCAGAGTCACTAGGTCCAGATGAGGCCCTGGTGAGGACCAAAGTTACCAGGTACACGTGAGAAGCCGGTGGAGATCAGAGGCAACAGGTCATTGTGAGTCCGGCTTGGGGACCATGGTCAACAGGTCCACTTGAGACCCAGGTGTGGAACACAGTAAGCAGGTGCAGGTGAGTCCCCCGTGGTGACAAGATTCACTACGTCCAGGTGAGGCCCAGGTGGGGACCAGGATCACCAGGAAGAGGGGAGGCCCTTGAAAGTACCAGAGTCAACAGTTCGAGGTCAGGCGCAGGTGGCAACCAGGGTAAGCAAGTCCAAGTCAGGCCAAAGTGGGGTTCACAGTCACTAGGGCACGGTGTGACCAAGGGGGGGACCAGAGTCACCTGGTCCAGGTGAGGTCCAGTTGTGGAACACAGTCACCAGGTCCCATATTTGCCCAGTTGAGGACCATGGTCAACAGGGCCAGGTGAGGCCGAGATGGGGACCGGAGTCCCGATATCCAGGTGAAGCCCAGCTGGGGACCACAGTCACCAGATCCAGGGTAGTCTCAGGTGCAGACCAGAATCACCAAGTCCAGGTGTGGTGCAGGTGGCAACCAAACTCACCAGGTCCCGGTGAGGCACTGGTGAAGAACAGAGTCACGAGGTACATGAGAAGCTAGAAACACATGGGAGCCCTGGGTGGCGCAGCGGTTTGGCGCCTGCCTTTGGCCCCGGGCGCGATCCTGGAGACCCGGGATCGAATCCCACGTCGGGCTCCCGGTGCATGGAGCCTGCTTTTCCCTTTGCCTGTGTCTCTGCCTCTCTCTCTCTCTGTGACTATCATAAATAAATAAAAATTAAAAAAAAAATAAGCTGGAAACCCTGCGGCCATCAGGTCCACATGATCTCCATGTGGGAACGAGAATCACCAGTTACAGGCGAGGACCAGGTGGGGATACGACTCACCATGTCCAGGTGAGACCCAGGTGGGAACCAGTGTCACCATGTCCAGGTGTGGCCGAGGTAAAGACCAGAGTTAATAGGTCCGGCTGGGTCACTGTTAGTGAACAGTGTAACCATATCCTAATGCTACCCAGGTGGGTAGCAGAGACACCAGGTCCTTGTGAGGCCCAAATGGGACCAGAGTCATGAGGTCCAGGTGAGGTCCCGATGGGAACCACAGTCACCAGGTCAGGTGAGGCCATGCTTAGGATCAGAGTCACCAGTTACAGGTGAGGCCCAGGTGGAGCCAGAGTCACCTGGTACAGAAGAGGCCAAAGTCAGGACCAGAGTTACCAGGATCAGGTCACTCCAAGTGGGAATAGAGTAAACATGTCCCGATGATGCCCAGGTAGAACCAGAGTCACCAGGTCCAGATGTGGCGCAGGTGGGGAGCATGTTCACTAGGTCCCGTTGAGGCCCAGTTGAGGTCAGAGTCACCAGGTCTAGTTGAGGCCTAGAGGGGTACCAGATTCACCTGGTCTGGTGACATCCAGATGGGGACCAGAGTCCCCATGTCAGGCTGAGGCCCAGAGGGGATCCAGAGTCATCATATCCAGGTGAGGCTCAGGTGTGGAACAGAGTATCCAGGTCATAATGTTCCACAGGTGAGGACCAGAGTCACGAGATCTTGGTGAGGCCCAGTTAGGATCAGAGTCACCAGTTCCAGGTGAGGCCAAAAAGGAGTCCACAGCAATCAGGTCCAGGTGGGGAAGAAAGTCAACAGGACTGGGTGAGGCAGAGATGGGGACCAGATTCACCAGGACCATGTGATTCCCAGGTGGTGACCAGAGTTACCATTTCCGGGTGACCACCAGGTAAGGACCAGATTCACCAGGTCCAAGTGAGGCCCACGTGGGGACCTGTGTCACTAGGCATGGGTGAGGCCCAGGTGACAAACCCACTCACCAGGTCCAGGTGATGCCAACCTCCAGGCCATGCAGAGGAACCAGTTCCCAATCACGCCCAGGTAGGGACGATAGTTACCAGGTCCAGGTGAGGCCAACCTATAGGCCATGCAGTGGAACCATGTCCCGATGATGCCCAGGTAGGGACCAGAGTTACCAGGTCCAGGTGAGGCCAACCTGCAAGTCATGCAGTGGAACCATGTCCCGATGATGCCCAGGTAGGTACCAGAGTCACCAGGTCCAAATGAGGCCCAGATGGAGCATATTCACTAGGACCAGGTGAGGCCCAGTTGAGGATCAGAGTCACCAGACCTGGTTGAGTCTCAGAGGGGTACCAGACTCCCCTGGTCCAGGTGACTTCCATATGGGGACCAGAGTCACCAGGTCAGGTTGATGCCCAGAGATGTTCCAGAGTCATGATGTCCAGGTGAGGCTCAGGTGTGGAACAGAGTCACCAGGTACCAATGATGCCCAGGTGAGGACCAGAGTCACCAGGTCTAGGTGACGCGCAGATAGGATCAGAGTCACCCGTTTCAGGTGAGGCCAAGAAAGAGTCCACAGCAATCTGGTCCAGGTGGGGAACAAAGTCACCAGGACTGGGTATGGCCCAGATGGGGACCAGATTCACCAGGTCCCGGTGAGGCCCTGGTGGGGACCAGAGTCAAGAGGTACATGAGAAGCTCAAAACACTGCAGCCACCAGTTCCACATGAGTCCATGTGGGAACGAGAATCACCAGTTACACGTGAGGACCAGGTGGGGATCCGACTCACCATGTCCAGGTGAGACCCAGGTGGGAACCAGTGTCACCATGCCCAGGTGTGGCCCAGGTGAAGACCAGAGCTAATAGGTCCGGCTGTGTCACTGTTAGTGAACAGTGTAACCATATCCTGATGCTACCCATGTGGGTACCAGAGACACCAGGTCCTGGTAAGGCCCAGGTGGGACCGGAGACGTGAGGTCCAGGTGAGGTCCCGATGGGAAACACAGTCACCAGGTCAGATGAGGCCATGCGTAGGATCAGAGTCACCAGTTACAGGTGAGGCCCAGGTGGAGCCAGAGTTACCTGGTACAGAAGAGTCCAAAGAGAGGACCAGAGTTACCAGGATCAGGTCATTCCCAGTGTGGAATAGAGTAACCATGTCCCGATGATGCCCAGGTAGGGACCAGAGTCACCAGGTCCAGATGAGGCCCAGATGGAGCATATTCACTAGGTCCAGGTGAGGCCCAGTTGAGGACCAGAGTACCAGATCTGGTTGAGTCCTAGAGGGGTACAAGAATCACCAGGTCCAGGTGACATCCAGATGGGGACCAGGGTCACCAGGTCAGGGTGAGGCCCAGAGAGGTTCCAGTGTCATCATGTCCAAGTGAGGCTCAGGTGTGGATCAGAGTCTCCAGGTACCAATGATGGCTAGGTGAGGACGAGAGTCACCAGGTCTGGGTGACACTCAGATACGATCAGAGTCACCCGTTTCAGGTGAGGCCAAGAAAGAGTCCACAGCAATCAGGTCCAGGTGGGGAAAAAAGTCACCAGGACTGGGTGAGGCACAGATGGGGACCAGATTCACCAGGTCCAGGTGAGAACCAGGTGGTGACCAGAGTCCCCGGGCCTGGGAAAGGACCAGGTAAGAACAAGATTCACCAGGTCCAAGAGGCCCACGTGGAGACCTGAGTCACCAGGTATGGGTGAGGCCCAGGTGTCAACCCCACTCACCAGGTCCAGGCGAGCCCAACCTGCAGGCCAGAGTCACCAGATCCAGGTGAGGCCCTAGTGGGTACCGGAGTCACCACGAAAATATGAGTCTACAAGTACACCACAGTCACCAGGACCAGGTTTAGTTTATGTGGGAACTAGAGTCACCAGGTCTAGGTGAGACCCAGGTGGGGACCAGTGTCCCCGGGTCTAGGAAAGGACTAGGTAAGGACCAGATTCACCAGGTAGAAGAGGTCCACGTGGGGACCTGAGTCACCAGGTATGGGTGAGGCCCAGGTGGCGACCCCACTCACCAGGTCCAGGTGAGGCAAACCTGCAGGCCAGAGTCACCAGATACAGGTGAGGCCCTAGAGGCGACCAGAGTCACCATGTAAATGTGAGTCTACCAGAACACCACAGTCACCAGGTCCAGGTGTGGTTCATGTGGGAACGAGAGTCACCAGATCCAGGTGAGTCCCAGGTGGGGACCACAGTCATCAGTTCCAGATTGAAGCCTAGGTGGGGGGACCAGAGTCATCAGGACCAGTTGAGGCCAAAGTGTGGAGCAAAGTTATCATGTCCAGTTGAGGCCCAGGTGGGGAACAGAGTAACCATTTCCCATTGATGCCAGGTGGGAAGAGTCACAAGGTCCAGAAGAGGCCTAAGTGAGGAGTAGATTCACCAGGTCCTGTTGAGGCCCAGTTGAGGACCAGTGTCACGGGGTCAAGTTGAGCCTAGAGGGGTACCAGATTCACCTGGTCTAGGTGAAATCCAGATGGGGACCAGAGTCACCATGTCAGGCTGAGGCCCAGAGGGGATCCAGAGTCAACATGTCCAGGTGAGGCTCACGTGTGGAACAGTGTATCCAGTTCATAATGGTCCACAGGTGAGGACCAGAGTCACCAGATCTGGGTGAGGCCCACTTAGTATCAGAGTCACCAGTTCCAGGTGAGCCCCAGAAGGTGTCCACAGCAATCGCACAGGAGGCACCCCAAATCACCAGGTCCAGTTGAGGCCAACCTGCAGGCCGTGAAGAAGAACCCTGTCCCACTGATGCCAAGGTAGGGACCAGAGTCACCAGGTCCAGAATCAGCGCAGGTGGGAACATATTCACTAGGTCCCTGTGAGGCCCAGTTGCGGACCAGAGTCACCAGGTCTACTTGAGGCCTAGAGGGTTACCAGATTCACCTGGTCTAGGTGACATCCTGATGGGGACCAGAGTCACCATGTTAGCCTCACCTGGACATGATGACTCTGGGCCAGGTCCTGGTGAGGCCCAGGTGGGACCAGAGATATGAGGTCCAGGTGAGGTCCCGATGGGAACCACAGTCACCAGGTCAGGTGAGGCCATTCTTAGGATCAGAGTCACCAGTTACAGGTGAGGCCCATGTGGAGCGACAGTCACCTGGTACAGAAGAGGCCAAAGTCAGGATCAGAGTTACCAGGATCAGGTCAGTCCCAGTGGGGAATAGAGTAACTATGTCCCGATGATGCCAAGGTAGAACCAAGTCACCAGGTCCAGAAGAGGCGCAGGTGGGGAGCATGTTCACTAGGTCCCGGTGAGGCCCAGTTGAGGACCAGAGTCACCAGGTCAAGTTGAGGCCTAGAGGGGTACCAGATTCACCTGGTCTAGGTGACATCCAGATGGGGACCAGAGTCACCATCTCAGGCTGAGGCCCAGAGGGGATCCAGAGTTATCATGTCCACGTGAGGCACACATGTGGAACAGAGTATCCAGGTCATAATTGTCCACAGGTGAGGACCAGAGTCACCAGGTCTGGGTGACGCGCAGACAGGATCAGAGTCACCAGTTCCAGGTGAGGCCAAGAAGGAGTCCACAGTAATCAGGTCCAGGTGGGGAACAAAGTCACCAGGACTGGGTGAGGCCCAGATGGGGACCAGATTCACCAGGTCCAGGTGAGGCGAGGTGGTGACCAGAGTCCCCGGGTCTGGGAGAGGACCAGGTACGGATGAGATTCACCAGGTCCACGAGGCCCACGTGTGGAACTGAGTCACCAGGTATGGGTGAGGCCCAGGTGGCAACCCCACTCTCCAGTCCAGGTGAGGCCAACCTGCAGGCCAGAGTCACCAGATCCAGGTGAGTCCCTAGTGGGGACTGGAGTCACCAAGTAAATGTGAGTGTACAAGAAAACCACATTCACCAGGTCCAGGTGTGGTTCATGTGGGAACGAGAGTCACCAGGTCCAGGTGAGACCCAGGTGGGGACCATAGTCAACAGATCCAGATTGAGGCCTAGGTGGGGGGACCAGAGTCATCAGGATCATTTGAGGCCAAAGTGTGGAGCAAAGTTATCATGTCCAGGTGATGTCCATGTGGGGAAAAGAGTAACCATGTCCCATTGATGCCAAGTGGGAAAAGAGTCAGAAGGTACAGAAGAGGCCTAAATGAGGACTAGATTCACCATGTCCTGTTGACGTCCAGTTGAGCACCAGTGTCCCCAGCTCTGAGTGAGTCCCAGAGGGGGACCAGAGTCACCCAGTTCTGGTGATATCCAGGTGGGGACAAGACTCACCACGTCAGGGTGAGGCCCAGAGGGGGACGAGAATCACTAGTTTCAGGTGAGGCCCCGTTGTGGAACTGAGAAAAAAGGTCCCATAATGCCCAAATGAGGACCTGAGTCACCAGGTCCAGGTGAGGTCCCTGTGGGAACCAGTCACCTCGTCAAGGTGAGGCCCAGGTGGGACCACAGTCACCAGGGCCAGGTAAGTCCCAGGTATATAAGAGAGTATCCAGGTCCCAATGATGCCCAGGTAAGGACCAGAGTCAACAGTTCCAGGAGAGGCCCAAATATGGATCAGAGTCATTGTGTTCCAGGTGAGGCCAGATGGAGACCACAGGAACCAGGTCCAGGAGAGCCCCATATGGGAACCAGAGCCACCAGATCCAGGTGAAGTCCAGGTGGGACCACAGTCACAAGGTCCAGGTGAGGCGTAGGTGGCAACATGATTCACCAAGTCCAGGTGAGGCCCAGGTGGCGACCAGTCACCAGATCCAGGTGCGGACCAGCTAAGGACCAGAATCACCAGGCCCAGGTGAAGCCCAACGGTGACCAGTGTCACCAGGTAAGGGTGAGGTCCAGAGGGGAAAACAGTGTAACCAGTTTAGTTTGAGGCCCAGAATGGGACCAAAGCACCCTGGTGAAAGAGAGGCCCAGGAGTGGAATAGAGTATCCAGTTCCGAATGATGCCTGGGTGAGGACCAGAGTCACTAGGGCCATGCAGGCCTAAATGGGGAACAGAATCACTAGGTCCTGGTGATTCATAGAATAAGACCACAGTCACCAGTATCAGGTGAGCCCCTTGTGCTAACCAGAGCCACTGTATCCAGCTGAGTCCCAGGTCCATGTGAAGCCCATGTGAGGACCGGATTCATCAGGTCTAATTGAGGCATAGCTGGGGACAAGAGTCACCAGGTCTGTGTGCGGCCTAGGTGGGGAAAGAATCAGCAGTTCTGAGTTAGGTCCAAGTGGGGACGAGAGACACCAGGTCCAGGTGAGGCCAAAGTGAGGACCAGAGTCACCAGATCCAGGTGAGGTCCATGTTGGAAAGAGAGTCACCAGATCCAGGAGAGGTCCAGGTTGGGACCACAGTCACTAGAACCAGGTGAAGTCCAGGTGGTGACCAGAGTCCCCGGGTCTGGGAGAGGACCAGCTAAGGACCAGATTCAACAGGTCCAAATGAGGCCCATGTGGGGACCTGAGTCACCAGCTATGTGTGAGGCCTAGGGGGCAACCCCACTCCCCAGGTCCAGGTGAGGCCAACCTGCAGGCCAGAGTCACCAGTTGCAGGTGAGGTCCAGGTGGGTACCAGAGTCACCAGATCCAGGTGAGGTCCATGTTCAAAGAGAGTCACCAGGTCCAGGAGAGGTCCAGGTGGGGACCAGAATCACCAGATCCAGGTGAAGTCCAGGTGGGGACCAGAGTCACCAGATCCAGGTGAAGCACAAGTGGGGACCAAAATCAAAGGTCAAGATGAGGTCCAGGTGAGGACCAGAGTTACTAGGTACACGTGAGGCCCCGGTGGGGATCAGAAGCAACAGGTCCATGTGAGGCCGGCTTGGGGACCATGGTCAACTCGTCTACTTGAGGCCCAGGTGTGGAACACAGTAAGCAGGACAGGAAGTCCCCGGGGGTGACAAGAGACACCACGTCCAGGTGAGGCCCACGTGGGGACCAGGATCACCAGGTACACGGGAGGCCATTGAAAGAACCAGAGTCAAAAAAAAAAAAAAAAAAGAAAGAAAGAACCAGAGTCAACACTTCGAGGTCAGGAGCAGGTGGTAACCAGGGTCAGCAGGTCCAAGTCAGGCCAAAGTGGGGTTCACAGTCACTAGGGCACGGTGAGACCCAGAGGGGGACCAGAGTCACCTGGTTCTGGTGAGGTTCAGTTGTGGAACACAGTCACCGGGTCCCAATTTTGCCCAGTTGAGGACCATGGTAAACAGGGGCAGGTGAGTCCCAGATGGGGACCGGAGTCTCCAAATCCAGGTGAAGCCCAGGTGGGGAACACAGTCACGAGATCCGGGGTAGTCTCAGGTGCAGATCAGAATCACCAGGTCCAGGTGAGGTGCAGGTGGAAACCACACTCACCAGGTCCTGGTGAGGCCCTGGTGGGGACCAGAGAGACGAGGTACACGATAAGCTAGAAACACTGCAGCCACCAGGTCCACATGATGTCCACGTGGGAACGAGAATCACCAGTTACAGTTGAGGACCAGGTGGCGATCCCACTCCCCATGTCCAGGTGAGACACAGGTGGAAACAAGTGTCACCATGTCCAGGTGTGGCCCAGATGAAGACCAGAGTTAATAGTTCCCGCTGGGTCACTGTTAGTTAACAGAGTACCATATCCTGATGCTAACCAGGTGGGTACCAGAGACACCAGGTCCTGGTGAGGGCCAAGTGGGACCAGAGTCACCAGATCTGGTTGAGGCCTAGAGGGGTACCAGAATCACCTGGTCCAGGTGACATCCAGATGGGGACCAGAGTCACCAGGTCAGAGGGAGGCCCAGAGAGGATCCCCAGTCATAATGTTCAGGTGAGGGTCAGGTGTGGAACAGAGTCACCAGGTACCTATGATGCCAAGGTGAGGACCAGAGTCACCAGATATGGGTGATGCGCAGGTAGGATCAGAGTCACCAGATCTATGTGAGGCAAAGAAAGTGTCCACAGCAATCAGGTCCAGGTGGGTAACAAAGTCCCCAGGACTGGGTGAGGCTCAGATGGGGATCAGATTCACCAGGTCCAGGTGAGGCCCAGGTGGTGACCAGAGTTCCCGGGTCTGGGAGAGGACGAGGTAAGGACCAGATTTACCAGGTCCAAGAGGCCCACGGTGGGACCTGAGTCACCAGGTATGGGTGAGGCCCAGGTGGCCATCCCACTCACAAGGTCCAGGAGAGGCCAACCTGCATGCCAGAGTCACGAGATCCAGGTGACGCCCTAGTGGGGACCGGAGTCACCAGGTAAACGTGAGTCTACAAGAACACCACAGTCACCAGGTCCTGGTGTGGTTCATGTGTGAACGAGAGTCACCAGGTCCAGGTGAGACCCAGGTGGGGACCACAGTCACCAGGTCCAGATTGAGGCCTAGGTGGAGGGACCAGATTCATCAGGAGCAGTTGAGGCCAAAGTGTTGAGCAAAGTTATCATGTCCAGTTGAGACCTAGGTGGGGAACAGAGTAACCATGTCCCATTGATGCCAGTTGGGAAAAGAGTCACAAGGTCCGAGAGAGAGTCCACAGCAATCAGGTCCAGGTGGGGAACAAAGTCACCAGGACTGGGTGAGGCTCAGATGGGGACCAGAGTCACCAGATCCAGGTGAAGCCCAGGTGGGGAGCAGAGTCACTAGGTCCAGATGAGGCCCAGGTGAGGACCAGAGTTACATGGTACACGTGAGACCCCGAAAGGGATCAGAGGCAACAGGTCCATGTGAGGCCGGCTTGGGGACATGGTCAACAGGTGTACTTGAGGCCCAGGTGTGGAACACAGTAACCAGGTCCTGGTGAGTCCCCGGTGGTGAGAAGAGTCACCACATCCAGGTGAGCTCCAGGTGGGGACCAGGATCACCAGGTAAAAGGGAGGCCCTTGAAAGAACGAGAGACAACAGTTCGAGTTCAGGCGCAGGTGTCAACCATGGTCAGCAGGTCCAAGTCAGCCCAAAGTGAGGTTCACAGTCACTAGGGCACGGTGAGACCCAGACGGGGACCAGAGTCATCTGGTCCAGGTGAGGTCCAGTTGTGGAACACCGTCACCGGGTCCCAATTTTGCCCAGTTGAGGACCATGGTCAACAGGGCCAGGTGAGGCCAAGATGGGGACCGGAATCCCCAAATCCTGGCGAAGCCCAGGTGGGGACCACAGTCACCAGATCCAGGGTAGTCTCAGGTGCAGACCAGAATCACCAGGTCCAGGTGAGGTGCAGGTGGCAACCACACTCACCAGGAACCGGTGGGGCCTGGTGAGGACCAGAGTCACGAGGTACATGCAAACCTAGTAACACTGCAGCCACCAGGTCCACATGATGTCCATGTGGGAACGAGAATCACCAGTTACAGGTGAGGACCAGGTGGTGATCCGACTCACCATGTCCAGGTGAGACCCAGGTGGGAGCCAGTCTCACCATGACCAGGTGTGGCCAAGGTGAAGACTAGAGTTAATAGGTCCGGCTGGGTCACTGTTAGTGAACAGTGTAACGATATCCTGATGCTACACAGGTGGGTACCAGAGACACCAGGTCCTGGTGACCCCGAGATGGGACCAGAGACCTAAGGTCCAGTTGAGGTCCCGATGGGAACCACAGTCACCATGTCAGGTGAGGCCATGCTTAGAATCAGAGTCACCAGTTACAGGTGAAGCCCAGGTGGAGCCAGAGTCACCCGGTATAGAAGAGGCCAAAGTCAGGACCAAAGTTACAAGGATCAGGGCAGTCCCAGTGGGGGATAGAGTAACCATGACCCAATGATTCCCAGGAAGAAACAGATTCGCCAGGTCCAGATGAGGCGCAGTTGGGGAGCATAATCTCTAGGTCCCGGTGAGGCCCAGTTGAGGACCAGAGTCACCAGGTCAAGTTGAGGCCTAGAGGCGTACCAGATTCCCCTGGTCTAGGTGACATCCAGATGGGGACCAGACTCACCATGTCAGGGTGAGGCCCAGAGGGGATCCAGAGTCATCATGTCCAGGTGAGGCTCAGGTGTGGAACAGAGTATCCAGGTCATAATGATCCACAGGTGAGGACCAGAGTCACCAGATCTGGGTGAGGCCCAGTAAGGATCAGAGTCAGCAGTTCCAGGTGAGGCCAAGTAGGAGTCCACAGCAATCAGGTCCAGGTGGGGAGCAAAGTAACCAAGCCTGGGTGAGGTCCAGATGGGGACCAGATTCAACAGGTCCAGGTGATTCCCAGGTGGTGACAAGGGTTACCAGTTCTGGGTGAGGACCAGGTAAGGACCAGATTCACCAGGTCCAAGTGAAGCCCACGTGGGACCTGTGTCACCAGTTATGGGGAGACCCAGGTGGCAACCTCACTCACCAGGTCCAGGGGAGGCCAACCTGAAGGCCATGCAGAGGAACCGTGTCCCGATGATGGCCATGTAGGGACCAGAGTTACGAGGTCCAGGTGAGGCCAACCTGCATGCAATGCAGTGGAACCATGTCCCGATGATGCCCAGGTAGGGACCAGAGTCACCAGGTCCAAATGAGGCCCCGATGGAGCATATTCACTACGTCCAGGTGAGGCCCAGTTGAGGACCAGAGTCACCAGGTCAAGTTGAGGCCTAGAGGCGTACCAGATACTCCTGGTCTAGGTGACATCCAGATGGGGACCAGACTCACCATGTCAGGGTGAGGCCCAGAGGGGATCCAGAGTCATCATGTCCAGGTGAGGCTCAGGTGTGGAACAGAGTATCCAGGTCATAATGATCCACAGGTGAGGACCAGAGTCACCAGATCTGGGTGAGGCCCAGTAAGGATCAGAGTCAGCAGTTCCAGGTGAGGCCAAGTAGGAGTCCACAGCAATCAGGTCCAGGTGGGGAGCAAAGTAACCAAGCCTGGGTGAGGTCCAGATGGGGACCAGATTCAACAGGTCCAGGTGATTCCCAGGTGGTGACAAGGGTTACCAGTTCTGGGTGAGGACCAGGTAAGGACCAGATTCACCAGGTCCAAGTGAGGCCCACGTGAGGACCTGAGTCACCAGGTATGGATGAGGCCCACATGGCAACCCCACTCACCAGGTCTAGGTGAGGCCAACCTGCAGGCCAGTGTCACCAGATCCAGGTGAGGCCCTAGTGGGGATCGGAGTCACCAGGTAAATGTGAGTCTACAAGAACACCACAAGGACCAGGTCCAGGTGTAGTTCATGTGGGAACGATAGTCACCAGGTCCAGGTGAGCCCCAGGGAGGGACCACAGTCACTGGGTCCAGATTGAGGCCTAGGTGGGGGGACCAGAGTCATCAGGACCAGTTGAGGCCAAAGTGTGGAGCAAAGTTATCATGTCTAGGTGAGGCCCAGGTGGGGAACAGAGTAACCATGTCCCGTTGATGCCAGGTGGGAAAAGAGTCACAAGGTTCAGACGAGACCTAAGTGAGGAGTAGATTCAACAGGTACTGTTGAGATCCAGTTGAGGACCAGTGTCCCCAGCTCTGGGTTAGTCCCAGAGGGGGACCAGAGTCACCCAGTTCTGCTGATATCCAGATGGGGACCAGAGTCTCCATGTCATGGTGAGGCCCAGAGTGGATCCAGAGTCATCATGTCCAGGTGAGGCTCAGGTGTGGAACAGAGTATCCAGGTCATAATGGTTCACAGGTGAGGACCAGAGTCACCAGATCTGGGTGAGGCCCAGCTACGATCAGAGTCACCACTTCCAGGTGAGGCCAAGAAGGAGTCCACAGCAATCAGGTCCAGGTGGGGAACATATCCACCAGGACTGGGTGAGGACCAGGTAAGGACCAGATTCACCAGGTCCAAGTGAGTCCCACGTGGGCACCTGGGTCACCAGGTATGGGTGAGGCCCAAGTGGCATCCCCACTCACCAGGTCCAGGTGAGGCCACCCTGCAGGCAATGCAGAGGAAGAGTGTCTCGATGATGCCCAGGTAGAACCACAGTTACTAGGTCCAGGTGCGGCCAACCTAAAAGCCATGCAGTGGAACCAAGTCCCGATGATGCCCAGGTAGGGAAGAGAGTCACCAGGTCCAAATGAGGCCCAGATGGAGCATATTCAATAGGTCCACGTGAGGCCCTGTTGAGGACCAGAGTCACCAGATCCAGGTGAATCCAAGGTGGGGACCAGATCACTAGGTCCAGATGAGGCCCAAGTGAGGACCAGTGTTACCAGGTACACGTGATGCCCCGGTGGGAATCAGAGGAAACAGGTCCATATGAGGCCGGCTTCGGTACCATGGTCAACAGGTCTACTTGAGGCCAAGGTGTGGAACACAGTAACCAGGTCCAGGTGAGTCCCCGGTGGTGACAAGAGTCACCACGTCCAGGTGAGTCCCAGGGGGGACCAGGAACACCAGGTACAGGGGAAGCCCTTAAATGAACCAGAGTCAACAGTTCGAGGTCAGGCGCAGGTGTCAACCAGGGTCAGGAGGTCCAAGTCAGGCCAAAGTGGGGTTCACAGTCACTAGGGCACGTTGAGACCCAGAGGGGGACCAGAGTCACCTGGTCCAGGTGAGGTCCAGGGGTGGAACACAGTCACCGGGTCCCAATTTTGCCAGTTGAAGACCATGGTTGACAGGGCAAGGTGAGGCCCAGATTGGGGATCCTCAATCTGGATCAGAGTCACCAGTTCCAGTTGAGGCTAAGAAGGGGTCCACAGCAATCAGGTCCAGATTGACGCCTAGGTCGGGGGACCAGAGTCATCAGGACCAATTGAGGCAAAAGTGTGGCGCAAAGTTATCATGTCTAGGTGAGGCCCAGGTGGGGAACAGAGTAACCATGTCCCATTGATGCCAGGTGGGATAAGAGTCACAAGGTTCAGACGGGACCTAAGTGAGGAATAGATTCAACAGGTACTGTTGAGATCCAGTTGAGGACCAGTGTCCCCAGCTCTGGGTGAGTCCCAGAGGGGGACCAGAGTCACCCGGTTCTGGTGATATCCAGATGGGACCAGAGTCACCACGTCAGGGTGAGGCCCAGAGGGGACAAGAGTCACTAGGTCCAGGTGAGGCCCCGATGTGGAACTGAGAAACCAGGTCCCATGATGCCCATATGAGGACCTGAGTCAACAGGTCCAGGTGAGGTCCCTGTGGGAACCCGTCACCTCGTCCAGGTGAGGCCCAGGTGGGACCACAGTCACCAGGTCCAGGTGAGGCCCAAGTATATAAGAGAGTATCCATGTCCCAATGATGCCCAGGTAAGGACCAGAGTCAACAGGCCCAGGAGAGGCCCAAATATGGATCAGAGTCATTGTGATCTAGGTGAGGCCAGATGGAGACCACAGGAACCAGGTCCAGGGGAGCCCCATGTGGGAACCAGAGCAACCAGATCCAGGTGATGGTCAGGTGGGACCACAGTTAGAAGGACCAGGTGAGGCGCAGGTGGCAACAGGATTCACCAAGTCCAGGTGAGGCCCAGTTGGCGACCAGTCACCATCCAGGTGCGGACCTGCTAAGGACCAGATTCACCAGGTTCAGGTGAAGCCCAAGTGGTGACCAGAGTCACCAGGTAAGGGTGAGGTTCAGAGGGGGAACCAGAGTAACCAGTTTAGTTTGAGGCCCAGAATGGGACCAGCGGTCCCTGGTCAAAGTGAGGTCCAGGTGTGGAATAGAGTATCCAGGTCCCAATGATGCCTGGGTGAGGACCAGAGTCACTAAGGCCATGCAGACCCAGATGGGGAAGAGAATCACTAGGTCCTGGTGAGGCATACAATAAGACCACAGTCAGCAGTATCAGGTGAGCCCCTTGTGGGAACCAGAGCCACTCTTTCCAGCTGAGTCCCAGGTACATGTGAGGTCCACGTGAGGACCAGATTCATCAGGTCGAATTGAGGAATAGCTAGGGACAAGAGTCACCAGGTCTGGGTGCGTAATAGGTGGGGCAAGATTCAGCAGTTCTTAGTTAGGTCAAAGTGGGCAAGAGAGACACCAAGTCAAGGAGAGGTCCAGATTGGGACCAGAGTCACCAGATCCAGGTGAAGTCCAGATGGGGACCAGAGTCTCCAGATCCAGGTGAAGCCCAGGTGGAGACCAGAGTCTCTAGGTCCAGATGAGGCCCAGGTGAGGACCAGAGTTACAAGGTACACGTGAGGCCCCGGTGGGTATCAGAGGCAACAGGTCCATGTGAGGCCGGCTTGGGGACCATGGTCAACAGGTCTACTTGAGGCCCAGGTGTGGAACACAGTAAGCAGGTCCAGGTGAGTCCCCAGTGTTGACAAGGGTCACCATGTCCAGGTGAGGGCCAGGTTCGGACCAGGATCACCAAGTACAGGGGAAGCCCTTGAAAGAACCATAGTCAACAGTTAGAGGTCAGGCGCAGGTTTCAACCAGGGTCAGCAGGTCTAAGTCAGGGGAAAGTGGGGTTCACAGTCACTAGGGCATGGTGAGACCCAGAGGGGCACCAGAGTCACGTGGTCCAGGTGAGGTCCAGTTGTGGAACAGAGTCACCGCGTCCCAATTTTGCCCAGTTGAGGACCATAGTCAACAGGGCAAGGTAAGGCCCGATGGGGACCGGAGTCCCCAAATCCAGGTGAAGCCCAGGTGGGGACCACAGTCACCAGATCCAGGGTAGTCTCAGGTGCAGACCAGAATCACCAGGAACAAGTGAGGTGCAGGTGTCAACCACACTCACCAGGTCCCGGTGAGGCCCTGGTGGGGAGCAGAGTCACAAGGTACATGACAAACTAGAAACACCGCAGCCACCAGGTCCACATGTTGTCCATGTGGGATCGAGAATCAACAGAAATAGGTTAGGACCAGGTGGGTATCTGACTCACCATGTCCAGGTGAGACCCAGGTGGGAACGAGTGTCACCATGTCAAGGTGTGGCCCAGGTGAAGATCAGAGTTAATAGGTCCGGCTGGGTCACTGTTATTGAACAGTGTAACCATATCCTGATGCTACCCAGGTGGGTACCAGAGACACCAGGTCCTGGTGAGGCCCAGCTGGGACCAGAGACATGAGGTCCAGGTGAGGTCCCGATGGGAACCACAGTCACCAGGTCAGGAGAGGCCATGCTTTGGATCAGAGTCACCAGTTACAGGTGAGGCCCAGGTGGAGCCAGAGTCACCTGGTACAGGAGAGGCCAAAGTCAGGACCAGAGATACCAGGATCAGGTCAGTCCCAGTGGGGAACAGAGTAACCATGTCCCGATGATGCCCAGGTAGACCCAGTGTCACCAGGTCCAGATGAGGCGCAGGTGGGGAGCATATTCACTAGGTCTCGGTGACACACAGTTGAGGACCAGTGTCACCAGGTCTATTTGAGCCCTAGGGGGGTAAAAGATTCACCTGGTCTAGGTGACATCCAGATAGGCACCAGAGTCACCATGTCAGGGTGAGGCCCAGAGAGGTTCCAGAGTCATCATGTCCAGGTGAGCCTAAGGTGTGGAACAGAGTCACCAGTTACCAATAATGCCCAGGTGAGGACCAGAGTCACCAGGTCTGGGAGACGCGCAGATAGGATCAGATTCACCAGTTCCTGGTGAGGCCAAGAAAGAGTCCACAGCAATCAGAACCAGGTGGGGAACAAAGTCACCAGGCCTAGGTGAGGCCCAGATTTGGACCACATTCACCAGGTCCAGGTGAGGCCCAGGTGGTGACCAGAGTCCCCGGGTCTAGGAGAGGACCAGGTAAGGACCAGATTCACCAGGTCCAAGAGGCCCACGTGGGGACTGAGTCACCAGGTATGGGTGAGGCCCAGGTTGCAACCCCACTCACCAGGTCCAGGTGAGGCCAACCTGCAGGCCAGAGTCACCAGATCCAGGTGAGGCCCTAGTGGGGACCGGAGTCACCAGGTAAATGTGAGTCTACAAGATCACCACAGTCACCAGGTCCAGGTGTGGTTCATGTGGGAACGAGAGTCCCCAGGTCCAGGTGAGACCAAGTTGGGGACCACAGTCACCAGGGCCAGATGGAGGCCTAGGTGGGGGGACCCGATTCATCAGGATCAGTTGAGGCCAAAGTGTGGAGCAAAGTTATCATGTCCAGGTGAGGCCCAAGTAGGGAACAGAGTAACCATGTCCCATTGATGCCAGGTGGGAAAAGAGTCACAAGGTCCAGATGAGGCCTAAGTGAGGAGTAGATTCACCAGGTCCTGTTGACGCCCAGTTGAGGACCAGTGTCCCCAGCTCCGGGTGAGTACCAGAGGGGGACCAGAGTCACCCGGTTCTGGTGACGTCCAGGTGGGGACCAGAGTCACCACGTCAGGGTGAGGCCCAGAGGGAGACGAGAATCACTAGGTCCAGGTGAGGCCCCGATGTGGAACTGAGAAACCTGGTCCCATGATGCCCATAGGAGGACCTGAGTCACCAGGTCCAGTTGAGGTCCCTGTGGGAACCAGTCACCCCGTCCAGGTGAGGCCCAGGTGGGCCCAGAGTCACCAGGTCCAGGTGAGGCCCAAGTATATAAGAGAGTATCCAGCTCCCAATGATTTCCAGGTAAGGACCAGAGTCAACAGGTCCAGGAGACGCCCAAATATGTATCAGAGTCATTGTGTTACAGGTGAGGCCAGATGGAGACCACAGGAACCAGGTCCAGGAGAGCCTCATATGGGAACCAGAGCCACCAGATCCAGGTGAGATCCAGGTGGGACCACAGTCACAAGGTCCAGGAGAGGTCAGGTGGCAACAGGATTCACCAAGTACAGGTGAGGCCCAGGTGGCGACCAGTCACCACATCCAGGTTCGGAGCAGCTAAGGACCAGATTCACCAGGCACAATTGAAGCCCAAGGGGTGTCCCGAGTCACCAGGTCCAGGAGAGGTCCAGGTGGGTACCAGAGTCACCAGATACATGTGAAGTCCAGGTGGCGACCGCAGTCACCAGATCCAGGTGAAGCCCAGGTGGGGACCAGAGTCACTAGGTCCAGATGAGGCCCAGGTGAGGACCAGAGTTACCAAGTACACATGAGGCCCCGGTGGGGATCAGAGGCAACAGGTCCATGTGAGGCCGGCTTTGGGACCATGGTCAACAGGTCTATTGAGGCCCAGGTGTGGAACATAGTAAGCAGGTCCATGTGAGTCCCCAGTGGTGACAAGAATCACCACGTCCAGGTGAGGCCCGGTGTAGACCAGGATCACCAGTTACAGGGGAGGCCCTTGAAAGAACCAGAGTCAACAGTTCGAGGTTAGGCGCAGCTTCCAACCAGGGTCAGCAGGTCGAAGTCAGGCCAAAGTGGGTTTCACAGTCACTAGGGCACGGTGAGACCCAGAGGGGAACCAGAGTCACGTGGTCGAGGTGAGGTCCAGTTGTGGAACACAGTCACCGCGTCCCGATTTTGCCCAGTTGAGGACCATGGTCAACAGGGCCAGGTGAGCCCCAGATGGGGAGTCGAGTCCCCAAATCCAGGTGAAGCCCAGGTGGGGACCATAGTCACTAGATCCAGGGTAGTCTCAGGTGCAGACCAGAAACACCAGGTGCAGGTGAAATGCAGGTGGCAACCACACACACCAGGTCCTGGTGAGGCCCTGGTGGGGACCAGAGTCATGAGGTACATGAGAAGCTAGAAACACTGCAGCCACCAGGTCCACATGATGTCCATGTGGGAACGAGAATCACCAGTTACAGGGGAGGACCAGGTGGGGATCCGACTCACCATGTCCAGGTGAGACCCAGGTGGGAACCAGTATCACCATGTCCAGGAGTGGCCCAGGTGAAGGCCAGAGTTAATAGGTCCCGCTGGGTCACTGTTATTGAACAGTGTAACCTTATCCTGATGCTACCCAGGTGGGTACTGAGACACCAGGTCCTGGTGAGGCCCAGTTGTAACCGGAGACATGAGGTCCAGGTGAGGTCCCGATGGGAACCACAGTCACCAGGTCAGGTGAGGCCATGCTTAGGATCAGAGTCACCAGTTACAGGTGAGGCACAGGTGGAGCCAGAGTCACCTGGTACAGAAAATGACAAAGTCAGGAATAGTGTTACCAGGATCAGGTCACTCCCAGTGGGGAATAGAGTAATAATGTCCCGATGATGCCCACGTAGAACCAGAGTCACCATGTCCAGATGAGGCGCAGTTGGGGAGCATATTCACTAGGTCTCGGTGAGGCCCAGTTGAGGACTAGAGTCACCAGGTTTGGTTGAGGCCTAGAGGGGTACCAGATTCACCTGGTCTATGTGACATCCAGATGGGGACCAGAGTCTCCATGTCAGAGGGAGGCCCAGAGTGGATCCAGAGTCATCATGTCCAGGTGAGGCTCAGGTGTGGAACAGAGTATCCAGGTCGTATTGATCCACAGGTGAGGACCAGAGTCAGCAGATCTGGGTGAGGCCCAGTTAGCATCAGAGTCACCAGTTCCAGGTGAGGCCAAGAAGGCGTCCAAAGCAATCAGGTCCAGGTGGGGAACAAAGTCACCAGGACTGAGTGAAGACCAGGTAAGGACCAGATTCACCAGACCCAGGTGATTCCCAGGTGGGGAACTGTGTTACCAGGTAAGGGTGAGGCCCAGGTGACAACCCCACTCACCAGGTCCAGGTGAGGCCAACCTGCAGGCCATGCAGAGGAAACATGTCCCGATGATGCCCAGGTAGGGACGAGTGATACCACGTCGAGCTGAGGCCAAACTGCAGGCCATGCAGTGGAACCATATCCCGATGATGCCCAGGTAGGGACCAGAGTTACCAGGCCCAAATGAGGCCCAGATGGAGCATATTCACTAGGTCCAGGTGAGGCCCAGTTGAGGACCAGAGTCACCAGATCTGGTTGAGTCCTAGAGGGGTACCAGAATCACCTGGTCCAGGTGACATCCAGATGGGTCCAGAGTCACCATGTCAGGGCGAGGCCCAGAGAGGTTCCAGAGTCATCATGTCCAGGTGAGGCTCAGGTATGGAACAAAGTCACCAAGTACCAAAGATGCCCAGGTGAGGACCAGAGTCACCAGGTCTGGGTGACGCGCACATAGGATCAGAGTCACCAGTTCCAGGTGAGGCCAAGAAAGAGTCCACAGCAATCAGGTCCAGGTGCGGAACAAAGTCACCAGGACCGGGTGAGGCCCAGAGGGGGACTAGATTGACCAGGTCCAGGTGAGGCCCAGGTGGTGACCAGAGTCCCCGGGTCTGAGAGAAGACCAGGTAAGTAACAGATTCACCAGGTCCAAAGGGCCACGTGGAGACCTGAGTCACCAGGTATGGGTGAGGCCCAGGTGGCAACCCCACTCACCAGGACCAGGTGAGGCCAACCTGCAGGCCAGAGTCACCATATCCAGGTGAGGCTCTAGTGGGGACCGGAGTCACAGGTAAATGTGAGTCTACAAGAACACCACAGTCAACAGGGCCAGGTGTGTTTCAAGTGGGAACGAGAGTCACCAGGTCCAGGTGAGACCCATGTGGGGACCACAGTCACCAGGTCCAGATTGAGGCCTAGGTTGGGGGACCAGATTCATCAGGACCAGTTGAGGCCAAAGTGTGGAGCAAAGTTATCATATCCCGGTGAGGCCCAGGTGGGGAACAGAGTAACCATGTCCCATTGATGCCAGGTGGGAAAAGAGTCACAAGGTCCAGATGAGGCCTAAGTGAGGAGTAGATTCACCAGGTCCTGTTTAGGCTCAGTTGAGGACCACTGTCCCCAGCACCAGGAGAGTCCCAGAGGGAGAGCAGAGTCACCCGGTTCTGGTGATATCCAGGGGTGAGCAGAGTCACCACGTCAGGGTGAGGCCCAGAGGGGACGAGAATCACTAGGTCCAGGTGAGGCCCCGATGTGGAACTGAGAAATCAGGTCGATAGATGCCCATATGTGGACCTGAGTCACCAGGTCCAGTTGAGGTCCCTGTGGGAACCAGTCTCCTCGTCCAGGTGAGGCCCACGTGGGACCACAGTCACCAGTTACAGGTGAGGCCGAGGTATATAAGAGAGTATCCAGGTCCCAGTGATGCCCATGTAAGGACCAGCGTCATCAGGTCCAGGAGAGGCCCAAATATGGATCAGAGTCATTGTGTTACAGGTGAGGCCAGATGGAGACAACACGGACCAGATTCAGGAGAGCCCCATATGGGAACCAGAGCAACCAGATCCAGGTGAGGTCCAGGTGGGACCACAGTCACAAGGTCCAGGGGAGGCGCAGGTGGCAACAGGATTCACCAAGTCCAGGTGAGACCCAGGTGCTGACCAGTCACCAGATCCAGGTGCGGACCAGCTAAGGACCAGATTCACCAGGCCTAATTGAAGCCCAAGGGGTGACCTGAGTCGCCAGGTAAGGGTGAGGCACAGAGGGGGAACCAGAGTAACCAGTTTAGTTTGAGGCACAGAATGGGACCAGAGGTCCCTGGTCAAAGGGAGACGCAGGTGTGGAATAGAGTATCCAGGTCCCAATGATGCCTGGGTGAGGACCAGAGTCACTAGGGCCATGCAGGCCCAGATGGGGAACAGAATCACTAGGTCCTGGTGAGGCATAGAATAAGACCACAGTCACCAGTATCAGGTGAGCCCCTGAGGGAACCAGAGCCACTCTATCCAGCTGAGTCCCAGGTCCATGTGAGGCCCCCGTGAGGACCAGATTCATCAGGGCGAATTGAGGCATAGCTGGGGAGAAGAGTCACCAAGTCTGGGTGCGGCCTAGGTGGGGCAAGATTCAGCAGTTCTGAGTTAGGTCAAAGTGGGGACGAGAGACACCAGGTCCAGGTGAGGCCAAACTGAGTACCAGAGTCACCAGATCCAGGTGAGGTCCATGTTGGAAAGAGAGTCACCATGTCCAGGAGAGGTCCAGAAGGGGACCAGAGTCACCAGATCCAGGTGAAGTCCAGGTGGGGACCAGAGTCACCAGATCCAGGTGAAGCCCAGGTTGGCACAGAGTCACTAGGTCCAGATGAAGCCCAGGTGAGGACCAGAGTTACCTCGTACACGTGATTCCCCGGCGGGGATCAGAGGCAAGAGGTCCATGTTGGGCCAGCTTGGGGACCATGATCAACAGGTCTACTTGAGACCCCGTTGTGGAACACAGTAACCAGGTCCAGGTGAGTCCCCGGTGGAGACAAGAGTCACCACGTCCAGGTGAGGCGCAAGTGGGGACCAGGATCACCAGGTACAGTGGAGGCCCTTGAAAGAACCAGAATCAACAGTTCGAGGTCAGGCGCAGGTGGCAACCAGGGTCAGCAGGCCCAAGTCAGGCCAAAGTGGGGTTCACAGTCACTAGGGCACGGTGAGACCCAGCGGGGGACCAGAGTCACCTGGTCCAGGTGAGGTCCAGTTGTGGAACACAGTCTCTGGGTCCCAATTTTGCCCAGTTGAGGACCTGGTTCAACAGGGCCAGGTGAGGCCCAGATGGGGACTGGAGTCCCCAAATCCAGGTGAAGCCAAGGTGGGGACCACTGTCAGTAGCTCCAGGTTTGTCTCAGGTGCAGACCAGAATCACCAGGTCCAGGTGAGGTGCAGGTGGCAACCACACTCTCCAGGTCCCGGTGAGGCCCTGGTGGGGACCAGAGTCACGAGGTACATGAGAAGCTAAAACCCTGCAGCCACCAGGTCCACATGATGTCCATGTGGGAACGAGAATCACCAGTTACAGGTGAGGCCCAGGTGGGTTTCGGACTCACCATGTCCAGGTGAGACCCAGGTGGGAACCAGTGTCACCATGTCCAGGAGTGCCCCAGGTGAAGACCAGAGTTGATAGGTCCGGCTGGGTCAATGTTAGTGTACAGTGTAACCATATCCTGATGCTACCCAGGTGGGTACCAGAGACACCATATCCTGGTGAGGCCCAGGTGGGCCCAGAGACATGAGGTCCAGGTGAGGTCCCGATGGGAACCACAGTCACCAGGTCAGGTGAGGCCATGCTTAGGATCAGAGTCACCAGTTACAGGTCTGGCCCAGGTGGAGCCAGAGTCACTTGGTACAGAAGAGGCCAAAGTCCGGACCAGAGTTACCAGGATCAGGTCAGTCCGAGAGGGGAATAGAGTAACCATGTCCCGATGATGCCCAGGTAGAACCAGAGTCACCAGGTCCAGATGGGGCGCAGGTGGGGAGCATGATCACTAGATCCCAGTGAGGCCCAGGTGAGGACCAGAGTCACCAGATCTGGTTGAGGCCTAGAGGAGTACCAGAAACACCCGGTCCAGGTGACAACCAGATGGGGACCAGAGTCACCATGTCAGGGTGAGGCCCAGAAAGGTTCCAGAGTCATCATGTCCAGGTGAGGCTCAGGTGTGGAACAGAGTCACCAGATACCAATGATGCCCAGGTGAGGACCAGAGTCACCAGGTCTGGGTGACCCGCAGATAGGATCAGAGTCACCAGTTCCAGGTGAGGCCAAGAAAGAGTCCACAGCAATCAGGTCCAGGTGGGGTACAAAGTCCCGAGGACTGGGTGAGGCCCAGATGGGGAGCAGATTCACAAGGTCCAGGTGATTCCCAGGTGGTGAACAGAGTTACGAGTTCCGGGTGAGGACCAGGTAAGGACCAGATTCACCAGGTCCAAGTGAGGCCCACGTGGGGCCCTGTGTCACCAGGCATGTGTGAGGCCCAAATGACAACCCCTCTCACCAGGTCCAGGTGAGGCCAACCTGCAGGCCATGCAGAGGAAACATGTCCCGATGATGCCGAGGTAGGGACTCGAGTTCTCAGGTCCAGGTGAGGCCAACCTCCAGGCCATGCAGTGGAACATGTCCTGATGATGCCCAGGTAGGAACCAGATTTACCAGGTCCAGGTGAGGCCAACCTGCAGGCCATGCAATGGAACCATGTCCCGATGATGCCCAGGTAGGAACCAGATTTACCAGGTCCAGGTGAGGCCAACCTGCAGGCCATGCAATGGAACCATGTCCCGATGATGCCCAGGTACGGACCAGAGTCACCAGGTCCAAATGAGGCACAGATGGAGCATATTCACTAGGTCCAGGTGAGGCCCAGTTGAGGACCAGAGTCACAAGATCAGGTTGAGGCCTAGAGAGGTACCAGAATCACCTGGTCCAGATGACATCCAGTTGGGGACCAGAGTTACCAGGTCAGGGTGAGACACAGAAAGGTTCCAGAGTCATCATGTCCAGGTGAGGCTCCGGTGTGGAACAGAGTCATCAGGTACCAATGATGCCAAGGTGTGGACCAGAGTCACCAGGTCAGGGTGACATGCAGATATGATCAGAGTCACCAGTTCCAGGTGAGGCCAAGAAAGAGTCCACAGCAATCAGGTCCAGGTGGGGAACAAAGTCACCAAGACTGGGTGAGGCACAAATGAGGACCAGATTGACCAGGTCCAGGTGAGGCCCAGGTGGTGACCAGAGTCCCCGGGTCTGGGAGAGGACCAGGTAAAGACCAGATTCACCAGGTCCAAGAGGCCCACGTGGGAACCTGAATCACCAGGTATGGATGACTCCCAGGTGACAACCCCACTCACCAGGTCCAGGTGAGGCAAACCTGCAGGCCAATGTCACCAGATCGACGTGAGGCCCTAGCGGGGACCAGAGTCACCATGTAAATGTGAGTCTACCAGAACACCACTGTCACCAGGGCCAGGTGTGGTTCATGTGGGAACGAGAGTCACGAGGTCCAGGTGAGACCCAGGTGGGGACCACAGTCATCAGGTCCAGATTGAGGCCTAGGTGGGGGGACCAGAGTCATCAGGACCAGTTGAGGCCAAAGTATAGAGAAAAGTTATCATGTCCAGGTGAGGCCCAGGTGGGGAAGGGAGTAAACATGTCCCAGTGATGCCAGGTCGGAAAAGAGTCACAAGGTCCAGACGCGGCCTAAGTGAGGAGTAGATTCACCAGGTCCTGTTGAGGCCCAATTGAGCACCAGAGTCCCCAGCTCCAGGTGAGTCCCAGAGGGGGACCAGAGGCACCCGGTTCTGGTGATATCCAGGTGGGGACCACAGTCACCATGTCAGGGTGACGCGCAGAGGGGGACGAGAATCACTAGGTCCAGGTGAGGACCCGATGTGGAACTGAGAAACCAGGTCCCATGATGCCCATATGAGGACCTGAGTCACCAGGTCCATGTGAGGTCCTTGTGGGAACCAGTCACCTCGACCAGGTGAGGCACAGGTGGGACAACAGTCACCAGGTCCAGGTGAGGCCCAGGTATATAAGAGAGTATCCACGTCCCAATAATGCCCAGGTAAGGACCTGAGTCAACAGGTCCAGGAAAGGCCCAAATATGGATCAGAGTCATTGTGTTCCATGTGAGGCAAGATGGAGACCACAGGAACCAAGACAAGGAGAGCCCCATATGGGAACCAGAGCCACGAGATCCAGGTGAGGTCCACGTGCGGCCACAGTCACAAGGTCCAGGTGATGCACAGGTGGCAACAGGATTCACCAAGTCCAGGTGAAGCCCAGGTGGCGACCAGTCACGACATCCAGGTGCGGACCAGCTAAGGACCAGAATGACCAGGCCCAAGTGAACCCCAAGGGGTGACCAGAGTCACCAGGTAAGGGTGAGGCCCAGAGAGGGAACCAGAGTAACCATTTAGTTTGAGGCCCAGAATGGGACCAGAGGTCCCTGGTCAAAGTGAGGCTCTTGTGGGATATAGAGTATCCAGGTCCCAGTGATGCCTGGGTGAGGACCAGAGTCACAAGGGCCATGCAGGCCCAGATGGGGAACAGAATCACTATGTCCTGTTGAGGCATAGAAACACACCCCAGTCAGCAGTATCAGGTGAGCCCCTTGTGGGAACCAGAGCCACTCTCTCCAGCTGAGTCGCAGGTCCATGTGAGGCCCATGCGAGGATCAGATTCATCAGGTCGAATTGAGGCATAGCTGGGGACAAAATCACCAGGTCTGGGTGCGGCCTAGGTGGGGCAAGATTCAGCAGTTCTGAGTTAGGTCAAAATGGGGACGAGAGACACCAGGTCCAGGTGAGGCCAAACTGAGGACCAGAGTCACCAGATCCAAGTGAGGTCCATGTTGGAAAGAGAGTCACCAGATCCAGGTGAAGCCCAGTTGGGGACCAGAGTCACTAGGTCCAGTTGAGGCCCAGGTGAGGACCAGAGTTACCAGGTACACGTGAGGCCTTGGTGGGGATCAAAGGCAACAGGTCCATGTGAGGCCGGCTTGGGGACCATGGTCAACAGGTCTACTTGAGGCCCAGGACTGGAACATAGTAAGCAGGTTCAGGTGAGTCCTCCGTGGTGACAAGTGTCACCACGTCCAG
The DNA here is from genome assembly GCF_048164855.1 of Canis lupus baileyi. Classification (NCBI taxonomy): domain Eukaryota; kingdom Metazoa; phylum Chordata; class Mammalia; order Carnivora; family Canidae; genus Canis; species Canis lupus. Next base: position 29,461,164 of record NC_132874.1, on the reverse strand, counting down.
GTGAGTCCCTGGTGGGGACCAGGATCACCAGGTACAGGGGAGGACCTTGAAAGAACCAGAGTCAACAGTTCGAGGTCAGGCGCAGGTGGCAACAAGTGTCAGGAGGTCCAAGTCAGGCAAAAGTGGGGTTGACAGTCACTAGGGAACGGTGAGACCCAGAGGGGGACCAGAGTCATGTGGTCCAGGTGAGGTCCAGTTGTGGAACACAGTCACCGGGTCCCAATTTTGCCCAGGTGAGGACCATGGACAACAGGGCCAGGTGAGGCCCAGATGGGGACCGGAGTCCCCAAATCCAGGTGATGCCCAGGTGGGGACCAGTCACCAGATCCAGGTTAGTCTCAGGTGCAGACCAGAATCACCAGGTCCAGGTGAGGCGCAGGTGGCAACCACACTCACCAGGTCCCGGTGAGTCCCTGGTGGGGACCAGAGTCACGAGGTACATGAGAAGCTAGAAACACTGCAGCTACCAGGTCCACATGATGTCCATGTGGGAACGAGAATCACCAGTTACAGGTGAGGACCAGGTGGGGATCCGACTCACCATTTCCAGGTGAGACCCAGGTGGGAACCAGTGTCACCATGTCCAGGTGTGGCCCAGGTGAAGACCAGAGTTAATAGGTCCGGCTGGGTCACTGTTAGTGAACAGTGTAACCATATCCTAATGCTACCCAGGTGGGTACCAGAGACACCAGGTCCTGGTGAGGCCCAGGTGGGACCAGAGACATGAGTCCGGGTGAGGTCCCAATGGGAACCACAGTCACCAGGTCAGGTGAGGCCATGCTTAGGATCAGAGTCACCAGTTACAGGTGAGGCCCAGGTGGAGCCAATGTCACCTGGTACAGAAGAGGCCAAAGTCAGGACCAGAGTTACCAGGATCAGGTCAGTCCCAGTGGGGAATAGAGTAACCTTGTCTCGATGATGCCCAAGTAGAACCAGAGTCTCCAAGTCCAGATGAGGCGCAGGTGGGGAGCATGTTCACTAGGTCCCCGTGAGGCCCAGTTGAGGACCAGAGTCACCAGGTCAAGTTGAGGCCTAGAGGGATACCAGATTCATCTGGTCTAGGTGACATCCGGATGGGGACCAGAGTCATCATGTCAGGGTGAGGCCCTGAGGGGATCCAGAGTCATCATGTCCAGGTGAGGCTCAGGTGTGGAACAGAGTATCTAAGTCATAATGGTCCATAGGAGAGGACCAGAGTCACCAGATCTGGGTGAGGCCCACTTAGGATCAGAGTCACCCGTTCCAGGTGAGGCCAAGATGGAGTCCACAGCAATCAGGTCCAGGTGGGGTGACAAATTCACCAGGATTGGATATGGACCACATAGGGACCAAATTAACCTGGTTCAGGTGATTCCCAGGTGGTTACCCGAGTTAGGAGTTTCGGGTGAGGACCAGGTAAGGACCAGATTCACCAGGTCCAAGTGAGGCCCACGTGGGGACCTGTGTCACCAGGCATGGGTGAGGCCAAGGTGGCAACGCCACTCACCAGGTCCAGGTGAGTCCAACCTGCAGGCCATGCAGAGGAACCATGTCCCGATAATGCCCAGGGAGGAAGTAGAGTTACCGGGACAGGTGAGGCCAACCTGCAGGCCATGTGTGGAACCATGTCCCGATGATGCCCAGGTAGGGACCAGAGTTACCAGGTCCAGGTGAGGCCAACCTGCAAGTCATGCAGTGGAACCATGTCCCGATGATGTCCAGGTAGTGACCAGAGTCACCAGGTGCAAATTTGGCCCAGATGGAGCATATTCACTAGGTCCAGGATAGGCCCAGTTGAGAACCAGAGTCACCAGATCTGGTTGAGGCCTAGATGGCTACCAGAATCACCTGGTTCAGGTGAAATCCAGATGGGTCCAGAATCACCAGGTCAGGGTGAGGCCCAGAGGGGTTCCAGAGTCATCATGTCCAGGTGAGGCTCTGGTGTGGAACAGAGTAACCAGGTACCAATGATGCCCAGGTGAGGACCAGAGTCACCAGGTCTGGGTGACGCGCAGATAGGATCAGAGTCACCAGTTCCCGGTGAGGCCAAGAAAGAGTCCACAGAAATCAGGTCCAGGTGGGGAACAAAGTCACCAGGACTTGTTGAGGCCCAGATGGGGACCAGATTCACAGGTCCAGATGAGGCCCAGTTGGGGACCAGAGTCCCCGGGTCTGGGAGAGGACCAGGTAACGACCAGATTAACAGGTCCAAGAGGCCCACGTGGGGAACTGAGTTACCAGGTATGGGATGGCAACCCCACTCACCAGGTCCAGGTGAGGACAACCTTCAGGCCAGAGTCACCAGATCCAAGTGAGGCCCTAGTGGGGACCGGAGTCACCAGGTAAATGTGCGGCTACAAAAATACCACAGTCACCAGGTCCAGGTGTGGTTCATGTGGGAACGAGAGACACCAGGTCCAGGTGAGAACCAGGTGGGGACCACAGTAACCAGGTCCAGATTGAGGCATAGGTGGGGGGACCAGGGTCATAAGGACCAGTTGAGGCTAAAGTGTGGAGCAAAGTTATCATGTCCAGGTGAGGCCCAGGTGGGGAACAGAGTAACCATGTCCCATTGATGCCAGGTGGGAAAAGAGTCACAAGGTCCCGGTGAGGCGCAGGTGGCAACAGGATTCACCAAGTCCATGTGAAGCCCAGGTGGGGACCACAGTCACCAGATCCAGGGTAGTCTCAGGTGCAGACCAGAATCACCAGGTCCAGGTGTGGTGCAGGTGGCTACCAAACTCACCAGGTCCCGGTGAGGCATTGGTGGGGACCAGAGTCACGAGGTACATGAGAAGCTAGAAACACATAGAATCCCTGGGTGGCGCAGCGGTTTGGCGCCTGCCTTTGGCCCAGGGCGCGATCCTGGTGACCCGGGATCGAATCATACGTCGGGCTCCCGGTGCATGGAGCCTGCTTCTCCCTCTGCCTGTGTCTCTGCCTCTCTCTCTCTCTGTGACTATCATAAATCAATAAAAATTAAAAAAAAAGATTCTAGAAACACTGCGGCCAACAGGTCCACATGATCTCCATGTGGGAACGAGAATCACCAGTTACAGGTGAGGACCAGGTGGGGATCGGACTCACCATGTCCAGGTGTGGCCCAGGTGAAGACCAGAGTTAATAGGTCCGGCTGGGTCACTGTTAGTGAACAGTGTAACCGTATCCTAATGCTACCAAGGTGGGTACCAGAGACACCAGGTCCTGGTGAAGCCCAGTTGGGACCAGAGACATGAGGTCCAGGTGCGGTCCCGATGGGAACCACAGTCACCAGGTCAGGTGAGGCCATCCTTAGGATCAGAGACACCAGTTACAGGTGAGGCCCAGGTGGAGCCAGAGTCACCTGGTACAGAAGAGACCAAAGTCAGGACCAGAGTTACCAGGATCAGGTCAGTCCCAGTGTTGAATAGAGTAACCATGTCGCGATGATGCCCAGGTAGAACCAGATTTACCAGGTCCAGATGAGTTGCAGGTGGGAGCATATTCACTAGGTTCCGGTTAGGCCAAGTTGAGGACCGAGTCACCAGGTCTAGTTGAGGCTTGGAGGGGTACCAGATTCACCTGGTCTAGGTGACATCCAGATGGGGACTCTAGTCACCATGTCAGGCTGAGGACCAGAGGGGATCCAGAGTCATCATGTCCAGGTGAGGCTCACGTTGGAACAGAGTATCCAGGTCATAATGGTCCACAGGTGAGGACCAGAGTCACCAGATCTGGGTGAGGCCCAGTTAGGATCAGAGTCACTAGTTCCAAGTGAGGGCCAAGAAGGAGTACACAGCAATCAGGTCCAGGTGGGAACAAAGTCACCAGGATTGGGTGAGGCCCAATGGGGACCAGAATCACAATGCCCAGGTGATTCCCAGGTGATGACCAGAGTTACCAGTTCCGGGTGAGGACAAGGGAAGGACCAGATTCACCAGGTCCACGTGAGGCCCACGTCGGAACCTGTGTCACCAGGCATGGGTGAGTCTCAGGTGACAACCCCACTCATTAGGTCCAAGTGAGGCCAACCTGCAGGCCATGCCGAGGAACCATGTCCTGATGATGCCCAGGTGGGGTCTAGAGTTATCAGGTCCAGGTGAGGCACACCTGCAGGCCATGGAGTGGAATCATGTCCCGGTAATGCCGAGGTAAGGATCAGAATCACCATGTCCAAATGAGGCCCAGATGGAGCATATTCACTAGGTCTAGGTGAGGCCCTGTTGAGGACCAGAGTCACCAGATCTGGTTGAGCCCTATAAGGGTACCAGAATCACCTGGTTCAGGTGACATCGAGATGGGGACCAGAGTCACCAGGTCAGGGTGATGCCCAGAGAGGTTCCAGAGTCATCATGTCCAAGTGAGGCTCAGGTGTGGAACAGAGTCACCAGGTGCCAATGATGCCCAGTTGAGGACCAGATTCACCAGGTCTGGTGACGCGCAGATAGGATCAGAGACACCAGTTCCAGGTGAGGCCAAGAAGGCGTCCACAACAATCAGGTCCATGTGGGAACAAAGTCACCAGGACTGGGTGAGGCCCAGATGGGGACCAGTTTCACCAGGCCCAGGTGATTCCCAAGTGGTGACCAGAGTTACCAGTTCTGGGAAGGACCAGATAAGGACCAGATTCACCAATCCAATTGAGACCCACGTGGGGACCTGTGTGACCATGTATGGGTGAGGCACAATTGGCAACCCCACTCACCAGGTCCAGGTGAGGCCAACCTGCAGGCGATGGAGAGGAACCGTGTCCCGATGATGCCCAGGTAGGGACCAGAGTTACCAGGCCCAAGTGAGGCCAACCTGCAGGCCATGCAGTGGAACCATATCCCTATGATGCCCAGGTAGGGACCAGAGTCACCAGGTCCAAATGAGGCCCACATGGAGCATATTCACTAGGTCCAGGTGAGGCCCAGTTGAGGACCAGAGTCACCAGATCTGGTTGAGGCCTAGAGGGATACGAGAATCCCCTGTTCCAGGTGACATCCAGATGGGGACCAGAGTCACCAGAGAAGAGTAAGGCTCAGAGAGGTTACAGAGTCATCATGTCCAGGTGAGGCTCAGGTGTAGAACAGAGTCACCATGTACCAATGATGCCCAGGTGAGGACCAGAGTCACCAGGTCTGGGTGACGCGCAGATACGATCAGAGTCACCAGTTCCAGGTGAGGCCAAGAAAGAGTCCACAGCAATCAGGTCCAGGTGGGGAACAAAGTCACCAGGACTGGGTGAGACCCAGATGGGGACCAGATTCACCAGATCCAGGTGAGGCCCAGGTGGTGACCAGAGTCCCCGGGTCTGGGAGAGGACCAGGTAATGACCAGATTCACCAGGTCCAAGAAGCCCACGTGTGGACCTGAGTCAACACGTATGGGTGAGGCCCATGTGGCAACCCGACTCACCAGGTCCAGGTGAGGCCAACCTGCAGGTCAGAGTCACCAGATCCAGGTGAGGCCCTAGTGGGGACCGGATTCACAGGTAAATGTGAGTCTACAAGAACACCACAGTCAACAGGGCCAGGTGTGTTTCAAGTGGGAACGAGAGTCACCAGGTCCAGGTGACACCCAGGTGGGGACCACACTCACCAGGTCCAGATTGAGGTGTAGGTGGGGGGACAAGATTCATCAGGACCAGTTGAGGCCAAAGCGTGGATCAAAGTTATCATGTCCAGGAGAGGCCCAGGTGGGCAACAGTGTAACTATGTCCCATTGATGCCAGGTGGAAAAAGAGTCACAAGGTCCAGACGAGGCCTAAGTGAGGAGTAGATTCACCAGGTCCTGTTGAGGCCCAGCTGAGGACCAGTGTCTCCAGCTCCGGGAGAGTCCCAGAGGGGAACCAGAGTCACCCGGTTCTGGTGATATCCAGGGGTGACCAGAGTCACCACGTCAGGTTGAGGCCCAGAGGGGGACGAGAATCACTAGGTCCAGGTGAGGCCCCGATGTGGAACTGAGAAACCAGGTACCATGATGCCCATATGAGGACCTGAGTCACCAAGTCCAGGTGAGGTCCCTGTGGGAACCAGTCACCTCATCCAGTAGAGGCCCGGGTGGGACCACAGTCACCAGGTCCACGTAAAGTCCAGGTGGGGACCAAAGTCTCCAGATCCAGGTGAAGCCCAGGTGGGGACCACAGTCACCAGGTCTAGGTGAGGCCCAGGTATATAGAGAGTATATCCAGGTCCCAATAATGCCAAGGTAAGGACAGAGTAAACAGGTCCAGGAGAGGCCCAAGTATGGATCAGAGTCATTTTGTTCCAGGTGAGGCCAGATGGAGACCACAGGAACCAGGTCCAGGAGAGCCCCATATGGGAACTAGAGCCACCAGATCCAGGTGAGGTCCAGGTGAGACCACTGTCACAAGGTCCAGGGGAGGCGCAGATGGCAACAGGATTCACCAAGCACAGGTGAGGCCCAGGTGGCGACCTGTCCCCAGATCCATGTGTGGACCAGCTAAGGACCAGATTCCCCAGGCCCAAGTGAAGCCCAAGGGGTGACCAGAGTCACCACGTAAGGGTGAGGCCCAGAGTGGAACCAGAGTAACCAGTTTAGTTTGAGGTCCAGAATGGGACCAGAGGTCACTGGTCAAAGTGAGGTCCAGGTGTGGAACAGAGTATCCAGGTCCCAATGATGCCTGGGTGAGGACCAGAGTCCCTAGGGCCATGCAGGCCCAGATGGGGAACAGAATCACCAGGTCCTGGTGAGACATAGAATAAGACCACATTCAGAAGTATCAGGTGAGCCCCTTGTGGGAACCAGAGCCACTCTATCCAGCTGAGTCCCAGGTCCATGTGAGGCCCACGTGAGGACCAGATTCATCAGGTTGAATAGAGGCATAGCTGGGGACAAGAGTCACCAGGTCTGGGTGCGGCCTAGGTGGGTCAAGATTCAGCAGTTCTGAGTTAGGTCCAAGTGGGGATGAGAGACACCAGGTCCAGGTGAGGCCAAACTGAGGACCAGAGTCACCAGATCCAGGTGAGGTCCATGTTGGAAAGAGAGTCACCAGGACCAGGACAGGTCCAGGTGGGGATCAGAGTCACCAGATCCAGGTGAAGCCCAGGTGGGGACCAGAGTCACTAGGTCCAGATGAGGCCCAGGTGAGGACCAGAGTTACCAGGTACACGTGAGTCGCCGGTAGGTATCAGAGGCAACAGGTCCATGTGAGGCAGGCTTGGGGACCATGGTCAAGAATTCTACTTGTGGCCCAGTGTGGAACACTGTAACCAGGTCCAAGTGAGTCCCCGGTGGTGACAAGAGTCACCAGGTCCAGGTAAGGCCCAGGTGGGGACCAGGATCACCAGGTACAGGGGAGGCCCTTGAAAGAACCAGAGTCAACATTTCGAGGTCAGGCGCAGGTAGCAACCAGGGTCAGCAGGTCCAAGTCAGGCCAAAGTGGGGTTCACAGTCACTAGAGCACGGTGAGACCCAGAGGGGGACCAGAGTAACCTGGTCCAGGTGAGGTTCATTTGTGGAACACAGTCACCGGGTCCCAATTTTGCCCAGTTGAGGACCATGGTCAACAGGGCCAGGTGAGGCCCAGATGGGAATCGGAGTGCCCAAATCCAGGTGAAGCCCAGATTGGCACCATAGTCACCCGATCCAGGGTAGTCTCAGGTGCAGACCAGAATCACTAGGTCCAGGTGAGGTGCAGGTGGCAACCACACTCACCAGGTCCCGGTGAGGCCCTGGTGGAGACCAGAGTCACGAGGTACATGAGAAGCTAGAAACTCTGCAGCCACCAGGTCCACATGATGTCCATGTGGGAACGAGAATCCAAGTGAGGCCAACCTGCAGGCCATGCAAAGGAACCATGTCCCGATGATGACCAGGTAGGGACCAGAGTCACCAGGTCCAGATGAGGCGCAGGTGAGGAGCATGTTCACTAGGTCCCGGTGAGGCCCAGTTGAGGACCACTGTCACCAGATCTGGTTGAGGCTTAGAGGGGTACCAGAATCACCTCGTCCAGGTGACATCCAGATGGGGACCAGAGGCATCAGTTCAGGGAGAGGCCCAGAGTGGTTCCAGAGTCATCATGTCCAGGTTAGGCTCAGGCGTGGAACAGGGTCACCAGGTACCAATGATGCTCAGGTGAGGCCCAGAGTCACCAGATCTGGGTGACGCGCAGATAGGATCAGAGTCACCAGGTCCAGGTGAGGCCAAGAAAGAGTTCACAGCAATGAGGGCCACGTGGGGAACAAAGTCACCAGGACTGGGTGAGGCCCAGATGGTGACCAGATTCACCAGGTCCAGGTGAGGCCCAGGTGGTGACCAGAGTCCCCGGGTCTGGGACAGGACCAGGTAAGGACCAGATTCACCAGGTCCAAGAGGCCCACGAGGGGAATTGAGTCACCAGCTATGTGTGAGGCCCAGGTGGCAACCCCACTCACCAGGTCAAGGTGAGGCCAACCGGCAGGCCAGAGTCACCAGATCCAGGTGAGGCCCTAGTGGGGACCAGTGTCACCAGGTAAATGTGAGTCTACAAGAACACCACAGTCACCAGGTCCAGGTGAGGTTCATGTGGGAACGAGAATCACCAGTTACAGGTGAGGACCAGGTGGGGATCCGACACACCATGTCCAGGTGAGACCCTGGTGGGAACCAGTTACACCCTGTCCAGGTGTGGCCCAGGTGAAGACCAGAGTTAATAGTTCCGCCTGGGTCACTGTTAGTGAACAGTGTAACCATATCCTGATGCTACCTTGGTGGACACCAGAGACACCAGGTCCTGGTGAGGGTCAGGAGGGACCAGAGACATGAGGTCCAGGTGAGGTTCCATTTGGAACCACAGTCACCAGGTCTGGTGAGGCCAAGATTTGGATCAGAGTCACCAGCTAGAGGCCAGGACCAGGTGGAGCCAGAGTCACCTGGGACAGAAGAGGCCAAGGTCAGGACCAGAGTTACCAGGATCAGGTCAGTCCCAGTGGGGAATAGAGTAACCATGTCCCGATGATGACCAGGTAGAACCAGAGTCACCAGGTCCAGATGAGGCGCAGTTGGGGAGCATATTCACTAGGTCCCGGTGAGGCCCATTTGAGGACCAAAATGCCCAGGTCTAGTTGAGGCCTACAGGGTACCAGATTCACCTGGGGTAGGTGACATCCAGATGGGGACCAGAGTCACGGTGTCAGGGTGAGGCCCAGAGGGGATCCAGAGTCATGTCCAGGTGAGGGTCCGGTGTGGAACAGAGTATCCAGGTCATAATGGTCCACAGGTGAAGACCATAGTCACCAGATCTGGGTGAGGCCCACATAGCATCAGACTCACCAGTACCAGGTGAGGCCAAGAATTGTACACAGCAATCAGGTCCCGGTGGGGAACAAAGTCACCAGGACTGGGTGAGGCCCAGATGGGGACCAGATTCACCAGGTCCAGGTGATTCCCAGGTGGTGACCAGAGTTACCATTTCCGGGTGAGGACCAGGTAAATTCCAGATTCACCAGGTCCAAGTGAGGCCCACGTGGGGACCTGTGTCACCGGTATGGGTGAGGCCCAGATGTCAACCCCACTCACCAGGTCCAGGGGAGGCCAACCTTCCGGCCATGCAGAGGAACGGTGTCCCGATAATGCCCAGGTATGGACCAGAGTTACGAGTTGCAGGTGAGGCCCTAATGGGGACCGGAGTCACCAGGTAAATGTGAGTCTACAAGAACACCACAGTCACCAGGTCCTGGTGTGGTTCATGTGGGAACAGGAGTCACCAGGTCCAGGTGAGATCCAGGTGGGGACCACAGTCACCGGGTTCTGGTGATATCCAGCTGGAGACCAGAGTCACCACGTCAGGGTGAGGCCTAGAGGGGGACGAGTATCACTAGGTCCAGGTGACTCCCCGATGTGGAACTGACAAACCAGGTCCCATAATGCCCATATGAGGACCTGAGTCACCAGGTCCAGGTGAGATCCCTGTGGGAACCAGGCACCTCGTCCAAGGGAGGCCCAGGTGGGACCACATTCACCAGGTCCAGGTGAGGCCCAGGTATATAAGTGAGTATCCAGGTCCCAATGAGGCCAGGTAAGGACCAGAGACAACAGATCCAGGATAGGCCCAAATATGGATCAGTATCATTGTTTTCCAGGTGAGGCCAGATGGAGACCACATTCACCAGGTCCAGGTGAGGCCCAGGTGGTGACCAGAGTCCCCGGGTCTGGGACAGGACCAGGTAAGGACCAGATTCACCAGGTCCAAGAGGCCCACGAGGGGAATTGAGTCACCAGCTATGTGTGAGGCCCAGGTGGCAACCCCACTCACCAGTTCAAGGTGAGGCCAACCTGCAGGCCATGCTGAGGAACCATGTCCCGATGATGCCCAGGTTGGGACCAGAGTTACCAGGTTCATGTTTGGCCAACCTGCAGGCCATGCAGTGGAACCATGTCCCGATGATGCCCAGGTAGGTACCAGAGTCACCAGGTCCAAATTAGGCCCAGATGGAGCATATTCACTAGGTTCAGGTGAGGCCCAGTTGAGGACCAGAGGCACCAGAACTGGTTGAGGCCTAGAGGGGTACCAGAATCACCTGGTCCAGTGACATCCAGATGGGGATCAGAGTCACCAGGTCAGGGTGATTCCCCGCCAGGTTCCAGAGTCATCATGTCCAGGTGAGGCACAGGTTCGAACAGAGTCACCAGGTACCAATGATGCCCAGGTTAGGACCAGAGTCACCAGGTCTGAGTGACGCGCAGATAGGATCAGAGTCACCAGATCCAGGTAAGGCCCTAGTGGGGACCGGAGACACCAGGTAAATGTGAGACTACAAGAACAACACAGTCATCAGGTCCAGGTGTGTTTCATGTGGGAATGAGAGTCACAGGTCCAATGAGACCCAGGTGGGGACCACAGTCACCAGGTCCAGATTGAGGTCTAGATGGGGGGACCAGAATCATCAGGATCAGTTGAGGCCAAAGTGTGGAGCAAAGTTATCATGTCCAGGTGAGTCCCAGGTGGGGTACAGAGTAACCATGTCCAATTGATGCCAGGTGGGAAAAGAGTCAGAAGGTCCAGAAGACGCCTAAGTGAGGAATAGATTCACCAGCTCCTGTTGAGGCCCAGTTGAGTGCCAGTGACCCCAGCTCCGCGTGAGTCCCGAGGGGGACCAGAGTCACCCGGTTCTGGTGATATCCAGGGGGGGACCAGAGTCAGCACGTGAGGTTGTGGCCCAGAGGGGAATGAGAATCACTAGGTCCAGGTGAGGCCCCGATGTGGAACTCAGAAACCAGGTCCCATGATATCCATATGAGGACCTGAGTCACCAGATCCAGGTGAGGTCCCTGTGGGAACCAGTCACCTCGTCCAGGTGAGGCCCAGGTGGGAACACAGTCACCAGGTCCAGGTGAGGCCCTAGTATATAAGAGAGTATCCAGGTCCCAATGATGCCCAGGTAAGGACAAGAGTCAACAGGTCCAGGAGAGGACCAAATATGGATCAGAGTCATTGTGTTCCAGGTGAGGCCAGATGGAGACCACAGGAACCAGGTCCAGAGAGCCCCATATGAGAACCAGAGCCACCAGATCCAGGTGAGGTCCAGGTGGGACCACAGTCACAAGGTCCTGGTGAGGTGCAGGTGGCAACAGGATTCACCAAGTCCAGGTGAGATCCAGGTGGCGACCAGTCACCAGATCCAGGTGCGGACCAGCTAAGGACCAGATTCACCAGGTACAAGTGAAGCCCAAGGGTGACCAGAGTCACCAGGTAAGGGTGAGGCCCAGAGGGGATACCAGAGTAACCAGTTTAGTTTGAGGCCCAGAATGGGACCAGAGGTCCCTGGTCAAAGTGAGGCCCAGGTGTGGAATTGAGATCCAGTTCCCAATGATTCCAGGTTGAGGACCAGAGTCACTAGGGCCATGCAGGCCCAGATGGGGAACAGAATCACTAGGTCCTGGTGAGGCATAGAATAAGACCACAGTCACCAGTATCAGGTGAGCCCCTTGTGGGAACCAGAGCCACTCTATCCAGCTGAGTCCCAGGTCCATGTGAGGCCCACGTGAGGACCAGATTCATTAGGGCAACTTGAGGCATAGCTGAGGACAAGAGTCACCAGGTCTCGGTGCGGCCTAGGTGGGGCAAGATTCAGCAGTTTTGAGTTAGTTCAAAGTGGGGACGAGAGAAACCAGATCCAGGTGAGGCCAAACTGAGGACCAGAGTCACCAGATCCAGGTGAGGTCCATGTTGGAAAGAGAGTCACCATGTCCAGGAGAGTTCCAGGTGGGGACCAGAGTCACCAGATCCAGGTGAAGTACAGGAGGGGACCAGAGTCACCAGATCCATGTGAAGCCCAGGTGGGGACCAGAGTCAATAGGTCCAGATGAGGCCCAGGTGAAGACCAGAGTTACCAGGTACACGTGAGGCCCCGGTGGGGATCAGAGGCAACAGGTCCATGTGAGGCCGGCTTGGGGACCATGGTCAACAAGTCTACTTGAGGCCCAGATGTGGAACACAGTAAGCAGCTCCAGGTGAGTACGCGGTTGTGACATGAGTCACCACGTCCAGGTGAGACCCAGGTGGGGACCAGGATCACAAGGTACAGGGGAGGCCCATGAAAGTACCAGAGTCAACAGTTCGAGGTGAGGCACAGGTGGTAACCAGGGTCAGCAGGTCCAAGTCAGGGCAAAGTTGGGTTTACGGTCACTAGGGCTCGGTGAGACCCAGAGGGAGACCAGAATCACCTGGTCCAGGTGAGGTCCAGTTGTTGAACACAATCACCGGGTCCCAATTTTGCCCAGTTGAGGACCATGGTCAACAGGGCCAGGTGAGGCTCAGATGGAGACCGGAGTCCCCAAAGCAGGTGAAGCCCAGGTGGGGACCATAGTCACCAGATCCAGGGTAGTCTCAGGTGCAGACCAGAATGACCAGGTCCACTTGAGGTGCAGGTGGCAACCACACTCACCAGGTCCCTGTGAGGCCCTGGTGGGGACCAGAGTCACGAGGTACATGAGAATCTAGAAACACTGCAGCCACCAGGTCCACATGATGTCCATGTGGGAACGAGAATCACCAGTTACAGGTGAGGACCAGTTTTGGATCCGACTCACCATGTCCAGGTGAGACCCAGGTGGGAACCAGTGTCAACATGTCCAGGTGTGGCCCAGGTGAAGAGCAGAGTTAATAGCTCCGGCTGGGTCACTGTTAGTGAACAGTGTAACCGTATCATGATGCTACCAAGGTGGGTACCAGAGACACCAGGGTCTGGTGAAGCCCAGTTGGGACCAGAGACATGAGGTCCAGGTGCGGTCCCAATGGGAACCACAGTCACCAGGTCAGGTGAGGCCATGCTTAGGATCAGAGTCACCAGTTACCGGTGAACCCAAGGTGGATCCAGAGTCACCTGGTACAGAAGAGGCCAAATCAGGACCAGAGTTACCAGGATCAGGTCAGTCCCAGGGGGGAATACAGTAAACATGTCCCGATGATGCCCAGGTAGAACCAGAGTTACCAGGTCCAGATGAGGCACAGTTGGGGAGCATATTCACTAGGCCCGGTGAGGCCCAGTTGAGGACCAGAGTCACCAGGTCTAGTGGAGGCCTAGAGGGGTACCAGATTCACCTGGTCTATGTGACATCCACATGAGGACCAGAGTAACCACGTCAGGGTGAGGCCCAGAGTGGATCCAGAGTCATCATGTCCAGGTGAGGCTCACGTGTGGAACAGAGTATCCAGTTCATAATGGTCCACAGGGGAAGACAAGAGTCAGCAGAATGAGTTAGGCCCAGTTAGGATGAGAGTCACCAGTTCCAGGTGAGGCCAAGAAGGAGTCCACAGCAATCAGTTCCAGGTGGGGAACAAAGTCATCAGGACTGGGGGAGGCCCAGATGGGGACCAGATTCACCCTGGCCAGGTGATTCCCAGGTGGTGACCAGAGTTACCAGTTCTGGGTGAGGACCAGGTAAGGATCAGATTCACCAGGTCCAAGTGAGGCCCACTTTTGGACCTATGTCACCAGGTATGTGTGAGGCCCATGTGGAAACCCCACTCACCAGGTCCAGGTGTGGCCAACCTGCAGGCCATGCAGAGGAACGGTGTCCCGATGAAGCCCAGGTAGGGGCCAGATTTACCAGGTCCAGGTGAGGCCAACCTGCAGGCCATGCAGTGGAACCATCTCCCGATGATGCCCAGGTAGGGAGCAGAGTCACCAGGTCCAAATGTGGCCCACATCGAGTATATTCACTAGGTCCAGGTGAGGCCCAGTTGAGGACCAGAGTCACCAGATCTGGTTGAGGCCTAGAGGGGTACCAGAATCACCTGGTCCAGGTGACATCCAGATGGGGACCAGAGTCACCAGGTCAGGGTGAGGCCCAGAGAGGTACCAGAGTCATCATGTCCAGGTGAGGCTCAGGTGTGGAACAGAGTAATCAGGTACCAATGATGCCCAGGTGAGTTCCAGAGTCACCAGATCTGGGTGACGCGCAGATAGGATCAGAGTCACCAGTTCCAGGTGAGGCAAAAAGAGTCCACAGCAATCAGGTCCAAGTGGGGAACAAAGTCACCAGGACTCGGTGAGGCCAAGATATGGAACAGATTCACTAGGTCCAGGTGAGGCCCAGGTCGTGACCAGAGTCCCCGGGTCGGGGAGAGGACCAGGTAAGTACTAGATTCACCAGGTCCAAGAGGCCCACGTAGGGACCTGAGTCACCAGGTATGGGTGAGGCCCAGGTGACAACCCCACTCACCAATTCCAGGTGAAGCCAACACAGCAGGCCAGAGTCACCAGATCCAGGTGAGGCCCTAGACGGGAACGGAGTCACCAGGTAAATGTGAGTCTACAAGGACACCACAGTCACCAGGTCCAGGTGTGGTTCATGTGGGAACGAGAGGCAACAGGTCAAGGTGAGACCCAGGTGGGGACCACAGTCACCAGGTCCAGATTGAGGCCTTGGTGGGGGGACCAGTGTCATCAGGACCAGTTGAGGCCAAAGTGCGGAGAACAGTTATCATGTCCAAGTGAGGCCCAGGTGGGGAACAGAGTAACCATATCCCATTGATGCCAGGTGGGATAAGAGTCACAAGGTGCAGACGAGGCCTAAGTGAGGAGTAGATTCACCAGGTCCTGTTAAGGCCCAGTTGAGTACCAGTCTCCCCAGCTCCGGGTGAGTCCCAAAGGGGGACCAGAGTCACCCGGTTCTTGTGATATCCAGGTGAGGACCAGAGTCAACAGGTCAGGGTGAGGCCCAGAGGGGGACGAGAATCACTAGGTCCAGGTGAGGCCCCGATTTGGAACTGAGATAACAGGTCCCATGATGCCGATTTGAGGACCTGAGTCACCAGGTCCAGGTGAGGTCCCTGTGGGAACCAGTGACCTCATCCAGGTGAGGCCCAGGTGGGACCACAGTCACCAGGTCCAGGTGACGCCCAGGTATATAAGAGAGTATCCAGGTCCCAATGATGCCCAGGTAAGGACCAGAGTCCACAGGTCCAAGAGAGGCACAAATATGGATCAGAGTCATTGTGTTCCAGGTGAGGCTAGATGGAGACCACAAGAACCAGGTCCAGGAGAGCCCCTTATGGGAACCAGAGCCTCCAGATCCAGGTGAGGTTCTGGTGGGACCACAGTCACAAGTTCCAGGGGGGGCGCAGGTGGCAACAGTATTCACCAAGTCCAGGTGAGGCCCAGGTGGTGACCAGTCACCAGATCCAAATGTGGACCAGCTAAGGACCAGATTCACCAAGTGAAGTCCATGTTGGAAAGAGGGTCACCAGTTCCAGGTGAAACCCAGGTGGGGACCAGAGCCACCAGTTCCAGGTGAAGCCCAGGTGGGGACCAGAGTCACTAGGTCCAGATGAGGCCCAGGTGAGGACCAGAGTTACCAGGTACACGTGAGGCGCTGGTAGGTATCAGAGGCAACTGGTCCCTGTGAGGCA
Source organism: Canis lupus baileyi (assembly GCF_048164855.1). Lineage (NCBI taxonomy): Eukaryota > Metazoa > Chordata > Mammalia > Carnivora > Canidae > Canis > Canis lupus. The sequence continues at coordinate 29,445,365 of NC_132874.1, read as the reverse complement.
GGCTTGGGACCATGGTCAAGAGTTCTACTTGAGGCCCAGTGTGGAACACTGTAACCAGGTCCAAGTGAGTCCCCGGTGGTGACAAGAGTCACCAGGCCCAGGTGAGGACCAGGTGGGAACCAGGATCACCAGGTACAGGGGAGGCCCTCGAAACAACCAGAGTCAACAGTTCGAGGTAAAGCGCAGGTGGCAACCAGGGTCAGCAGGTCCAAGTCTGGCCAAAGTGGGGTTCACAGTCACTAGAGCACGGTGAGACCCACAGGGGGAACAGAGTCACCTGCTCCAGGTGAAGTCCAGGTGTGGAACACAGTCACCGAGTCCCGTTTTTCCGTGATGAGGACCATGGTCAACAGGGCTAGGTGAAGCCCAGATGGGGACCACAGTCACCAGATCCAGGGTAGTCTCAGGTGCAGACCAGAATCACCAGGTCCAGGTGTGTTGCAGGTGGCAACCAAACTCACCCGGTCCCGGTAAGGCACTGGTGGGGACCAGAGTCACGAGGTACATGAGAAGCTACAAACAGATGGGATCCCTGGGTGGCGCAGCGGTTTGGCGCCTGCCTTAGGCCCCGGGAGCGATCATGGAGACCCGGGATCGAATCCCACGTCGGGCTCCCGGTGCATGGTTCCTGCTTCTCCCTCTGTCTGTGTCTCTGCCTCTCTCTCTCTCTCTGTGACTATCATAAATAAATAAAAATTAAAAAAAAAGATGCTAGAAACACTGCGGCCAACAGGTCCACATGATATCCATGTGGGAACGAGAATCACCAGTTACAGGTGAGGACCATGTGGGGATCCGACTCACCATATCCAGGTGAGACCCAGGTGGGAAACAGTGACACCATGTCCAGGTGTGGCCCAGGTGAAGACCAGAGTTAATAGGTCCGGCTGGGTCACTGTTAGTGAACAGTGTAACCATATCCTGATGTTAACCAGGTGGGTACCAGAGACACCAGGTCCTGGTGAGGCCCAGGAGGGACCAGAGACATGAGGTCCAGGTGAGGTCCCTATGGGAACCACAAACACCAGGTCAGGTGAGGCCATGCTTAGAATCAGAGTCACCAGTTACAGGTGAGGCCCAGTTAGAGCCAGAATCACCTGGTACAGAGAGGCCAAAGTCAGGACCAGAGTTACCAGGATCAGGTCAGTCCCAGAGGGGAACAGAGTAACCATGTCCCGATGATGCCCAGATAGAACCAGCGTCACCAGGTCCAGATGAGGCGCAGGTGGGGAGCATATTCACTAGGTCTCGTTGAGGCCTTGTTGAGGACCAGAGTCACCAGGTCTAGTTGAGGCCTAGAGGGGTACGAGATTCACCTGGTCTAGGTGACATCAGATGCGGACCAGAGTCACCATGTCAGGCTGAGGCCCAGAGGGGATCCAGAGTCATCATGTCCAGGTGAGCCTCAGGTGTGTAACAAAGTATCCATGTCATAATGGTCCACAGGTGAGGACCAGAGTCACCAGATCTGGGTGAGGCTCAGTTAGGATCAGAGTCACCAGTTCCAGTTGAGGTCAAGAAGGAGTCCACAGCAATCAGGTCCAGGTGGGGAAGAAAGTCAACAGGACTGTTGAGGCCCAGATGGGGACCAGATTCACCCTGTCCAGGTGATTCCCAGGTGGTGACCAGGATTACCAGGTCTGGGTGAGGACCATAAGGACCAGATTCACCAGGTCCAAGTGAGGCCCACGTGGGGACCTGTGTCACCAGGTATGGGTGAGCCCCAGGTGGCAACCCCAGTCTCTAGGTCCAGGTGAGGCCAACCTGGAGGCCATGCAGAGGAACCGTGTCCCGGTGATGCCCAGGTAAGGACCAGAGTTAGCAGGTACAGCTGAGGCCAACCTGCAGGCCATGCAGTGGATCCATGTCCCGATGATGCCCAGGTAGGGACCAGAGTCACCAGGTCCAAATGAGGCCCAGATGGAGCATATTCAATAGGTCCAGGTGAGGCCCAGTTGAGGACCAGAGTCACCAGAACTGGTTCAGGCCTAGAGGGGTACCAGAATCGCCTGGTCCATGTGACATCCAGATGGAGACCAGAGTCACCAGGTCAGGGTTAGGCCCAGAGTGGTTCCAGAGGCCAGAGCCTCATGTCCAGGTGAGGCTCAGGTGTGGAACAGAGTCACCAGATACCAATGATGCCCAGGTGAGGACCAGAGTCACCAGGTCTGGGTGACACGCAGATAGGATCAGAGTCCCCATGTCCAGGTGAGGCCATGAAAGAGTCCACAGCAATCAGGTCAAGGTGGGGAACAAAGTCACCAGGACTGAGTGAGGCCAAGATGGGGTCGGATTCACCAGGTCGAGGTGAGGCCCAGGTGGTGACCAGAGTCCCCGGGTCTGGGAGAGGACCAGGTAAGGACCAGATTCACCAGGTCCAGGAGGCCCACGTGGAGACCTGAGTCACCAGGTATGGGTGAGTCCCAAGTGGCATCCCCACTAACCAGGTCTATGTGAGGCCAACCTCCAGGCCAAGTCACCCAATCCACGTGAGGACCGAGTGGGGACTGGAGTCACCAGTTAAAAGTGATTCTACAAGAACAACACAGTCATCGGATCCTGGTGTGGTTCATGTGGGAACGAGAGTCACCAGGTCCAGGTGAGACCCAGGTGGGGACCACAGTCACCAGGTCCAGATTGAGGCCTAGGTCGGGGGACCAGAGTCATCAGGACCAGTTGAGGCCAAAGTGTGGAGCAAAGTTATCATGTCCATGTGAGGCCCAGGTGGGGAACAGAGTAACCATGTCCCAAATATGCCAGGTGGGAAAAGAGTCACAAGGTCCAGACGAGGCCTTAGTGAGGAGTAGATTCACCAGGTCCTGTTGAGGCCCAGTTGAGGACCAGTGTCCCCAGCTCCGGGAGAGTCCCAGAGGGGGACCAGAGTGACCCGGTTCTGGTGATATCCAGGTGGGGACCTGAGTCACCACGTCAGGGTGAGGCCCAGAGTGGGACGAGAATCACTAGGTCCAGGTGAGGCCCCGATGTGTAACTGAGAACCCAGGTCCCATGATTCCCATATGAGGACCTGAATCACCATGTCCAGGTGAGGTCCCTGTGGGAGCCAGTCACCTCGTCCAGGTGAGGCCCAGGTGGGAACACAGTCACCAGGTCCAGGTGAGGCCCAGGTATATAAGAGAGTATCCAGGTCCCAATGTTGCCCAGGTAAGGACCAGTGTCAACAGGTCCAGGAGAGGCCCAAATATGGATCAGAGTCATTGTGTTCCAGGTGAGGAAAGATGGAGACCACAGGAACCAGGTCCAGGAGAGCCCCATATGGGAACCAGAGCCACCAGATCCAGGTGAGGTCCAGGTGGGACCACAGTCACAAGGTCCAGGTGAGGCGCAGATGGCAACAGGATTCACCAAGTCCAGGTGAGGCCCAGGTGGCGACCAGTCACCAGATCCAAATGTGGACCAGCTAAGGACCAGATTCACCAGGCCCAAGTGAAGCCCAAGGGGTGACCAGAGTCACCAGGTAAGGGTGAGGCCCAGAGGGGAACCAGAGTAACCAGTTTAGTTTGAGGCCCAGAATGGGACCAGAGGTCCCGGGTCAAAGTTAGCCCTAGGTGTGGAATAGAGTATCCAGGTCCCAATGATGCCTGGGTGAGGACCAGAGTCACTAGGGCCATGCAGGCCCAGATGGGGAACAGAACCAGTACATCCTGGTGAGGCATAGAATAAGACCACAATCACCAGTATCAGGTGTGCCCCTTGTGGGAACCAGAGCCACTCTATCCAGGTGAGTCCCAGGTCCATATGAGGCCCACGTGAGGACCAGATTCATCAGGTCGAATTGAGGCATAGCTGGGGACAAGAGTCACCAGTTCTGAGTGCGGCCTAGGTGGGGCAAGATTCAGCAGTGCTGAGGTAGGTCAGAGTGGGGACGAGAGACGCCAGGTCCAGGTGAGGCCAAACTGAGGACCAGAGTCACCAGATGCAGGTCAGGTCCCGGTGTTGACCAGAGTCACCAGATCCAGGTGAAGTCCAGGTGGGGACCAGAGTCATCAGATCCAGGTGAAGCCCAGGTGGGGATCAGAGTCACTAGGTCCAGATGAGGCGAAGGTGAGTACCAGAGTTGCCAGGTACACGTGAAGCCCCGGTGAGGATCAGAGGCAAAAAGTCCATGTGAGGCCGGCTTGGGGACCATGGTCAACAGGTCTACTTGAGGCCCAGGTGCGGAACACAGTAAGCAGATCCAGGTGAGTTCCCGGTGGTGACAAGAGTCACCAGGTCCAGGTGAGGCCCATGTGTGCACCAGGATCACCATGTCCAGGGGACGCTCTTGAAAGAACCAGAGTAAACAGTTCGAAGTCAGGCGCAGGTGGCAACCAGGGTCAACAGGTCCAAGTCAGGCCAAAGTTGGGTTCACAGTCACTAGGGCACGGTGAGACCCAGAGTGGGACCAGAGTCACCTGGTCCAGGTGAGGTCCAGTTGTGGAACACAGTCACCGGGTCCTAATTTTGCCCAGTTGAGGACCATAGTCAACAGGGCCAGGTGAGGCCCAGATGGGGACCGGAGTCCCCAAATCCAGGTGAAGCCCAGTTGGGGACTACAGTCACCAGATCCAGGGTAGTCTCAGGTGCAGACCCGAATCACCAGGTCCAGGTGAGGTGCAGGTGGCAACCACACTCACCAGGTCCCGGTGAGGCCCTGGTGGGGACCAGAGTCACGAGGTACATGAGAAGCTAGAAACACTGCAGCCACCAGGTCCACATGATGTCCATATGGGAACGAGGATCACCAGTTACAGGTGAGGACCAGGTGGGGATCCGACTCACAATGTCCAGATGAGACCCAGGTGGTAACCAGTGTCACCATGTCCTCGTGTGTCCCAGGTGAAGACCAGAGTTATTAGGTCCGCCTGGATGAGTGTTAGTGAACAGTGTAACCATATCCTGATGCTACCCAGGTGGGTACCAGAGACACCAGGTCCTGATGAGGCCCAGGTGTAACCGGAGACATGAGGTCCAAATGAGGTCCCGATGGGAACCACAGTCACCAGGTCAGGTGAGCCCATGCTTAGGATCAGAGTTACCAGGTACAGGTGAGGCCCAGGTGGAGCCAGAGTCACCTGGTACAGAAGAGGCCAAAGTCAGGACCAGAGTTACCAGGATCAGGTCAGTCCCAGTGGGTAATACAGTAACCATGTCCCAATGATGCCCAGGTAGAATCAGAGTCACCAGGTACAGCGAGGCGCAGGTGGATAGAATATTCACTAGGTTCAGGTGAGGCCCAGATGAGGACCAGAGTCACCAGGTCTAGTTGACGCCTAGAGGGGTACCAGATTCACCTGGTCTAGGGGACATCCAGATGGGGACCAGAGTCACCATGTCAGGGTGAGGCCCAGAGGGCATCCAGAGTCATCATGTCCAGGTGAGGTTCAGGTGTGGAAAAGAGTATCCAGGTCATAATGGTCCACAGGTGAGGACCAGAGTTACCAGATCTGGGTGAGGCCCAGTTAGGAGCAGAGTCACAAGTTCCAGGTGACGCCAAGAAGGAGTCCACAGCAATCAGGTCCAGGTGAGGATCAAAGTCACCAGGAATGGGTGAGGCCCAGATGGGGACCAGATTCACTCACCAGGTCCAGGTGAGGCCCAGGTGGTGACCGGAGTCCCCGGGTCTAGTAGAGGACCAGGTAAGGACCAGATTCACCAGGTCAAAGAGGCACACGTGGGGACCTGAGTCACCAGGTATGGGTGTGTCCCAGGTGGCAACCCCACTCACCAGGTCCAGGTGAGGCCCAGGTATATAAGAGCGTATCCAGGTCGCAATGATGCCCAGGTAAGGACCAGAGTCAACAGTCCAGGAGAGGCCCAAATATGGACCAGAGTCATTTTGTTCCAGGTGATGCCTGATGGAGACCACAGGAATCAGGTCCAGGAGAGCCCCATATGGGAAGCAGAGCCACCAGATCCAGGTGAGGTCCTGGTGGGACCAAGGTCACAAGGTCCATGTGAGGCGCAGGTGGCAACAGGATTCACCAAGTCCAGGTGAGGCCCAGCTGGCGACCAGTCACCAGATCCAAGTGAGGGCAAGCTAAGGACCAGATTCACCAGGCCCAAATGAAGCCCATGGGGTGACCAGAGTCACCAGGTAAGGGTGAGTCCCAGAGGGGGAACCAGAGTAACCAGTTTAGTTTGAGGGCCAGAATGGGTCCAGAGGTCCCTAGTCAGAGTGAGGCCCAGGTGTGGAATAGTGTATCAGGTCCCAATGATGCATGGGTGAGGACCAGAGTCACTAGGGCCATGCAGGCCCAGATCGGGACAAATCACTAGGTCCTCGTGAGGTATAGAATAAGACCACAGTCAGCCGTATCATTTGATCCCGTTGCGTGAACCAGAGCCACTCTATCCAGCTGAGTTCCAGGTCCATGTGAGGCTCACGTGAGGACCAGATTCATTAGTTCAATTTGAGGCATAGCTGGGGACAAGAGTCACCAGGTCTGTGTGCGGCCTAGGTGGGGCAAGATTCAGCAGTTCTGAGTTAGGTCAAAGTGGGGACGAGACAAGCCAGGACCAGGTGAGGCCAAACTGAGGACCAGAGTCACCAGATCCATGTGAGGTCCATGTTGGAAACAGTGTCACCAGTCCGGGAGAGGTCCAGGTGGGGACCAGAGTCACCAGATCCAGGTGAAGTCCAGGTTGGGATCAGAGTCACCAGATCCACGTGAAGCCCAGGTGGGGACCAGAGTCACTAGGTCCCGATGAGGCCCAGGTGAGGACCAGACTTACCAGGTACACGTGAGGCCCCGGTTGGGATCAGAGGCAACAGGTCCATGTGAGGCCGACTTGGGGACCATGGTCAACAGGTCTACTTGAGGCCCTGGTGTGGAACACAGTAAGCAGGTCCAGGTGAGTCCCCGGTGGTGACAAGAGTCACCACGTCCAGTTGAGTCCCAGGTGGGGACCAGGATCACCAAGTACCGTTGAGGCCCTTGAAAGAACTAGAGTCTACTGGCACAAAAACAGACACATAGATCAGTGAAACAGAATAGAGAATCCAGAAGTGGACCCTGAACTTTATGGGCAACTAATATTCGATAAAGGAGGAAAGACTATCCATTGGAAGAAAGACAGTCTCTTCAATAAATGGTGCTGGGAAAATTGGACATCCACATGCAGAAGAATGAAACTAGACCACTCTCTTTCACCATACACAAAGATAAACTCAAAATGGATGAAAGATCTAAATGTGAGACAAGATTCCATCAAAATCCTAGAGAAGAACACAGGCAACACCCTTTTTGAACTCGGCCATAGTAACTTCTTGCAAGATACATCCACGAAGGCAAAAGAAACAAAAGCAAAAATGAACTATTGGGACTTCATCAAGATAAGAAGCTTTTGCACAGCAAAGGATACAGTCAACAAAACTCAAAGACAACCTACAGAATGGGAGACGATATTTGCAAATGACATATCAGATAAAGGACTAGTTTCCAAGATCTATAAAGAACATATCAAACTCAACACCAAAGAAACAAACAATCCAATCATGAAATGGGCAAAAGACATGAACAGAAATCTCACAGAGGAAGACATAGACATGGCCAACATGCACATGAGAAAATGCTCTGCATCACTTGCCATCAGGGAAATACAAATCAAAACCACAATGAGATACCACCTCACACCAGTGAGAATGGGGAAAATTAACAAGACAGGAAACAACGAATGTTGGAAAGGATGCGGAGAAAAGGGAATCCTCATACACTGTTGGTGGGAATGTGAACTGGTGCAGCCACTCTGGAAAACTGTGTGGAGATTCCTCAAACAGTTAAAAATATACCTGCCCTACGACCCAGCAATTGCACTGTTGGGGATTTTCCCCAAAGAGACTAATGCAATGAAACGCCGGGACACCTGCACCCCGATGTTTATAGCAGCAATGGCCACGATAGCCAAACTGTGGAAGGAGCCTCAGTACAACGAAAGATGAATGGATAAAGAAGATGTGGTTTATGTATACAATGGAATATTACTCAGCTATTAGAAATGACAAATACCCACCATTTGCTTCAACGTGGATGGAACTGGAGGGTATTATGCTGAGTGAAGTAAGCCAGTCGGAGAAAGACAAACATTATATGTTCTCATTCATTTGGGGAATATAAATAATAGTGAAAGGGAATATAAGGGAAGGGGGAAGAAATGTGTGGGAAATATCAGAAAGGGAGACAGAACGTAAAGACTGCTAACTCTGGGAAACGAACTAGGGGTGGTAGAAGGGGAGGAGGGCGGGGGGTGGGAGTGAATGGGTGACGGGCACTGGGGGTTATTCTGTATGTTAGTAAGTAGAACACCAATAATAAAAAATAAATTAAAAAAAAAAGAAAAAAGAAAGAACCAGAGTCAACAGGTCGAAGTCAAGCGCAGGTGGCAACCAGGGTCAACAGGTCCAAGTCAGGCCAAAGTGGGGTTCACAGTCATTAGGGCACGGTGAGACCAAGAGGGGGACCAGAGTCACATGGTGCAGGTGAGGTCCATTTGTGGAACACATTCACCGGGCCCCAATTGTGCCCAGTTGAGGACCATGGTCAATAGGGCCAGGTGAGGCCCAGATGTGTACCGGAGTCCCCAAATCCAGGTGAAGACCAGGTGGGGACCACAGTCACCAGATACAGGGTAGTCTCAGGTGCAGGCCAGAATCACCAAGTCCAGGTGAGGTGCAGGTGGCAACCACACTCACCAGGTCCCGGTGAGGCCCTGGTGGGGACCAGAGTCACGAGGTACATGAGAAGCTAGAAACACTGCAGCCACTAGGTCCACAGGATGTCCATATGGGAACGAGAATCACCAGTTATAGGTGAGGACCAGGTGGGGATCCGACTCACCATGTCCAGGTGAGACCCAGGTGGGAACCAGTTTCACCATGTCCAGGTGTGGCCCAGGTGAAGACCAGAGTTAATAGGTCCGGCTGGGTCACTGTTAGTGAACAGTGTAACCATATCCTGATTCTACCCTGGTGGGTACCAGAGACACCAGGTCCCGGTGAGGCCCAGGTGGGACCAGAGATATGAGGTCCAGGTGAGGTCCCGATGGGAAACACAGTCACCAGGTCAGGTGAGGCCATGCTTAGGATCAGAGTCACCAGTTACTGGTGAGGCCCAGGAGGAGCCAAAGTCACCTGGTACAGAAGATGCCAAAGTCAGGACCAGAGTTACCAGGATCAGGTCAGTCCCAGTGGGGAATAGAGTAACCATGTCCCGATGATGCGCAGGTAGAAACAGAGTCACCAAGTCCAGATGAGTAGCAGGTGGGAAGCATATTCTCTAGGTCTCGGTGAGGCGCACTTGAGGACCAGAATCCCCAGGTCTAGTTGAGTCCTAGAGGGGTACCAGATTCACCTGGTCTAGGTGACATCCAGATGGGGAGCACAGTCACCATGTCAGGGTGAGGCCCAGAGGGGACCCAGAGTTATCATGTCCAGGTGAGGCTCAGGTGTTGAACAGAGATCCAGATCATAATGGTCCACAGGTGAGGACCAGAGTCACCAGATCTGGGTGAGCCCCAGTTAGGATCAGAGTCACCAGTTCCAGGTGAGGCCAAGAAGGAGTCCACAGCAATCAGGTGCAGGTGGGGAACAAAGTCACGAGGACTGGGTGAGGCCCAGATGGGGACCAGATTCACCAGGTCCAGGTGATACCCAGGTGGTGACCAGAGTTACCAGTTCCGGGTGACGACCAGGTAAGGACCAGATTCACCAGGTCCAAGTGAGCCCACGTGGGTACCTGTGTCACCAAGCATGGGTGAGGCTCAGGTGGCAACCCCACTCCCCAGGTCCAGGTGAGGCCAACCTGCAGTCCATGCAGAGTAACCATGTCCCGATAATGCCCAGGTAGAGAACAGAGTTACCAGGTCCAAGTGAGGCCAATATGCAGGCCATGCAGTGGAACCATGTCCCGATGATGCCCAGGTAGGGACCAGAGTCTCCAGGTCCAAATGAGACCCAGATGGAGAATATTCACTAGGTCCAGTGAGGCCCAGTTGAGGACCACTGTCACCAGATTTGGTTGAGGCTTAGAGGGGTACCAGAATCACCTCGTCCAGGTGACATCCAGATGGGGACCAGAGGCATCAGTTCAGGGAGAGGCCCAGAGTGTTTCCAGAGTCATCATGTCCAGGTTAGGCTCAGGTGTAGAACAGAGTCACCAGGTACCAATGATGCTCAGGTGAGGCCCAGAGTCACCAGATCTGGGTGACGCGCAGATAGGATCAGAGTCACCAGTTTCAGGTGAGGCCAAGAAAGAGTCCACAGCAATGAGGTCCACGTGGGGAACAAAGTCACCAGGACTGGGTGAGACCCAGATGGGGACCAGATTCACCAGGTCCAGGTGAGGCCCAGGTGGTGACCAGAGTCCCCGGGTCTGGGACAGGACCAGAAAAGGACCAGATTCACCAGGTCCAAGAGGCCCACGAGGGGAATTGAGTCACCAGCTATGTGTGAGGCCCAGGAAGCAACCCCACTCACCAGGTCAAGGTGAGGCCAACCGGCAGGCCAGAGTCACCAGATCCAGGTGAGGCCCTAGTGGGGAACAGTGTCACCAGATAAATGTGAGTCTACAAGAACACCACAGTCACCAGGTCCAGGTGAGGTTCATGTGGGAACGAGAATCACGAGGTACAGGTGAGACCCGGGTGGGCACCACAGTCAACAGCTCCAGACAGAGGCATAGGTGTGGGGAACAAAGTCATCAGGACCAGTTGAGGCCAAAGTGTGGAGCAAAGTTATCATGTCGAGGTGAGGCCCAGGTGGAGAACAGAGTAACCATGTCCCATTGATGCCAGGTGGGAAAAGAGTCACAAGGTCTAGACGAGGCCTAAGTGAGGAGTAGATTCACCAGGTCCTGTTGAGGCAAAGTTGAAGACCAATATCCCAAGCTCTGGGTTAGTCCCAGAGGGGGAACAGACTCACACGGTTCTGGTGATATCCAGGTGGGGACCAGAGTCACCACGTCAGGGTGAGGTCCAGAGGGGGACGAGAATCACTAGGTCCAGGTGAGGCCCCGATGTGGAACTGAGAAACCAGGTCCCATGATGCCCATATGAGGACTTGAGTCACCAGGTCCAGATGAGGTCCCTGTGGGAACGAGTCACCTCGTCCCGGTGAGGGCCAGGTGGGACCACAGTCACCAGGTCCCGGTGAGGCCCAGTTATATAAGAGTATCCAGCTCCCAAAGATGCCCAGGTAAGGACCAGAGCCAACAGGTCCAGTAGAGGTTCAAATATGGATCAGAGTCATTGTGTTTCAGCTGAGGCAGATGGAGACCACAGGAACCAGGTCCAGGAGACCCCCATATGGGAACCAGACCCACCAGATCCAGGTGAGGTCCAGGTGGGACCACAGTCACAAGGTCCTGATGAGGCGCAGGTGGCAACAGGATTCACCAAGTCCAGGTGAGGACCAGGTGGCGAACAGTCACCACATCCAGGTGCGGACCAGCTAAGGACCAGATTCACCAAGCCCAAGTGAAGCCCAAGGGGTGACCAGAGTCACCAGGTAAGGGTGAGTCCCAGAGGGGGAACCAGAGTAACCAGTTTAGTTTGAGGCCCAGAATGGGACCAGAGGTCCCTGGTCAGAGTGAGTCCCAGATGTGGAATAGAGTATCCAGGTCCCAGTGATGCCTGGGTGAGGACCAGAGTCACTAGGACCATGCAGGCCCATATGGGGTACAGAATCACTAGGTCTTGGTGAGGCATAGAATAAAACCACAGTCACCAGTATCAGGTGAACCCAATGTGGGAACCAGAGCCACTCTATCCAGCTGAGTAGCAGGTCCATGTGAGGCCCACGTGAGGACCAGATTCATCAGGTCAAATTGAGGCATAGCTGGGGACAAGAGTCACCAGGTATGGGTGCGGCCTAATTGGGGAAAGATTCAGCAGTTCTGAGTTAGGTCAAAGTGGGGACGAGAGACGCCAGGTCCAGGTGAGGCCAAACTGAGGACCAGAGTCACCAGATCCAGGTGAGGTCCATGTTTGAAAGAGAGTCACCAGGTCCAGCAGAGGTACAGTTGGAGACCAGAGTCACCAGATCCATGTGAAGTCCAGGTGGGGACCAGAGTCACCAGATCCAGGTGAAGCCCAGGTGGGGACCAGAGTCACTAGGTCCAGATGACGCCCAGTTGAGGACCAGAGTTACAAGGTACACGTGAGGTCCCGGTGGGGATTAGAGGCAACAGGTCCATGTGAGGCCGGTTTGGGGACCATGGTCAACATGTCTACTTGAGGCCCAGGTGTGGAACACAGTAAGCAGGTCCAGGTGAGTCCCCGGTTGGGACAAGTGTCACCACGTCCAGTTGAGGGGCAGGTGGGGACAAGGATCACCAGGTACAGGGGAGGCCCTTGAAAGAACCAGAGTCAACAGTTCGAGGTCTGGCGTAGGTGGCAACCAGGGTCAGCAGGTCCAAGTCAGGCCAAAGTGGGGTTCACAGTCTCTAGTGCACGGTGACACCCAGAGGGGACCAGAGTGACCTGGTCGAGATGAGGTCCAGTTGTGGAACACAGTCACCGTGTCCCAATTTTGCCCAGTTGAGGACCATGGTCAAAAGGGCCATGTGAGACACAGATGGGGACCGGAGTCCCCAAAAACAGGTGAAGCCCAGGTGGGGACCAGAGTCACCAGATCCAGGGTAGTCTCAGGTGCAGACCAGAATCACCAGGTCCAGGTGAGGTGCAGGTGGCAACCACACTCACCAGGTCCCGGTGAGGCCCTGGTGGGGACCAGAGTCACTAGGTACATGAGAAGCTAGAAACACTGCAGCCACCAGGTCCACATGATGTCCATGTGGGAACGAGAATCACCAGTTACAGGTGAGGACCAGGTGGGGATCCGACACACCATGTCCAGGTGAGACCCTGGTGGGAACCAGTGACACCCTGTCCAGGTGTGGCCCAGGTGAAGACCAGAGTTAGTAGTTCCGCCTGGGTCACTGTTAGTGAACAGTGTAACCATATCCTGATGCTACCCTGGTGGGTACCAGAGACACCAGGTCCTGGTGAGGGTCAGGTGGGACCAGAGACATGAGGTCCAGGTGCAGTCCCGATGGGAACCACAGTCACCAGGTCAGGTGAGGCCATGCTTAGGATCAGAGTCACCAGTTACCGGTGAACCCAAGGTGGATCCAGAGTCACCTGGTACAGAAGAGGCCAAATCAGGACCAGAGTTACCAGGATCAGGTCAGTCCCAGTGGGGAATACAGTAAACATGTCCCGATGATGCCCAGGTAGAACCAGAGTTACCAGGTCCAGATGAGGCACAGTTGGGGAGCATATTCACTAGGTCCCGGTGAGGCCCAGTTGAGGACCAGAGTCACCAGGTCTAGTGGAGGCCTAGAGGGGTACCAGATTCACCTGGTCTAGGTGACATCCACATGAGGACCAGAGTCACCACGTCAGGGTGAGGCCCAGAGTGGATCCAGAGTCATCATGTCCAGGTGAGGCTCAGTTGTGGAACAGAGTATCCAGTTCATAATGGTCCACAGGGGAGGACAAGAGTCAGCAGATTGAGTTAGGCCCAGTTAGGATGAGAGTCACCAGTTCCAGGTGAGGCCAAGAAGGATTCCACAGCAATCAGTTCCAGGTGGGGAACAAAGTCATCAGGACTGGGGGAGGCCCAGATGGGGACCAGATTCACCCTGTCCAGGTGATGCCCAGGTGGTGACCAGAGTTACCAGTTCTGGGTGAGGACTAGGTAAGGATCAGATTCACCAGGTCCAAGTGAGGCCCACTTGGGGACCTATGTCACCAGGTATGTGTGAGGCCCATGTGGAAACCCCACTCAACAGGTCCAGGTGAGGCCAACCTGCAGGCCATGCAGAGGAACGGTGTCCCGATGAAGCCCAGGTAGGGACCAGAGTTACCAGGTCCAGGTGAGGCCAACCTGCAGGCCATGCAGTGGAACCATCTCCCGATGATGCCCAGGTAGGGAGCAGAGTCACCAGGTCCAAATGTGGCCCACATCGAGTATATTCACTAGGTCCCGGTGAGGCCCAGTTGAGGACCAGAGTCACCAGATCTGGTTGAGGCCTAGAGGGGTACCAGAATCACCTGGTCCAGGTGACATCCAGATGGGGACCAGAGTCACCAGGTCAGGGTGAGGCCCAGAGGGGTACCAGAGTCATCATGTCCAGGTGAGGCTCAGGTGTGGAACAGAGTAATCAGGTACCAATGATGCCCAGGTGAGTTCCAGGGTCACCAGATCTGGGTGACGCGCAGATAGGATCAGAGTCACCAGTTCCAGGTGAGGCAAAAAGAGTCCACAGCAATCAGGTCCAAGTGGGGAACAAAGTCACCAGGACTCGGTGAGGCCAAGATATGGAACAGATTCACCAGGTCCAGGTGAGGCCCAGGTCGTGACCAGAGTCCCCGGGTCGGGGAGAGGACCAGGTAAGTACTAGATTCACCAGGTCCAAGAGGCCCACGTAGGGACCTGAGTCACCAGGTATGGGTGAGGCCCAGGTGACAACCCCACTCACCAATTCCAGGTGAAGCCAACCTGCAGGCCAGAGTCACCAGATCCAGGTGAGGCCCTAGACGGGAACGGAGTCACCAGGTAAATGTGAGTCTACAAGGACACCACAGTCACCAGGTCCAGGTGTGGTTCATGTGGGAACGAGAGGCAACAGGTCAAGGTGATACCCAGGTGGGGACCACAGTCACCAGGTCCAGATTGAGGTCTAGGTGGGGGGACCAGTGTCATCAGGACCAGTTGAGGCCAAAGTGCGGAGAACAGTTATCATGTCCAAGTGACGCCCAGGTGGGGAACAGAGTAACCATATCCCATTGATGCCAGGTGGGATAAGATTCACAAGGTGCAGACGAGGCCTAAGTGAGGAGTAGATTCACCAGATCGTGTTGAGACCCAGTTGAGTACCAGTCTCCCCAGCTCCGGGTGAGTCCCAAAGGGGGACCAGAGTCACCCGGTTCTTGTGATATCCAGGTGAGGACCAGAGTCAACAGGTCAGGGTGAGGCCCAGAGGGGGACGAGAATCACTAGGTCCAGGTGAGGCCCCGATTTGGAACTGAGATAACAGGTCCCATGATGCCCATTTGAGGACCTGAGTCAACAGGTCCAGGTGAGGTCCCTGTGGGAACCAGTGACCTCATCCAGGTGAGGCCCAGGTGGGACCACAGTCACCAGGTCCAGGTGACGCCCAGGTATATAAGAGAGTATCCAGGTCCCAATGATGCCCAGGTAAGGACCAGAGTCCACAGGTCCAAGAGAGGCACAAATATGGATCAGAGTCATTGTGTTCCAGGTGAGGCTAGATGGAGACCACAAGAACCAGGTCCAGGAGAGCCCCTTATGGGAACCAGAGCCTCCAGATCCAGGTGAGGTTCTGGTGGGACCAGAGTCACAAGTTCCAGGGGGGGCGCAGGTGGCAACAGTATTCACCAAGTCCAGGTGAGGCCCAGGTGGCGACCAGTCACCAGATCCAAATGTGGACCAGCTAAGGACCAGATTCACCAAGTGAAGTCCATGTTGGAAAGAGCGTCACCAGTTCCAGGTGAAACCCAGGTGGGGACCAGAGCCACCAGTTCCAGGTGAAGCCCAGGTGGGGACCAGAGTCACTAGGTCCAGATGAGGCCCAGGTGAGGACCAGAGTTACCAGGTACACGTGAGGCCCCGGTGGGGATTAGAGTCAACATGTCCATGTGAGGCCGGCATGGGGACCATGGTCAACAGGTCTACTTGAGGCCGAGGTGTGGAACACAGTAAGCAGGTCCAGGTGAGTCCACGGTGGTGACTAGAGTCACCACGTCCACGTGAGGACCAGGTGGGGACCAGGATCACCAGGTACAGGGGAGACCCTTGAAAGAACCAGAGTCAACAGTTCGAGGTCAGGCGCAGGTGGCAACCAGGGTCAGCAGGTCCAAGTCAGGCCAAAGTGGGGTTCACAGTCACGAAGGCACGGTGAGACCCAGAGGGGGACCAGAGTCCTGTGGTCCAGGAGAGGTCCAGTTGTGGAACACAGTCACCGGGTCCCAATTTTGCCCAGTTGAGGACCATGGTCAACAGGTACAGTTGAGGCCCGGATGGGGACCGGAGTCCCCAAATCCGGGTGAAGCCCAGGTGGGGACCACAGTCACCAGATCCAGGGTAGTCTCAGGTGCAGACCAGAATCATCAGTTCCAGGTGTGGTGCAGGTGGCAACCACACTCACCAGGTCCCTTTGAGGCCCTGGTGGGGACCAGAATCACGAGGTACATGAGAAGCAAGAAATACTGCAGCCACCAGGTCCACATGATGTCCATGTGGGAACGAGAATCACCACTTCCAGGTGTGGCCAAGAAAGTGTCCAAAGCAATCAGGTCCAGGTGGGGAACAAAGTCACCAGGACTGGGTGAGGCCCAGATGGGGAAGAGATTCACCAGGTCCAGGTGAGGCCCAGGTGGCGACCAGTCACCAGATCCAGGTGAGTACCAGCTAAGGACCAGATTCACCAGGCCAAAGTGAAGCCCAAGGGGTGACCAGATTCAACAGGTAAGGGTGAGTCCCAGAGGGGGAACCAGAGTAACCAGTTTAGTTTGAGGCCCAGAATGGGACCAGAGGTCCCTGGTCAAAGTGAGTCCCAGGTGTGGAATAGAGTATCCAGGTCCCAATGATGCCTGGGTGAGGACCAGAGTCACTAGGGTCATGCAGGCCCAGAAGGGGAACAGAATCACTAGGTCCTGGTGAGGCATAGAAAAAGACCCCAGTCACCAGTATCAGGTGAGCTCTTTGTGGGAACAAGCGCCACTCTATCCAGCTGAGACCCAGGTCCATCTAAGGCCCACGTGAGGACCAGATTCATCAGGTCGAATTGAGGCATAGCTGGGGACAAGAGTCACCAGGTCTGGGTGCGGCCTAGGTGGGGCAAGATTCTCCAGTTCTGAGTTAGGTCAAAGTGGGGACGAGAGACACCAGGTCTAGGTGAGGCCAAACTGAGGACCAGAGTCACCAGATCCAGGTGAGGCCCATGTTGGAAAGAGAGTCACCAGGTCTAGGAGAGGTCCAGGTGGGGACCAGAGTCACCAGATCCAGGTGAAGGCCAGGTGGGGACCAGAGTCACCAGATCCAGGTGAAGCCCAGGTGGGGACCAGAGTCACTAGGTCCAGATGAGGCCTAGGTGAGGACCAGAGTTACCAGGTACACGTGAGGCGCTGGTAGGTATCAGAGGCAACTGGTCCATGTGAGGCAGGCTTGGGGACCATGGTCAAGAGTTCTACTTGAGGCCCAGTGTGGAACACTGTAACCAGGTCCAAGTGAGTCCCCGGTGGTGACAAGAGTCACCAGGCCCAGGTGAGGCCCAGGTGGGAAACAGGATCACCAGGTACAGGGGAGGCCCTTGAAAGAACCAGAGTCAACAGTTCGAGGTAACGCACAGGTGGCAACCAGGGTCAGCAGGTCCAAGTCAGGCCAAAGTGGGGTTCACAGTCACTAGAGCACGGTGAGACCCACAGGGGGAACAGAGTCACCTCCTCCAGGTGAGGTCCAGGTGTGGAACACAGTCACCGGGTGCCATTTTTCCGTGATGAGGACCATGGTCAACAGGGCTAGGTGAAGCCAGGTGGGGACCACAGTCACCAGATCCAGGGTAGTCTCAGGTGCAGACCAGAATCACCAGGTCCAGGTGTGGTGCAGGTGGCAACCAAACTCACCCGGTCCCGGTAAGGCACTGGTGGGGACCAGAGTCACGAGGTACATGAGAAGCTACAAACAGATGGGATCCCTGGGTGGCGCAGCGGTTTGGCGCCTGCCTTAGGCCCCGGGCGCGATCACGGAGACCCGGGATCGAATCCCACGTCGGGCTCCTGGTGCATGGTTCCTGCTTCTCCCTCAGTCTGTGTCTCTGCCTCTATCTCTCTCTGTGACTATCATAAATAAATAAAAATTAAAAAAAAAGATGCTAGAAACACTGCGGCCAACAGGTCCACATGATATCCATGTGGGAACGAGAATCACCAGTTACAGGTGAGGACCATGTGGGGATCCGACTCACCATATCCAGGTGAGACCCAGGTGGGAAACAGTGACACCATGTCCAGGTGTGGCCCAGGTGAAGACCAGAGTTAATAGGTACGGCTGGGTCACTGTTAGTGAACAGTGTAACCATATCCTGATGCTAACCAGGTGGGTACCAGAGACACCAGGCCCTGGTGAGGCCCAGGTGGGACCAGAGACATGAGGTCCAGGTGAGGTCCCTATGGGAACCACAAACACCAGGTCAGGTGAGGCCATGCTTAGAATCAGAGTCACCAGTTACAGGTGAGGCCCAGTTAGAGCCAGAATCACCTGGTAAAGAGAGGCCAAAGTCAGGACCAGAGTTACCAGGATCAGGTCAGTCCCAGTGGGGAACAGAGTAACCATGTCCCGATGATGCCCAGATAGAACCAGCGTCACCAGGTCGAGATGAGGCGCAGGTGGGGAGCATATTCACTAGGTCTCGTTGAGGCCCTGTTGAGGACCAGAGTCACCAGGTCTAGTTGAGGCCTAGAGGGGTACGAGATTCACCTGGTCTAGGTGACATCCAGATGCGGACCAGAGTCACCATGTCAGGCTGAGGCCCAGAGGGGATCCAGAGTCATCATGTCCAGGTGAGGCTCAGGTGTGTAACAAAGTATCCAGGTCATAATGGTCCACAGGTGAGGACCAGAGTCACCAGATCTGGGTGAGGCTCAGTTAGGATCAGAGTCACCAGTTCTAGTTGAGGCCAAGAAGGAGTCCACAGCAATCAGGTCCAGGTGGGGAAGAAAGTCAACAGGACTGTTGAGGCCCAGATGGGGACCAGATTCACCCTGTCCAGGTGATTCCCAGGTGGTGACCAGGATTACCAGGTCCGGGTGAGGACCATAAGGACCAGATTCACCAGGTCCAAGTGAGGCCCACGTGGGGACCTGTGTCACCAGGTATGGGTGAGCCCCAGGTGGCAACCCCAGTCTCTAGGTCCAGGTGAGGCCAACCTGGAGGCCATGCAGAGGAACCGTGTCCCGGTGATGCCCAGGTAGGGATCAGAGTTAGCAGGTACAGCTGAGGCCAACATGCAGGCCATGCAGTGGATCCATGTCCCGATGATGCCCAGGTAGGGACCAGAATCACCAGGTCCAAATGAGGCCCAGATGGAGCATATTCAATAGGTCCAGGTGAGGCCCAGGTGAGGACCAGAGTCACCAGAACTGGTTCAGGCCTAGAGGGGTACCAGAATCGCCTGGTCCATGTGACATCCAGATGGAGACCAGAGTCACCAGGTCAGGGTTAGGCCCAGAGTGGTTCCAGAGGCCAGAGCCTCATGTCCAGGTGAGGCTCAGGTGTGGAACAGAGTCACCAGGTACCAATGATGCCCAGGAGAGGACCAGAGTCACCAGGTCTGGGTGACGCGCAGATAGGATCAGAGTCCCCATGTCCAGGTGAGGCCATGAAAGAGTCCACAGCAATCAGGTCAAGGTGGGGCACAAAGTCACCAGGACTGAGTGAGGCCAAGATGGGGTCGGATTCACCAGGTCGAGGTGAGGCCCAGGTGGTGACCAGAGTCCCCGGGTCTGGGAGAGGACCAGGTAAGGACCAGATTCACCAGGTCCAGGAGGCCCACGTGGAGACCTGAGTCACCAGGTATGGGTGAGTCCCAAGTGGCATCCCCACTAACCAGGTCCATGTGAAGCCAAACTCCAGGCCAAGTCACCCGATCCACGTGAGGACCGAGTGGGGACTGGAGTCACCAGTTAAAAGTGATTCTACAAGAACAACACAGTCATCAGATCCTGGTGTGGTTCATGTGGGAACGAGAGTCACCAGGTCCAGGTGAGACCCAGGTGGGGACCACAGTCACCAGGTCCAGATTGAGGCCTAGGTCGGAGTCATCAGGACCAGTTGAGGCCAAAGTGTGGAGCAAAGTTATCATGTCCATGTGAGGCCCAGGTGGGGAACAGAGTAACCATGTTCCAGAGATGCCAGGTGGGAAAAGAGTCACAAGGTCCAGACGAGGCCTTAGTGAGGAGTAGATTCACCAGGTCCTGTTGAGGCCCAGTTGAGGACCAGTGTCCCCAGCTCCGGGAGAGTCCCAGAGGGGGACCAGAGTGACCCGGTTCTGGTGATATCCAGGTGGGTACCTGAGTCACCACGTCAGGGTGAGGCCCAGACGGGGACGAGAATCACTAGGTCCAGGTGAGGCCCCGATGTGTAACTGAGAACCCAGGTCCCATGATGCCCATATGAGGACCTGAATCACCAGGTCCAGGTGAGGTCCCTGTGGGAACCAGTCACCTCGTCCAGGTGAGGCCCAGGTGGGACCACAGTCACCAGGTCCAGGTGAGGCCCAGGTATATAAGAGAGTATCCAGGTCCCAATGTTGCCCAGGTAAGGACCAGTGTCAACAGGTCCATGAGAGGCCCAAATATGGATCAGCGTCATTGTGTTCCAGGTGAGGCCAGATGGAGACCACAGGAACCAGGGCCAGGAGAGCCCCATATAGGAACCAGAGCCACCAGATCCAGGTGAGGTCCAGGTGGGACCACAGTCACAAGGTCCAGGTGAGGCGCAGGTGGCAACAGGATTCACCAAGTCCAGGTGAGGCCCAGGTGGTGACCAGATTTACCAGTTCCGGGTGAGGACTAGGTAAGGACCACATTCACAGGTCAAGTGAGGCCCACGTGGGGACCTGTGTCACCAGGCATGGGTAAGACCCAGGTGGGAACCCCACTCACCAGGTGAAGATGAGGCCAACCTGCAGGCCATGCAGAAGAACCATGTCCCGATGATGCCCAGGTAGCGACCAGAGTTACCAGGTCCAGGTGAGGCCAACCAGCAGGCCATGCAGTGAACCATGTCCCGGTAATGCCGAGGTAGGGATCAGAATCACCATGTCCAAATGAGGCCCAGATGGAGCATATTAACTAGGTCTAGGTGAGGCCCAGTTGAGGACCAGAGTCACCAGATCTGGTTGAGCCCTATAAGGGTACCAGAATCACCTGGTTCAGGTGACATCGAGATGGGGACCAGAGTCCCCAGGTCAGGGTGAGACCCAGAGAGGTTCCAGAGTCATCATGTCCAGGTGAGGCTCAGGTGTGGAACAGAGTCACCAGGTACCAATGATGCCCAGTTGAGGACCAGATTCACCAGGTCTGGGTGATGCGCAGATAGGATCCGAGTCACCAGTTCCAGGTGAGGCCAAGAAGGCGTCCACAGCAATCAGGTCGATGTGGGGAACAAAGTCACCAGGACTGGGTGAGGCCAGATGGGGACCAGATTCACCAGGCCCAGGTGATTCCCAGGTGGTGACCAGAGGTACCAGTTCCGGGGAAGGACCAGGTAAGGGCCAGATTCACCAGGTCCAATTGAGGCCCCCGTGGGGACCTGTGTCACCATGTACGGGTGAGGCACAATTGGCAACACCACTCACCAGGTCCAGGTGAGGCCTACCTGCAGGTGATGGAGAGGAACCGTGTCCCGATGATGCCCAGGTAGGGACCAGAGTTACCAGGTCCAGGTGAGGCCAACTTGCAGGCCATGCAGTGGAAACATGTCCCGATGATGCCCAGGTAGGGACCAGAGTTACCAGGTCCAGGTGAGGCCAACCTGCAGGCCATGCAGTGGAACCATATCCCTATGATGCCCAGGTAGGTACCAGAGACACCAGGTCCAAATGAGGCCCACATGGAGCATATTCACTAGGTCAGGTGAGGCCCAGTTGAGGACCAGAGTCACCAGACCTGGTTGAGGCCCAGAGGGGTACCATAATCCCCTGGTCCAGGTGACATCCATATGGGGACCAGAGTCACCAGGTCAGGTTGATAGCCAGAGAGGTACGAGAGTCATCATGTCCAGGGGAGCCTCAGGTATGGAACAGAGTCACCAGGACCAATGATGCCCAGGTGAGGACCAGAGTTACCAGGTACACGAGAGGCCACGGTGGGGATGAGAGGCAACAGGTCCATGTGAGGCCGACTTGGGGACCATGGTCAACAGGTCTACTTGAGGCTCAGGTGTGGAACACAGTAACAAGGTCTAGGTGAGTAAACGGTGGTGAAGAAAGTTACCACGTCCAGGTGAGGCCCAGGTGGGGACCAGGATCACCAGGTCCAGGGGAGTCCCTTGAAAGTACCAGAGTCAACAGTACGACGTCAGTCGCAGGTGGGAACCAGGGTCAGCAGGTCCAAGTCAGTCCAAAGTGGGGTTCACAGTCACTAGGACACGGTGAGACCCAGAGGGGGACCAGAGTCGCCTGGTACAGGTGAGGTCCAGGTGTGGAACACAGTCACCAGGTCCCAATTTTGCCCAGTTGAGTACCATGGTCAACAGGACCAGGTGACGCCCAGATGGGGACCGGAGTCCCCGAATCCAGGTGAAGCCCAGGTGTAGACCACAGTCACCAGATCCAGGGTATTCTCAGGTGCAGACCAGAATCACCAAGTCCAGGTGAGGTGCAGGTGGCAACCACACTCACCAGGTCCCGGTGAGGCCCTGGTGGGGACCAGAGTCACGAGGTACATGAGAAGCTAGAAACACTGCAGCCACCAGGTCCACATGTAGTCCATGTGGGAACGACAATCACCAGTTACAGGTGAGGACCAGGTGGGGATCCAACTCACCAAGTCCAGGTGAGATCCAGGTGGGAACCAGTGTCACCATGTCCAGGTGTGGCCCAGGTGAAGACCAGAGTTAATAGGTCCAGGTGGATCACTGTTAGTGAACAGTGTAACAATATCCTGATGTTACCCAGGTGGGGACCAGAGACAAAGGTCCAGGTGAGATCCCGATGGGAACCACAGTCACCAGGTCAGGTGAGGCCATGCTTAGGATCAGAGTCACCAGTTACAGGTGAGGCCCAGGTAGAGCCAGAGTCACCTGGAACAGAAGAGGCCAAAGTCAGGACCAGAGTTGCCATGATAGATCAGTCCCAGTGGGGAATACAGTAACCAATTCCCGAGGATGCCCAGGTAAAACCAGAGTCACCATGCCCAGAGGCGGCGCAGGTGGGGAGCATGTTCACTAGGTCCCGGTGAGGCCCACTTGGGGCCCAGCGTCACCAGGTCAAGTTGAGGCCTAGAGGGGTACCAGATTCACCTGGTCTAGGTGAAATCCAGATGGGGACCAGAGTCACCATGTCAGGCTGAGGCCCAGAGGGGATCCAGAGTCATCATGTCCAGGTGAGGCTCACGTGTGGAACAGAGTATCCAGTTGATAATGGTCCACAAGTGAGGACCAGAGTCACTAGATCAGGGTGAGGCCCAGTTAGTATCAGAGTCACCAGTTCCAGGTGAGGACAAAAAGGAGTCCACAGCAATCAGGTCCAGTTGGGGAACAAAGACACCAGGAACGGATGACCCCAGATGGGGACCAGATTCACCAGGTCCAGGTGATTCCCAGGTGGTGACCTGAGTTAACAGTTCCGGGTGAGGACCAGGTAAGGTCCAGATTCACCAGGTCCAAGTGAGGCCCACGTGGGGACCTGTGTCACCAGGCATGGGTGAGGCCCAGGTGGCAACCCCACTCACCAGGTCCAGGTGAGGCGAACATGCAGGCCATGCAGAGGAACCATGTCCCGATGATGCCCAGGTAGGGACGAGATTTAACAGGTCCAGGTGAGGCCAACCTGCAGGCCATGCTGTGGAACATGTCCCGATGATGGCCAGGTAGGGATCAGAGTCACCAGGTCCAATGAGACCAAGATGGAGCATATTTACTAGGTCCATGTGAGGTGCAGTGGAGTACCAGAGTCACAAGACCTGGTTGAGGCCTAGAGGGGTACCAGAATACCTGGTCCAGGTCACATCCAGATGGGGACCAGAGTCACCAGGTCAGGATGAGGCCCAGAGAGGTTCCAGAGTCAACATGTCCAGGTGAGGCTCAGGTGTGGAACAGAGTCACCAGGTACCAAAGATGCCCAGGTGAGGACCAGAGTCACCAGGTCTGGGTAATGCCCAGATAGGATCAGAGTCACCAGTTCAAGGTGAGGCCAAGAAATAGTCCACAGCAATCATCCAGGTGGGGAACAAAGTCACCAGGACTGGGTGATGCCCAGATGGGGACCACATTGACCAGGTCCAGGTGAGGCCTAGGGGGTGACCAGAGACCCCGGGTATGGGAGACGACCAGGTCTCCCATAGACCAGATTCACCAGGTCCAAGAGGCCGACGAGGGGCCTGTGTCCCAAGGTACGGGTGAGGCACAGGTGGCAACCACACTCACCAGGTCCAGGAGAGGCCATCTTTCGCGCTATGCAGAGGAACCGTCTCCCGATGATGCCTATGTAGGAACCAGAGTTACCAGGTCCAGGTGATGCCAACCTGCAGGCCATGCAGTGGAACCATGTACCGATGATGCCGAGGGAGGGACCAGAGTCACCAGGTCCAAATGAGGCCCAGATGGAGCATATTCACTAGGTCCAGGTGAGGCCCAGTTGAGGACCAGAGTCACCAGATCTGGTTGAGGCTCAGAGGGGTACAAAATCACCTGCTCCAGGTGACATCCAGATGGGGACCAGAGTCACCAGGACAGGGTGAGGCCCAGAGAGGTTCCAGAGTCATCATGTCCAGGTTAGGCTCAGGTATGGAACTGAGTCACCAGGTACCAAGATGCCCACATGAGGACCAGAGTCAACAGATCTGAGTGACGCGCAGATAGGATCAGAGTCACCAGTTGCAGGTGAGGCAAAGAAAGAGTCCACAGCAATCAGTTCCAGGTGGGGAACAAAGTAACCAGGATTGGGTGAGGCCCAGATGGGGACCAGTTCCCCTTCTACAGGTGAGGCCCAGGTGATGACCAGAGTCCCCAGGTTGGGAGAAGACGAGGTAAGGACCAATTCACCAGGTCCAAGAGGCCCACGTGGGGACCTGAGTCACCAGGTATGGGTGAGCCACAGGTGGCAATCCCACTCACCAGGTTCAGGTGAGGCCAACCTGCAGGCGGTGCGCGGAACCATGTCCCAATGATGCCCAGGTAGGGACCGGAGTCACCAGGTCCAAATGAGGCCAAGATGGAGCATATTCACTAAGTCCACGTGAGGCCCAGTTGAGGACCAGAATCACCAGATCTGCTTGAGGCCTAGATGGGAACAAGAATCACCCAGTCCGGGTTACGTCCTAATGGGGACCAGAGTCACCAGGTCAGGGTGAGGCCCAGAGAAGTTCCAGAGTCATCATGACCAGGTGAGGCTCAGGTGTGTAACAGAGTCACCAGGTACGAATGATGCCCA
This sequence comes from Canis lupus baileyi, assembly GCF_048164855.1. Classification (NCBI taxonomy): domain Eukaryota; kingdom Metazoa; phylum Chordata; class Mammalia; order Carnivora; family Canidae; genus Canis; species Canis lupus. The sequence continues at coordinate 29,420,193 of NC_132874.1, read as the reverse complement.
GTTGAGGACCAGAGTCAACAGGTCTGGGTGACGCGCAGATAGGATCAGAGTCACCAGTTCCAGGTGAGGCCAAGAAAGAGTCCACAGCAATCAGGTCAAGGTGTGGAACAAAGTCACCAAGAATGGGTGAGGTCCAGATTGGGACCAGATTCACCAGGTCCAGGTGAGGCCCAGGTGGTGACCAGAGTCATCGGGTCTGGGAGAGGACCAGGTAAGGACCAGATTCACCAGGTCCAAGAGGCTCACGTGGGGACCTGAGTCACCAGGTATGGGTGAGGCCCTAGTGGCAACCCACTCACCAGGTCCAGGTGAGGCCAACCTGCAGGCCAGAGTCACCAGATCCAGGTGAGGCCCTAGAGGGGACCGGAGTCACCAGGTAAATATGAGTCTACAAGAACACCACAGTCACCAGGTCCAGGTGTGGTTTATGTGGGAACGAGAGTCACCAGGTCCAGGTGAGACCCAGGTGGGGACCATAGTCACCAGGTCCAGATTGAGGACTAGGTAGGGGGACCAGAGTCATCAGGACTTGTTCAGGCCAAAGTGTGGAGCAAAGTTATCATGTCCAGGTGAGGCCCAGGTGGGGAACAGAGTAACCATGTCTCATTGATGCCAGGTGGGAAAAGAGTCACAAGGTCCAGAAGAGGCCTAAGTGAGGAGTAGATTCACCAGGTCCTGTTGAGGCCCACCTGAGGACAAGTGTCGCCAGCCCCGGGTGAGTCCCAGAGGGGGACCAGAGTCACCCGGTCCTGGTGATATCCAGGTGGGGACCAGAGTCACCACATCAGGGTGAGACCCAGAGGGGACGAGAATCACTAGGTCCAGGTGAGGCCCCGATGTGGAACTGAGAAACCAGGTCCCATGATGCCCATATGAGGACCTGAGTCACCAGGTCCAGGTGAGGTCCTGTGGGAACCATTCACCTCGTCCAGGTGAGGCCCAGGTGGGACCAGAGTCACCAGGTCCAGGTGAGGCCCAGGTATATAAGAGAGTATCCAGGTCCCAATGATGCCCAGGTAAGGACCAGAGTCAACAGGTCCAGGAGAGGCCCAAATATGGTTCAGAGTCATTGTGTTCCAGGTGAGGCCAGATGGAGACCACAGGAACCAGGTCCAGGAGAGCCCCATATGGGAACCAGAGCCACCAGATCCAGGTGATGTCTGGGTGGGACCACAGTCACAAGGCCCAGGGGAGGCGCAGGTGGCAACAGGTTTCACCAAGTCCAGGTGAGGCCCAGGTAGCGACCGGTCACCAGATCCAGGTGCGGAACAGCTAAGGACCAGATTCACCAGGCCCAAGTGAAGCCCAAGGGGTGACCAGAGTCACCAGGTAGGGGTGAGGCCCAGAGGGGGAACCAGAGTAACCAGTTTAGTTTGAGGCCCAGAATGGGACCCTAGGTCCCTGGTGAAATTGAGGCGCAGATGTGGAATAGAGTATCCAGATCCCAATGATGCCTGGGTGAGGAAAAGATTTACTAGGGCCATGCAGGCCCAGATGGGGAACAGAATCACTAGGTCCTGGTGAGGCATAGAATAAGACCACAGTCAGCAGTATCAGGTAAGCCCCTTGTGGGAACCAGAGCCACTCTATCCAGCTGAGTCCCAGGTCCTTGGAGGCCCCCGTGAGGACCAGATTCATCAGGTCGAATTGAGGCATAGCTGGGAACAAGAGTCACCATGTCTGCGTGCGGCCTAGGTGGGGCAAGATCAGCAGTTCTGAGTTAGGTCAAAGTGGGGACGAGAGACACCAGGTCCAGGTGAGGCCAAACTGAGGACCATAGTCACCAGATCCAAGTGAGGTCCATGTTGGAAAGTGAGTCACCAGGTCCAGGAGAGGTTCAGGTATGGACCAGAGTCACCAGTTGCAGGTGAAATCCAGGTGGGGACCAGAGTCAACAGATCCAGGTGAAGCCCAGGTGGGGACCAGAGTCACTAGGTGCAGATGAGGCCCAGGTGAGGACCAGAGTCACCAGATCTGGGAGAGGCCGAGTTGTGATCAGAGTTACCACTTCCAGGTGAGGCCAAGAAGGTGTCCACAGCAATCAGGTCCACGTGGGGAACAAAGTCACCAGGACTAGGTGATGCCCAGGTGGTGACCAGATTTACCAGTTCCGGGTGAGGACTAGGTAATAGGATCAGAGTCACCAGTTCAAGGTGAGGGCAAGAAAGAGTCCAGAGCAATCAGGTCCAGTTGGGGAACATAGTCACCAGGACTGGGTTAGGCCCAGATGGACCCAGATTCACCAGGTCCAGGTGAGGCCCATGTTGTGACCAGATTCCCTGGGTCTGGGAGAAGTCCAGGTAAGGGCCAGATTCACCAGGTCCAAGAGGCCCATGTGGGGACCTGAGTCACCAGGTATGGGTGAGGCCCAGGTGGCATCAACTAATCAAGTCCAGGTGAGGCCAACCTGCAGGCCAGAGTCACCAGGCCCAGGGGAGGCACAAGTGGTGACCAGAGTCACCAGGTAAGGGTGAGGTTAAGAGGGGGACCAGAGTAACCAGTTTAGTTTGAAGCCCAGAATGGGACCAGCGGTTCCTGGTAAAAGTGAGGCCCAGGTGTGGAATAGAGTATCCAGGTCCCAATGATGCCTGAGTGAGGACCAGAGTCACTAAGGCCATGCAGGCCCAGATGGGGAACAGAATCACTAGGTTCTGGTGAGGCATAGAATAAGACCACATTCAGCAGTATCAGGTGAGCCCCTAGTGGGAACCAGAGCCACTCTTTCCAGCTGAGTCCCAGGTAAATGTGAGGTCCACGTGAGGACCAGATTCATCAGGTCGAATTGAGGAATAGCTAGGGACAAGAGTCACCAGGTCTGGGTGCGTAATAGGTGGGGCAAGATTCAGCAGTTCTGAGTTAGGTCAAAGTGGGCAAGAGAGACACCAAGTCCAGGAGAGGTCCAGATTGGGACCAGAGTCACCAGATCCAGGTGAAGTCCAGATGGGGACCAGAGTCTCCAGATCCAGGTGAAGCCCAGGTGGGGACCAGAGTCTCTAGGTCCAGATGAGGCCCAGGTGAGGACCAGAGTTACAAGGTACACGTGAGGCCCCAGTGGGGATCAGAGGCAACTGGTCCATGTGAGGCCGGCTAGGGGACCATGGTCAACAGGTCTACTTGAGGCCCAGGTGTGGAACACAGTAAGCAGGTCCAGGTGAGTCCCCATGGTGACAAGTGTCACCACGTCCAGGTGAGGCCCAGGTTCGGACCAGGATCACCAGGTAGAGGGGAGGCCCTTGAAAGATCCAGAGTCAACAGTTCGAGTTCAGGCGCAGGTTTCAACCCTGGCCAGCAGGTCTAACTCAGGGGAATGTGGGGTTCACAGTCACTAGGGAATGGTGAGACCCAGAGGGGCACCAGAGTCACATGGTCCAGGTGAGGTCCAGTTGTGGAACACAGTCACCGCGTCCCAATTTTGCCCAGTTGAGGACCATGGTCAACAGGGCCTGGTGAGCCTCACATGGGGACGAGAGTCCCCAAATCCAGGTGAAGCCCAGGTGGGGACCACAGTCACCAGATCCAGGGTACTCTCAGGTGCAGACCAGAATTACCAGGTCCAGGTGAGGTGCAGGTGGCAACCACACTCACCAGGTCCCGGTGAGGCCCTGGTGGGGACCAGTGTCACAAGGTACATGACAAACTAGAAACACCGCAGCCACCAGGTCCACATGATGTCCATGTGGGAACGAGAGTCAACAGTTACAGGTTAGGACCAGGTGGGTATCTGACTCACATTTCCAGGTGAGACCCAGGTGGGAACGAGTGTCACCATGTCCAGGTGTGGCCCAGGTGAAGACCAGAGTTAATAGGTCCGGCTGGGTCACTGTTAGTGAACAGTGTAACCATATCCTGATGCTACCCAGGTGGGTACCAGAGACACCAGGTCCTGGTGAGGCCCAGGTGGGACCAGAGACATGAGGTCCAGGTGAGGTCCCGATGGGAACCACAGTCACCAGGTCAGGAGAGGCCATGCTTTGGATCAGAGTCACCAGTTCCAGGTGAGGCCCAGGTGGAGCCAGAGTCACCTGGTACAGAAGAGGCCAAAGTAAGGACCAGAGTTACCAGGATCAGGTCAGTCCCAGTGGGAAACAGAGTAACCATGTCCCGATGATGCCCAGGTAGACCCAGCGTCACCAGGTCCAGATGAGGCGCAGGTGGGGAGCATATTCACTAGGTCTCGGTGACACCCAGTTGAGGACCAGTGTCACCAGGTCTATTTGAGCCCTAGAGGGGTACCAGATTCACCTAGTCTAGGTGACATCCAGATGGGGACCAGAGTCACCATGTCAGGGTGAGGCCCAGAGGGGATCCAGAGTCATCATGTCCAGGTGAGGCTCAGGTGTGGAACAGAGTATCCAGGTCATAATGGTCCACAGGTGAGGACCAGAGTCACCAGATCTGGGTGAGGCCCAGGTTGGATCAGAGTCACCACTTCCAGTTGAGGCCAAGAAGGATTCCACAGCAATCAGATCCAGAGGGGAACAAAGTCACCAGGACTGGGTGAGGCCCAGATGGGGACCAGATTCACCAGGTCCAGGTGATTCCCAGGTGGTGATCAGGGTTACCAGGTGCGGGTGAGGACCAGGTAAGGACGAGATTCACCAGGTCATACTGGGCCCACGGGGACCTGTGTCACCATGTATGGGTGACATAGACACCAGGTGCCAACCCCACTCACCAGGTCCAGGTGAGGCCAACCTGCAGGCCATGTAGAGGAACCATGTCCCGATGATGCCCAGGTAGGGACCAGAGTTACCAGGTCCAGGTGAGGCCAACCTGAAGGCCATGCAGCTGAACCATGTCCCGATGATGCCCAGGAAGTGACCAGAGTCACCAGATCCAAATGAGGCCCAGTTGGAGCATATTCACTAGGTCCAGGTGAGGCCCAGTTGAGGTCCAGAGTCACCAGATCTGGTTGAGTATTAGAGGGGTACAAGAATCACCTGGTCCAGTTGACATCCAGATGGGGACAAGAGTCACCAGGTCAGGGTGAGGCCCAGAGAGGTTCCAGAGTCATCATGTCCAGGTGAGGCTGAGGTGTGGAACAGAGTCACCAGGTACCAATGAAGCCCAGGTGAGGACCAGAGTCACAAGGTCTTGGTGACGCTCAGATAGGATCAGAGTCACCAGTTCCAGGTGAGGCCAAGAGAGAGTCCACAGCAATCAAGTCCAGGTGGGGAACAAAGTCACCAGGACTGGGTGAGGCCCAGATGGGGAACAGATTCACCAGGTCCAGGTGAGGCGAGGTGGTGACCAGAGTCCCCGGGTCTGGGAGAGGACCAGGTAAGGACGAGATTCACCAGGTCCAAGAGGCCCACGTGTGAAACTGAGTCACCAGGTATGGGTGAGGCCCAGGTGGCAACCCCACTCACCAAGTCCAGGTGAGGCCAACTTGCAGGCCAGAGTCACCAGATCCAGATGAGACCCTAGTGGGGACCGGAGTCACCAGGTAAATGTGAGTCTACAAGAAAACCAGTCACCAGGTCCAGGTGTGGTTCATGTGGGAACGAGAGTCACCAGGTCCAGGTGAGACCCAGGTGGGGACCATAGTCACCAGGTCCAGATGAGGCCTAGGTGGGGGGAACAAATTGATCAGGACAAGTTGTGGCCAAAGTGTGGAGCAAAGTTATCATGTCCAGGTGATGTCTAGGTGGGGAACAGAGTAACCATGTCCCATTGATGCCAGGTGGGAAAAGAGTCACAAGGTACAGATGAGGCCTAAGTGAGGACTAGATTCACCAGGTCCTGTTGAGGCCCAGTTGAGCACCAGTGTCCCCAGCTCCGGGTGAGTCCCAGAGGGGGACCAGAGTCACCCGGTTCTGGTGATATCCAGGTGTGGATAAGACTCACCACGTCAGCGTGAGGCCCAGAGGGGGACGAGAATCACTAGTTTCAGGTGGGGCCCCGATGTGGAACTGAGAAAAAAGGTCCCATAATGCCCAAATGAGGACCTGAGTCACCAGGTACAGGTGAGGCCAAACTGAGGACCAGAGTCACCAGATCCAGGTGAAGCCAAGGTGGGGACCAGAATCACTAGGTCCAGATGAGGCCCAAGTGAGGACCAGTTTTACCAGGTACACGTGAAGCCCCGGTGGGAATCAGAGGCAACAGGTCCATATGAGGCCGGCTTCGGTACCATGGTCAACAGGTCTACTTGAGGCCCAGGTGTGGAACACAGTAACCAGGTCCAGGTGAGTCCCCGGTGGTGACAAGAGTCACCACGTCCAGGTGAGTCACAGGGGGGGACCAGGATCACCATGTACAGGGGAAGCCCTTGAATGAACCAGTCAACAGTTCGAGGTCAGGCGCAGGTGTCAACCAGGGTCAGCAGGTCCAAGTCAGGCCAAAGTGGGGTTCACAGTCACTAGGGCACAGTGAGACCCAGAGGGGGACCAGAGTCACCTGGTCCAAGTGAGGTCCAGGGGTGGAACACAGTCACCGGTTCCCAATTTTGCCAGTTGAGGACCATGGTTGACAAGGCCAGGTGAGGCCCAGATTGGGGATCTTCAATCTGGATCAGAGTCACCAATTCCAGTTGAGGCTAAGAAGGAGTCCACAGCAAACAGGTCCAGATTGACGCCTAGGTCGGGTGACCAGAGTCATCAGGACCAGTTGAGGCCAAAGTGTGGAGCAAAGTTCTCATGTCCAGGTGAGGCCCAGGTGGGGAACAGACTAATCATGTCAAATTGATGCCAGGTGGGAAAAGAGTCACAAGGTCCAGACGAGGCCTAAGTGAGGAGTAGATTCACCAGGTCCTGTTGAGGCCGAGTTGAGGACCAGTGACCCCAGCTCCGGGTGAGTCCCGAGGGGGACCAGAGTCACCCGGTTCTGGTGATATCCGGGGGGGGATTAGAGTCAGCACGTCAGGGTGAGGCCCAGAGTGGGACGAGAAACACTAGGTCCAGGTGAGGCCCCGATGTGGAACTGAGAAACCAGGTCCCATGATGCCCATATGAGGACCTGAGTCACCAGGTCCAGGTGAGGTCCTTGTGGGAACCAGTCACCTCGTCCAGGTGAGGCCCAGGTGGGACCACAGTCACCAGGTCAAGGTTTGGCCCAGGTATTTAAGAGAGTATCCAGGTCCCAATGATGCCCAGGTAAGGACCAGAGTCAACAGGTATAGGAGAGGCCCAAATATAGATCACAGTCATTGTGTTCCAGGTGAGGCCAGATGGAGACCACAGGAACCAGGTCCAGGAGAGCCCCATGTGGGAACCAGAGCCACCAGATCCAATTGAGGTCCAGGTGGGACCACAGTCACAAGGTCCAGGTGAGGCGCAGGTGGCAAGAGGATTCACCAAGTACACGTGGGGTCCAGGTGTCGACCATTCAGCAGATCCAGGTGCGGACCAGCTAAGGACCAGATTCACCAGGCCCAAGTGAAGCCCAAGGGGTGACCAGAGTCACCACGTAAGGGTGAGGACCAGAGCGGGAACCAGAGTAACCAGTTTAGTTTAAGGACCAGAATGGGACCAGAGGTCCCTGGACAAAGTGAGGCCCAGTTGTAGAATAGAGTATCCAGGTACCAATGATGACTGGGTGAGGAACAGAGTCACTAGGGCCATGCAGGCCCAGATGGGGAACAGAATCACTAGGTCCTGGTGAGGCATAGAATAAGACCACAGTCAACAGTATCAGGTGAGCCCCTTGTGGGAACCAAAGACATTCTATCCAGGTAAGTCCCAGGTCCATGTGAGGCCCACGTGAGGACCAGATTCATCTTGTCGAATTGAGGCATAGCTGGGGACAAGAGTCACCAGGTCTGGATGCGGCCTAGGTGGGTCAAGATTCAGCAGTTCTGAGTTAGGTCAAAGTGGGGACGAGAGACACCAGGTCCTGTTGAGGCCAAACTGAGGACCAGAGTCACCAGATCCAGGTGAGGTCCAGGTGGGGACTAGAGTCACCAGATCCAGGTGAAGCACAGGTGGGGACCAGAGTCACTAGGTCCAGAAGAGGCCCAGGTGAGGACCAGTTTTACCAGGTACACGTGAGGCCCCGGTGGGGATCAGAGGCAACAGGTCCATGTGAGGCCGGCTTGGGGACCATGGTCAACAGGTCTACTTGAGGCCCAGGTGTGGAACACAGTAAGCAGGTCCAGGTGAGTCCCCAGTGGTGACAAGGGTCACCACGTCCAGGTGAGGCCCAGTTGCGGACCAGGATCACCAGGTACAGGGGAGGCCCTTGAAAGAACCAGAGTCAACAGTTCGAGGTCAGGCGCACGTTTCAGCCAGGGTCAGCAGGTCCAAGTCAGGCCAAAGTGGGGTTCACAGTAACTAGGGCATGGTGAGACCCAGAGTGGGACCAGAGTCACGTGGTCCAGGTGAGGTTCAGTTGTGGAACACAGTCACCGCGTCCCAATTTTGCCCAGTTGAGGACCATGGTCAAAAGGTCCAGGTGAGGCCAAGATGGGGACCGGTGTACCCAAATCCAGGTGAAGCCCAGCTGGGGACAACAGTCACCAGATCCAGGGTAGTCTCAGGTGCAGACCAGAATCAGCAGGTCCAGGTGAGGTGCAGTTGGCAACCACTCTCACCAGGTCCCGGTGAGGCCCTGGTGGGGACCAGAGTCACGAGGTACATGACAAACTAGAAACATTGCAGCCACCAGGTCCACATGATATCCATGTGGGAACGAGAATCACCAGTTACAGGTTAGGACCAGGTGGGGATCTGACTCACAATTTCCAGGTGAGACACAGGTGGGAACGAGTGTCACCATGTGCAGGAGTGGCCCAGGTGAAGACCAGAGTTGATAGGTCCGGCTGGGTCACTGTTAGTGTACAGTGTAACCATATCCTGATGCTACCCAGGTGGGTACCAGAGACACCAGGTCCTGGTGAGGCCCAGGTGGGACCAGAGACATGAGGTCCAGGTGAGGTCCCGATGGGAACCACAGTCACCAGGTCAGGTGAGGCCATGCTTAGGATCAGAGTCACCAGTTACAGGTGAGGCCCAGGTGGAGCCAGAGTCACCTGGTACAGAAGAGGCCAAAGTCAGGACCAGAGTTACCAGGATCAGGTCAGTCCCAGTGGGGAACAGAGTAACTATGTTCCGATGATGCCCAGGTAGACCCAGCGTCACCAGGTCCAGATGAGGCGCAGGTGGGGAGCATATTCACTAGGTCTCGGTGAGACCCAGTTGAGGACCAGTGTCACCAGGTATATTTGAGCCCTTGAGGGTTAACAGATTCACCTGGTCTAGGTGACATCCAGATGGGGACCAGAGTCACCATGTCAGGGTGAGGCCCCGAAGGGATCCAGAGTCATCATGTCCAGGTGAGGCTCAGGTGTGGAACAGAGTATCCAGGTCATAATGGTCCACAGGTGAGGACCAGAGTCAGCAGATCTGGGTGAGGCCCAGTTAGGATCAGAGTCACCAGTTCCAGTTGAGGCCAAGAAGGAGTCCACAGCAATCAGGTCCAGGTGGGGAACAAAGTCACCATGACTGGGTGAGGCCCAGATGGGGCCAGATACACCAGGTCCAGGTGATTCCCAGGTGGTGACTATGGTTACCAGGTCCGGCTGAGGACCAGGTAAGGACGAGATTCACCAAGATACTGGGGCCTACGTGGGGACCGGTGTCTCCATGTATGGGTGAGGCCCAGGTGGCAAGCCCACTCACCAGGTTCAGGTGAGGCCAGCCTACAGGCCAGAGTCACCAGATCCAGGTGAGGCCCTAGTGGGGACGGGATTCACAAGGTAAATGTGAGTCTACAAGAACACCACAGTCACCAGATACAGGTGTGGTTCATGTGGGAACGGGAGTCACCAGGTCCAGCTGAGACCCAGTTGGGGACGACAGTCACCAGGTCCAGATTGAGGCCTAGGTTTGGGGACGAGAGTCATCAGGACCAGTTGAGGCCAAAGTGTGCAGCTAATTATCATGTCCAGGTGGGGCCAGGTGGGGAACAGAGTAACCATGTCCCATTGATGCCAGGTGGGAAAAGAGTCACAAGGTCCAGACGAAGCCTAAGATTGGAGTAGATTCACCAGGTACTGTTGAGGCCCACCTGAGGACCAGTGTCCCCAGCTCCGGGTGTGTCACCCGGTTCTGGTGATATCCAGGTGGGGACCAGTGTCACAAGTCAGGGTGAGGCCCAGAGGGGGAGAGAATCACTAGGTCCAGGTGAGGCCCCTATGTGGAACTGTGAAACCAGGTCCCAAGATGCCCATATGAGGACCTGAGTCACCAGGTCCAGGTGATGTCCCTGTGGGAACCAGTCACCCCGTCCAGGTGAGGCCCAGGTGGGACCACAGTCACCAGGTCCTGGTGAGGCCCAGGTATATAAGAGAGTATCCAGGTCCCAATGATGCCCAGGTAAGGACCAGAGTCAACAGGTCCAGGAGAGGCCCAAATATAGATCAGAGTCATTGTGTTCCAGGTGAGGCCAGAGGGAGTCCACAGGGAACAGATCCAGGAGAGCCCCATATGGGAACCAGAGCCACCAGATCCAGGTGAGGTCCAGGAGGGACCACAGTCACCAGGTCCAGGTGAGGCGCTGGTGGCAACATGATTCACCAAGTCCAGGTGAGGCCCACGTGGTGACCTGTCACCAGGGCCAGGTGCGGACAAGCTAAGGACCAGATTCACAAGGCCCAAGTGAAGCCCAAGGGGTGACCAGAGTCACTAGGTAAGGGTGAGGCCCAGAGGGGAACCAGAGTAACCAGTTTAGTTTGAGGCCCAAAATGGGACCAGAGATCCCTGGTCAAACTAGGCCCAGGTGTGGCATAGAGTATCCAGGTCCCAATGATGCCTGGGTGAGGACCAGAGTCACTATGGCCATGCAGGCTCAGATGGGGAACAGAATCACTAGGTCCTGGTGAGGCATAGAATAAGACCACAATCACCAGTATCAGGTGTGCCCCTATGGGAACCAGAGCCACTCTATCCAGCTGTGTCCCAGGTCCATGTGAGCCCCACGTCAGGACCAGATGCATCAGGTCGAATTAAGGCATAGTTCGGGACAAGAGTCACCAGGTCTGGGTGCGGGCTAGGTGGGGCAAGATTCAGCAGTTCTGAGTTAGGTCAAAGTGGGGACGAGAGACACCAGGTCCAGGTGAGGCCAAACTGAGGACCAGAGTCACCAGATCCAGGTGAGGTCCATGTTGGAAAGAGAGTCACCAGGTCCAGGAGAGGTCCAGGTGGGGACCAGAGTCACCAGATCCAGGTGAAGTCCAGGTGGGGACCACAGTCACCAGATCCATGTGAAACCCAGGTGGGGACCAGAGTCACTAGGTCCTGATTAGGCCCAGGTGAGGATCAGAGTTACCAGATACACGTGAGCCCTTGGCGGGGATCAGAGCCAAAAGGTCCACGTGAGCCCGGCTTGGGGAACATGGTCAACACGTCTACTTGAGGCCCAGGTGTGGAACACAGTAAGCAGGTCCAGGTGAGTCCCCGGTGTTGACAAGAGTCACCACGTCCAGTTGAGGCCCAATTGGGGACCAGGATCACCAGGTACAGGGGAGGCCCTTGAGAGAACCACAGTCAACATTCGAGGTGAGGCGCAGGTGGCAACCTGGGTCAGCAGGTCCAAGTCAGGCCAAAGTGGGGTTCACAGTCACTAGGGCACAGTGAGACCCAGAGGGGGACCAGAGTCACCTTGTCCAGGTGAGATCCAGTTGTGGAACAGAGTCACCGGGTCCCAATTTTGCCCAGTTGAGGACCATGGTCAACAGGGCCAGGTGAGGCCCAGATGGGGACCGGAGTCCCCAAATTCAGGTGAAGCCCAGGTGGGGACCACAGTCACCAGATCCAGGGTAGTCTCAAGTGGAGACCAGAATCACCAGGTACTGGTGAGGTGCAGGTGGCAACCACACTCACCAAGTCCGGGTGAGGCCCTGGTGGGGACCAGAGTCACGAGGTACATGAGAAGCTAGAAACACTGCAGCCACCAGGTCCACATGATGTCCATGTGGGAACGAGAATTACAAGTTACAAGTGAGGACTAGGTGGGGATCTGAGTCACCATGTCCAAGTGAGACCCTGGTGGGAACCAGTGTCACCATGTCCAAGTGTGGACCAGGTGAAGACGAGAGTTAATAGGTCCGGCCGTGTCACTGTTAGTGAACAGTGTAACCATATCCTGATGCTACTCAGGTGTGTACCAGATACAAGGTCCTGGTGAGTCCCAGTTGGGACCAGAGACATGAGGACCAGGTGAGGTACCGATGGAAACCACAGTCACCAGGTCAGGTGAGGCCATGCATAGGATCAGAGTCACCACTTACAGGTGAGGTCCAGGGGGAGCCAGAGTCACATGGCACAGAAGAGGCGAAAGTCAGGACCAGAGTCACCACGATCAGGTCAGTCCCACTGGGAATAGAGTAACCACGTCCCGATGATGCCCAGGTAGAACCACAGTTACCAGGTCCAGGGGTGGCCAACCTAAAGGCCATGCAGTGGAACCATGTCCCGATGAAGCCCAGGTAGGGAAGAGAGTCACCAAGTCCAAATGAGGCCCAGATGGAGCATATTCAATAGGTCCACGTGAGGCCCAGTTGAGGACCAGAGTCACCAGATCCAGGTGAAGCCAAGGTGGGGACCAGAGTCACTAGGTCCATATGAGGCCCAAGTCAGGACCAGTGTTACCAGGTACACGTGATGCCCCGGTGGGAATCAGAGGAAACAGGTCCATATGAGGCCGGCTTCGGTACCATGGTCAACAGGACTACTTGAGGCCCAGGTGTGGAACACAGTAACCAGGTCCAGGTGAGTCCCCGGTGGTGACAAGGGTCACCACGTCCAGGTGAGTCCCAGGGGGGGACGAAGATCACCAGGGACAGGGGAAGCCCTTGAATGAACCAGAGTCAACAGTTCGAGGTCAGGCGCAGGTGTCAACCTGGGTCAGCAGGTCCAAGTCAGGCCAAAGTCGGGTTCACAGTCACTAGGGCACGGTGAGACCCAGAGGGGGACCAGAGTCACCTGGACCAGGTGAGGTCCAGGGGTGGAACACAGTCACCGGGTCCCAATTTTGCCAGTTGAGGACCATGGTTCACAGGGCCAGGTGAGGCCCAGATTGGGGATCCTCAATCTGGATCAGATTCACCAGTTCCAGTTGAGGCTAAGAAGGAGTCCACAGCAATCATGTCCAGATTGACGCCTAGGTCGGGGGACCAGAGTCATCAGGACTAGTTGAGGCCAAAATGTGGAGCAAAGTTATCATGTCCAGGTGAGGCCCAGGTGGGGAACAGACTAACCATGTCCCATTGATGCCAGGTGGGAAAAGAGTCACAAGATCCAGACGAGACCTAAGTGAGGAGCAGATTCACCAGGTCCTGTTGAGGCCCAGTTGAGGACCAGTGTCCTCAGCTCCGGGTGAGTCCCAGAGGGGGACCAGAGTCACCCGGTTCTGGTGATATCCAGGTGGGGACCAGAGTCACCACGTCAGGGTGAGGACCATAATGGGACGAGAATCACTAGGTCCAGGTTAGGTCCCGATGTGGAACTGAGAAACCAGGTCCCATGATGCCCATATGAGGACCTGAGTCACCAGGTCCAGGTGAGGTCCCTGTGGGAACCAGTCACATCGTCCAGGTGAGGCCCAGGTGGGACCACAGTCACCAGTATCATGTGAGCCCCTTGTGGGAACCAGAGACAGTCTATCCAGCTGAGTCCCAGGTCCATGTGAGGCCAACGTGAGGAGCAGATTCATCAGGTCGAATTGAGGCAGAGCTGGGGACAAGAGTCTCCAGGTCTGCGTGCGGCCTAGGTGGGTCAAGATTCAGCAGTTCTGAGTTAGGTCAAAGTGGAGACGAGAGAAATCAGGTCCAGGTGAGGCCAAACTGAGGACCAGAGTCACCAGATCCAGGTGAGTTCCAGGTGGGGACCAGAGTCAACAGATCCAGGTGAAGCCCAGGTGGGGACCAGAGTCACTAGGTCCAGATGAGGCCCAGGTGAGGACCAGAGTTACCAGGTACACGTGAGGCCCCGGTGGGGATCAGAGGAAACAGGTCTATGTGAGGCCGACTTGGGGACCATGGTCAACAGGTCTACTTGAGGCCAAGGTGTGGAACACAGTAAGCAGGTCCTGGTGAGTCCCACGTGGTGACAAGGGTCACCACGTTCAGGTGGGGCCCAGTTGCGGACCAGGATCACCAGGTACAGGGGAGGCCCTTGAGAGAACCAGAGTCAACAGTTCGAGGTGAGGCGCAGGTGGCAACCTGGGTCAGCAGGTCCAAGTCAGGCCAAAGTGGGATACAAGGACACTAGGGGACGGTGAGACCCAGAGTGGGACCAGAGTCACCTTGTCCAGGTGAGGTCCAGTTGTGGAACACAGTCACCGGGTCCCATATTGCATGTTGAGTACCATGGTCAACAGGGGCAGATGAGGACCAGATGGGGACCGGAGTACCCAAATCCAGGTAAGCCCAGGTGGGGACCACAGTCACCAGATCCCGGGGAGTCTCAGGTGCAGACCAGAATCACCATGTCCAGGTGAGATGCAGGTGGCAACCACACTCACCAGGTCCCGGAGAGGCCCTGGCGGGGACCAGAGTAACGAGGTACATGAGAAGCTAGAAACACTGCAGCCACCAGGTCCACATGACGTCCATGTGGGAACGAGAATCACCAGTTACAGGTGAGGACCAGGTGGGATCTGAATCACCATGTCCAGGTGAGACCCTGGTGGGAACCAGTGTCACCATGTCCAGGTGTGGCCCAGGTGAAGACTAGAGTTAATAGGTCCGGCTGGGTCACTGTGAGTGAACAGTGTAACCATATCCTGATGGTACCCAGGTGGGTACCAGAGACACCAGGTCCTGGCGAGGCCCAGGTGGGACCAGAGACATGAGGTCCAGGTGAGGTCCCGATGGAAACCACAGTCACCAGGTCAGGTGAGGCCATGCTTAGGATCAGAGTCACCAGTTACAGGTGAGGCCCAGGTGGAGTCAGAGTCACCTGGTACAGAAGAGGTCAAAGTCAGGACCAAAGTCACCACGTCCAAATGAGGCCCAGATTGAGCATATTCACTAGGTCCAGGTGAGTCCCATTTGAGGACCAGAGTCACCAGATCTGGTTGAGGCCTATAGGGGTGCCAGAATCAGCTGGTCCAGGTGACATCCAGATGGGGACCAGAGTCACCAGGTCACGGTGAGGACAAGAGAGGTTCAAGAGTCATCATGTCCAGGTGAGGCTTAGGTGTGGAACAGAGTCACCAGGTACCAATGATGCCCATGGGAGGACCAGAGTCACCAGATCTGGGGGATGCACAGATAGGATCTTAGTCACCAGTTCCAGGTGAGGCCAAGAAAGTGTCCACAGCAATCAGGTCCAGGTGGGGATCAAAGTCACTAGGACTATGTGAGGCCCAGTAGGGACCAGATTCAGCAGGTCCAGGTGAGGCCCAGGTGGTTACCAGAGTCCCTGGGAGTGGGAGATGACCAGGTAAGGACCAGATTCATCAGGTCAAAGAGAGCCACGTGGGGACCTGAGTCACCAGGTATGGTTGAGGCCCTGGTGGCAACCCCACTCACCAGGTCCAGGTGAGGCCAACCGGCAGGCCAGAGTCACCAGATCCAGGTGAAGCCCTAGTGAGGACCAGAGTCACCATTTAAATGTGAGTCTACAAGAACACCACCGTCACCAGGTCCAGGTGTGGTTCATGTGGGAAAGAGAGTCACCAGGTCCAGGTGAGACCCAGGTGTGGACCAGTCACCAGGTCCAGATTGCGGCCTAGGTCGGGGGACCAAAATCATCAGGACCAGTTGAGGCCAAAGTGTGGAGCAATGTTATCATGTCCAGCTGAGGCCTACGTGGGGAACAGAGTAACCATGTCTCATTGATGCCAGGTGGGAAAAGAGTCACAAGGTCCAGAAGAGGCCTAAGTGAGGAGTAGATTCACCAGGTCCTGTTGAGGTCCGGTTGAGGACCAGTGTCCCCAGTTCCGGGTGAGTCCCACAGGGGACCAGAGTCACCCGGTTCTGGTGATATCCAGGTGGGGACAGAGTCAGCACGTCAGGGTGAGGCCCAGAGGGGGACGAGAATTACTAGTTCCAGGTGAGGCCCCAATGTGGAACTGCGAAACCAGTTCCCATGATGTCCATATGAGGCCCTGAGTCACCAGGTACAGGTGAGTTTCCTGTGGGAACCAGTCACCTCGTCCAGGTGAGGCCGAGGTGGGACCACAGTCAACAGGTCCAGGTGAGGCCCAGGTATATAAGAGAGTATCCAGGTCCCAATGATGCCCAGGTAAGGACCAGAGTCAATAGTTCCAGGAGAGGCCCAAATATGGATCAGAGTCATTGTGTTCTAGTTGAGGTCAGATGGAGACCACAGGAACCAGGAGCAGGAGAGCGCCATACGGGAACCAGAGCCACCAGATCCAGGTGAGGTCCGGGTGGGACCACAGTAACAAGGTCCCGGTGAGGCGCAGGTGGCAACAGGATTCACCAAGTACAGGTGAGGCCCAGGTGGCGACCAGTCACCAGATCCAGGTGAGGACCAGCTAAGGACCAGATTCAACAGGCCCAAGTGAAGCGCAAGGGGTAACCAGAGTCACCAGGTATGGGTGAGGCCCAGAGGGGGATCCAGAGTAACCAGTTTAGTTTGAGGCCCGGAATGCGACCAGAGGTCCCTGGTCAAAGTGAGGCCCAGGTGTGGAATAGAGTATCCAGGTCCCAATGATGCCTGGGTGAGGACCAGAGTCACTGGGGCCATGCAGGCCCAGATGGGGAACAGAATCATTAGGTCCTGGTGAGGCATAGAATAAGACCACAGTCAGCAGTATCAGGTGAGCCCTTTGTGTGAACCAGAGCCCCTCTATCCAGCTGAGTCCCAGGTCCATGTGAGGCCCACGTGAGGACCAGATTCATCAAGTCGAATTGAGGCATAGCTGGGGACAAGAGTCACCAGGTCTGGGTGCGGCCTAGGTGGGGCAAGATTCAGCAGTTCTGAGTTACGTCAAAATGGGGACGAGAGACACCAGGTCCAGATGAGGCCAAACTGAGGACCAGAATCACCAGATCCAGGTGAGGTCCATGTTGGAAAGAGAGTCAGCAGGTCCAGGAGAGGTCCAGGTGGGGACCAGAGTCACCAGATCCAGGTGAAATCCAGGTGGGGACCAGAGTCACCGGATCCAGGTGAAGCCCAGGGGGGACCAGAGTCACTAGGTCCAGATGAGGCCCAGGTGAGGACCAGAGTTACCAGGTACACGTGAGGCCCCGTTGGGCTTCAGAGGCAACAGTTCCATGTGAGGCCGGCTTGGGGACCATGGTCAACAGGTCGACTTGAGGCCCAGGTGTGGAACACAGTAACCAGGTCCAGGTGAGTCCCCGGTGGTGACAAGAGTCACCGCGTCCAGGTGAGGCCCAGGTGGGGACCAGGATCACCAGGTCCATGGGAGGACCTTGATAGAACCAGAGTCAACAGTTCGAGGTCTGGCGCAGGTGGCAAACAGGGTCAGCAGGTCCAAGTCTGTCGAAAGTGGGGTTCACAGTCACTAGGGCACGGTGAGACCCAGAGGGGGACCAGAGTCACCTTGTCCATGTGAGATCCAGTTGTGGAACAGAGTCACCGGTTCCCAATTTTGCCCAGTTGAGGACCATGGTCAACTGGGCCAGGTGAGGCCCAGATGGGGACCGGAGTCCCCAAATCCAGGTGATGCCCAGGTGGAACCGGAGTCATCAGATCCAGGGTAGTCTCAGGTGCAGACCAGAATCACCAGGTCCAGGTGAGGCCAACCTGCAGGCCAGAGTCACCGGATCCAGTTGAGGCCCTAGTGGGGACCGGAGTCACCAGGTAAATGTGAGTCTACAGGAAAACCACAGTCACCAGGTCCAGGTGTGGTTCATGTGGGAACGAGAGTCACCAAGTCCAGGTGAGACCCTGGTCGGGACCACAGTCACAAGGTCCAGATTGAGGCTTAGGTGGGGGGACCAGAGTCATCAGGACCAGTTGAGGCCAAAGTGTGGAGCAAAGTTATCATGTCGAGGGTAGGCTCATGTGGGGAACAGAGTAACCATGTCCCATTTATTCCAGGTGGGAAAAGAGTCACAATGTCCAGACGCGGCCTAAGTGAGGAGTAGATTCACCAGGTCCTGTTGAGGCCCAGTTGAGGACCAGTGTCCCCAGCTGCGGGTGCGTCCTTGAGGGGGACTAGAGTCACCCGGTCCTGGTGATATCCAGGTCGGGAGCAGAGTCACCACGTCAGGGTGTGGCCAAGAGCGGGAGGAGAATCACTAGGTCCAGGTGAGGACCCGATGTGGAACTGAGAAACCAACTCCCAAGATGCCCATATGAGGACATGAGTCACCAGGTCCAGGTGATGTCCGGGTGTGAACCAGTCACCTCGTCCAGGTGAGGCCCAGGTGGGACCACAGTCACCAGGTCCAGGTGAGGTCCAGGTATATAAGAGAGTATCCAGGTCCCAATGATGCCCAGGTAAAGACCAGAGTCAACAGGTCCAGGAGAGGCCCAAATATGGATCAGAGTCATTGTGTTCCAGGTGAGGCCAGATGGAGACCACAGGAACCAGGTCCAGGAGAGCCAATATGGGAACCAGAGCCAGCAGATCCAGGTGAGGTCCAGGTGGGACCACAGTCACAAGGTCCAGGTGAGGCGCAGGTGGCAACAGGATTCACCAAGTGCAGGTGAGGCCCAGGTGCCGAACAGTCACCAGATCCAGGTGCGGACCAGCTAAAGACCAAATTTAACAGGCCCAATGAAGCCAAGGGGTGACCACAGTCACCAGGTAAGGGTGAGGCCAGAGGGGGAACCAGAATAACCAGTTTAGTTTGAGGCCCAGAATGGGACCAGAGGTCTCTGGCCAAAGTGAGACCCAGGTGTGGAATAGAGTATCCAGGTCCCAATCATGCCCGGGTGAGGACCAGAGTCACTAGGTCCATGCAGGCCCAGATGGCGAACAGAATCACTAGGTACTAGTGAGGCACAGAATAAGACAACAGTCAGTAGTGTCAGGTGAGCCCCTTGTGGGAACCAGAGCCACTCTATCCAGCTGAGTCCCAGGTCCATGTGAGGCCCACGTAGGGCCAGATTCATCAAGTCGATTTGAGGCATAGATGGGGACAAGAGTCACCAGATCTGGGTGCGGCCTAAGTGGGGCAAGATTCAGCAGTTCTGAGTTACGTCAAAGTGGGGACAAGAGACACCAGGTACGGGTGATGCCAAACTGAGGAGCAGAGTCACCAGACCCAGGTGAGGTCCATGTTGGAAAGAGAGTCACCAGGTCCAGGAGAGGTCCAGGTTGGGACCAGAGTCCCCAGATACAGGTGAAGTCCAAGTGGGGACCAGAGTCACCAGATCCAGGTGAAGCCCAGGTGGGACCAGAGTCACTAGGTCCAGATGAGGCCCAGGTGAGGACCAGAGTTACCAGGTACACGTGAGGCTTCTGTGGGGATCAGAGGCAACAAGTCCATGTGAGGCCGGCTTGGGGACCGTGGTCAACAGGTCTACTTGAGGCCCAGGTGTGGAACACAGTAACCAGGTCCAGGTAAGTCCCCGGTGGTATCAAGAGTCACCAGGTCCAGGTGACGCCCAGGTGGGGACCAGGATCACCAGGTACAGGGGAGGCCTTTGAAAGAACCAGAGTCAACAGTTCGAGGTCAGGTGCAGGTGACAACCAGGGACAGAAGGTGCAAGTCGGGCCAAAGTGGGGTTCACAGTCACTAGGGCACGGTGAGACCCAGAGGGGGACCAGAGTCACCTGGTCCAGGTGAGGTCCAGTTGTGGAACACAGTCACCGGGTCCCAAATTTGCCCAGTTGAGGATCATGATCAACAGAGTCAGGAGTGCCCATATGGGGCCCAGAGTCCCCAAATCCAGGTGAAGCCCAGGTGGGGACCACAGTCACCAGATCAGGGTAGTCTCGTTTGCAGACCAGAATCACCAGGTCCAGGTGATGTGCAGGTGTCAACCACACTCACCTGGTCCCGGTGAGGCCCTGGTGGGGACTCGAGCCACGAGGTACATGGGTAGCTAGAAACACTGCAGCCACCAGGTCCACATGATGTCCATGTGGGAACGCGAATCACCAGTTACAGGTGAGGACCAGGTGGGGATCCGACCCACCATGCCCAGGTGAGACCCAGGTGAAGACCAGAGTTAATAGGTCCGGCTGGGTCACTGTTAGTGAACAGTGTAACCATATCCTGATGCTACCCATGTGGGTACCAGAGACACCATATCCTGGTGAGGCCCAGGTGGGCCCAGAGACACGAGGTCCAGATGAGGTCCCGATGGGAACCACAGTCACCACGTCAGGTGAGGCCATGCTTAGGATCAGAGTCAGCAGTTACAGGTGAGGCCCAGGTGGAGCCAGAGTCACCTGGTACAGAAGAGGCCAAAGTCAAGACCAGAGTTACCAGGATCAGGTCAGTCCCAGTGGGGAATAGAGTAACCATTTCAGGATGATGCCCAGGAAGAACCAGAGTCACCAGGTCCAGATGAGGCGCAGGTGGGGAACATATTCACTAGGTCCCTGTGAGGCCAAGTTGAGGACGAGAGTCACCAGGTCTAGTTGAGTCCTAGAGGGGTACCAGATTCACCTGGTCTTGGTGACATCAAGATGGGTACCAGAGTCTTCAGGTCAGGGTGAGGCCCAGAGTGGTTCCAGAGTCATCAAGTCCAGGTGAGGCTCAGGTGTGGAACAGAGTATCCAGGTACCAATGATGCCCAGGTGAGGACCAGAGTCAACAGGTCTGGGTGAGACGCAGATAGGATCAGAGACACCAGTTCCAGGTGAGGCCAAGAAACAGTCCAAAGCAATCAGGTACAGGTGGGGAACAAAGTCACCTGGACTGGGTGAGGCCCAGATGGGGACCAGATCCACCAGGTCCAGGTGAGCCCAGGTGGTGTCCAGAGTCCCCGAATCTGGGAGAGGAACAGGTAAGGACCAGATTCACCAGGTCCAAGAGTCTCACGTTGGGACCTGAGTCACCAAGTATGGGTGAGACCCAGGTGGCAACCCCACACACCAGGTCCAGGTTAGGGCAACCTTAAGGCCATGCAAAGCAACCATGTCCTGATGATGCCCAGGTAGGGACCAGAGTCACCAGGTCCAGATGAGGCGCAGGTGGGGAGCATGTTCACTAGGTCCCGGTGAGGCCCAGTTGAGGACCAGAGTCACCGGGTCAGGTTGAGGCCTAGAGGGGTACCAGTTTCACCTGGTCTAGGTGACATCCAGATGGGGACCAGTGTCACCATGTCAGGCTGAGGCCCAGAGGGGATCCAGAGTCATCATATCCAGGTGAGGCTCAGGTTGGAACAGAGTATCCATGTCATAATGGACCACAGGTGAGTACCAGAGTCACCAGTTCTGGGTGAGGCCCAGTTAGGATCAGAGTCACCAGTTTCAGGTGAGGCCAAGAAGGAGTCCACAGCAATCAGGCCCAGATGGGGAACAAAGTCACCAGGACTGGGTGAGGCCCAGATGGGGACCAGATTCACAGGCCCAGTTGATTCCCAGGTGGTGACCAGACTTACCAGTTCCGGGTGAGGACCAGGTAAGGGTCAGATTCACCAGGTCCAAGTGATGAGCACGTGGGGACCTGTGTCACCAGGTATGGGTGAGGCACTGGTGAAAACCCCACTAACCAGGTCCAGGTGAAGCCAACATGCAGGCCATGCAGAGGAACCATGTCCCAATGATGCCCATGTAGGGAATAGACTTACCGGGTCCAGGTGAGGCCAACCTGCATGCCATACAGAAAAACCATGTCCCGTTGATGCCCAGGTAGGGACCAGATTTACCAGTTCCAGGTGACGCCACCCTGCAGGCCATGCAGTGGAACCATGTCCCGATGATGCCCAGGTAGGGACCAGAGTCACCAGGTCCAAATGAGGCCTAGATGGAGCATATTCACTAGGTCCAGGTGAGGACCAGTTGAGGACCAGAGTCACCAGATCTCGTTGAGGCCTAGAGGGGAACCAGAATCACCTGGTCCAGGTGAAATCCAGATGGGGACCAGAATCACCAGGTAAGGGTGAGGCCCAGAGAGGTTCCAGAGTCATCATGTCCAGGTGAGGCTCAGGTGTGGAACAGAGTCACCAGGTACCAATGATGCCCAGGTGAGGACCAGAGTCAACAGGTCTGGGTAAGGCGCAGATAGGATCAGAGACACCGGTTCCAGGTGAGGCCAAGAAGGTGTCCACAGCAATCAGGTCCAGGTGGGGAACAAAGTCACCAGGACTGGGTGAGGCCCAGATGGGGACCACAATCACCAGGTCCAGGTGAGGCCCAGTTGGGGACCAGAGTACCCGGGTCTGGGAGAGGACCAGGCAAGCACCAGATTAACAGGTCCAAGAGGCCCACGTGGGGACCTGAGTCACCAGGTTTCGGTGAGGCCCAGGTGGCAACCCCCTCACCAGGTCCAAGTGAGGCGAACCTGCAGGCCAGAGTAAACAGATCCAGTTGAGGTCCTAGTGGCGACACGAGGCACCAGGTAAATGTGAGTCTACAAGAACACCACAGTCACCAGGTCCAGGTTTGGTTCATGTGGGAACGAGAGTCACCAGATCCAGGTGAGACCCAGGGGGGGACCACAGTCACCAGGTCCAGATTGAGGCCTAGGTGGGGGGACCAGAGTCATCAGGACCAGTTGAGCCCAAAGTGTGGAGCAAAGTTATCATGACCAGGTGAGGCCCAGATGGGGAACACAGTAACCATGTCCCATTGATGTCAGGTGGGAAAAGAGTCACAAGGTCCAGACGAGGTCTAAGTGAGGAGTAGATTCACCAGGTCCTGTTGAGGCCCAGCTGAGGACCAGTGTCCCCAGCTCCGGGTGTGTCACCCGGTTCTGGTGATATCCAGGTGGGGACCAGTGTCACAAGTCTGGGTGAAGCCCAGAGGGGGACGAGAATCACTAGGTCCAGGTGAGGCCCCGATGTGGAACTGTGAAACCAGGTCACAAGATGCCCATATGAGGACCTGAGTCACCAGGTCCAGGTGAGGTCCCTGAGGGAACCAGTCACCCCGTCCAGGTGAGGCCCAGGTGGGACCACAGTCACCAGGTCCTGGTGAGGCCGAGGTATATAAGAGAGTATCCAGGTCCCAATGATGCCCAGGTAAGGACCAGACTCAACAGGTCCAGGAGAGGCCCAAATATGGATCAGAGTCATTGTCTTCCAGGTGAGGCCAGATGGAGACCACAGGAACCAGGTCCAGGAGAGCCCCGTATGGGAACCAGAGCCACCAGATCCAGGTGAGGTCCAGGATGGACCACAGTCACAAGGTCCAGGTGAGGCGCAGGTGGCAACATGAATCACCAAGTCCAGGTGAGGCCCACGTGGTGACCTGTCACCAGATCCAGGTGCGGACCAGCTAAGGACCAGATTCACCAGGCCCAAGTGAAGCCCAAGGGGTGACCAGAGTCACCAGGTAAGGGTGAGGCCCCGAGGGGGAACCAGAGTAACCAGTTTAGTTTGTGGCCCAGAATGGGACCAGAGGTCCCTGGACAAAGTGAGGCCGAGGTGTGGAATAGAGTATCCAGGTCCCAATGATGCCTGGGTGAGGACCAGTGTCACTAGGGCCATGAAAGCCCAGATGGGGAACAGAATCACTAGGTCCTGGTGAGGTATAGAATAAGAACACAGTCACCAGTATCAGGTGAGCCCCTTGTGGGAACCAGAGCCACTCTATCCCGCTGAGTCCGAGGTCCATGTGAGGCCCACGTGAGGACCAGATTCATCATGTCGAATTGAGGCATAGCTGGGGACAAGAGTCATCAGGTCTGGGTGCGGCCTAGGTTGGGCAAGATTCAGCAGTTCTGAGTTAGGTCAAAGTGGGGACGAGAGACACCAGTCCAGGTGAGGCCAAACTGAGAAGGGTCACCAGATACAGGTGAGTTCCAGATGGGGACCAGAGTCACCAGATCCAGGTGAAGTCCAGGTGGGGACCAGAGTCACTAGGTGCAGATGGGGCCCAGGTGAGGACCAGAGTTACCAGGTCACGTGAGGCCCCGGTGGGGATCAGAGGCAACAGGTCCATGTGTGGCGAGCTTGGGAACCATGGTCAAGAAATGTACTTGAGGCCCAGGTGTGGAACACAGTAAGCAGGTCCAGGTGAGTCCCCGGTGGTGACTAGAGACACCAGGTGCAGGTGAGGGCCAGGTGGGCACCAGGATCACCAGGTACAGGGGAGGCCTTTGAAAGAACCAGAGTCAACAGTTCGAGGTCAGGCACAGGTGGCAACCAGGGTCAGCAGGTCGAAGTCAGGCCAAAGTGGGGTTCACAGTCACTAGGGCACGGTGAGACACAGAGGGGGACCAGAGTCACCTGGTCCAGGTGAGGTCCAGTTGTGGAAAACAGTCAGAAGGTCCCAATTTTTCCCAGTTGAGGACCATGATCAACAGGGCCAGGTGAGGCCCAGATGGGGACCGGAGTCCCCAAATCCAGGTGAAGCCCAGGTGGGGACCACAGTCACCAGATCCAGGGTAGTCTCAGGTGCAGACCAGAATCACCAGGTCCAGGTGAGGTGCAGGTGGCAACCACACTCACCAGGTCCCAGTGAGGCCCTGGTGTGGACCAGAGTCACGAGGTACATGAGAAGCTAGAAACACTGCAACCACCAGGTCCACATGATGTCCATGTGGGAACGAGAATCACCAGTTACAGGTGAGGACCAGGTGGGGAACCGACTCACCATGTCCAGGTGAGACCCAGGTGGGAACCAGTATCACCATGTCCTGCTGTGGCCCAGGTGAAGGCCAGAGATAATAGGTCCCGCTGGGTCACTGTTATTGAACAGTGTAACTATATCCTGATGCTACCGAGGTGGTTACCGAGACACCAGGTCCTGGTGAGGCCCAGTTGGGACCAGAGACATGAGGTCCAGGTGAGATCCCGATGGGAACCACAGTCACCAGGTCAGGTGAGGCCATGCTTAGGATCAGAGTCACCAGTTACAGGTGAGGACCAGGTGGAGCCAGAGTCACCTGGTAGAAAAAATGCCAAAGTTCGGAATAGTATTACCAGGATCAGGTCACTCCCAGTGGGGAATAGAGTAACCATGTCCCGATGATGCCCACGTAGAACCAGAGTCACCATGTCCAGATGAGGCGCAGTTGGGGAGCATATTCACTAGGTCCCGGTGAGGCCCAGTTGAGGACTAGAGTCACCAGGTTTGGTTGAGGCCCAGAGGCGTACCAGATTCACCTGGTCTAGGTGATATCCAGATGGGGACCAGAGTCACCATGTCAGAGGGAGGCCCAGAGTGGATCCAAAGTCATCATGTCCAGGTGAGGCTCAGGTGTGGAACAGAGTATCCAGGTCGTAATGATCCACAGGTGAGGACCAGAGTCAGCAGATCTGGGTGAGGCGTAGTTAGGATCAGAGTCACCAGTTCCAGGTGAGGGCAAGAAGGAGTCCACAGCAATCAGGTCCAGGTGGGGAACAAAGTCACCAGGACTGAATGAGGACCAGATGGGGACCAGAATCACCAGGCCCAGGTGATTCCCAGGTGGTGACCAGGTGACGAGTTACGGGTGAGGACCAGGTAAGGACCAGATACACCAGGTCCAAGTGAGACCCACGTGGGGACCTGTGTCACCAGGTATGGGTGAGGCCCAGGTGGCAACACCACTCACCAGGTCCAGGTGAGGCCAACCTGCAGGCCATGCAGAGGAACCATGTCCCGATGATGCCCAGGTAGGGACGAGAGATACCAGGTCCAGCTGAGGCCAACCTGCAGGCCATGCAGTGGAACCATGTCCCGATTGCCCAGGTAGGGACCAGAGTCACCAGGCCCAAATGAGGCCCAGATGGAGCATATTCACTAGGTCCAGGTGAGGCCCAGTTGAGGACCAGAGTCACCAGATCTGGTTGAGGCCTAGAGGGGTACCAGAATCACCTGGTCCAGGTGACATCCAGATGGGTCCAGGATCACCATGTCAGGGTGAGGCCCTGAGAGGTTCCAGAGTCATCATGTCCAGGTGAGGCTCAGGTATGGAACAGAGACACCAAGTACCAAAGATGCCCAGGTGAGGAACAGAGTCACCAGGTCTGGGTGACGCGCAGATAGGTTCAGAGTCCCCAGTTCCAGGTGAGGCCAAGAAAGAGTCCACAGCAATCAGGTCCAGGTGCGGAACAAAGTCACCAGGACCGGGTGAGGCCCAGATGGGGACCAGATTGACCAGGTCCAGGTGACGCCCAGGTGTTGACCAGAGTCCCCGGGTCTGCAAGAGGACCAGGTAAGTAATAGATTCACCAGGTCAAAGAGGCCCACGTGGAGACCTGAGTTACCAGGTATGGGTGAGGCCCAGGTGGCAACCCCACTCACCAGGTCAAGGTGAGGCCAACCTGCAGGCCAGAGTCTCCAGATCCAGGGGAGGCCCTAGTGGGGACCGGAGTCACCAGGTAAATGTGAGTCTACAAGAACACCACAGCACCAGGTCCAGGTGTGGTTCATGTGGGAACGAGAGTCACCAGGTCCAGGTGAGTTCCAGGTGGGGACCAGTCACCAGGTCCAGATTGAGGACTAGGTGGGGGACCAGGATCATCAGGACCAGCTGAGGCCAAAGTGTGGAGCAAAGTTATCATGTCCAGGTGAGGCCCAGGTGAGGAACAGAGTAACCTTGTCCCATTGATGCCAGGTGGGGAAAGAGTAACAAGGTCCAGCCGAGGCCTAAGTGAGGAGTAGATTCACCAGGTCCTGTTGAGGCCCAGTTGTGGACCGCTGGCCCCAGCTCCGGGTGAGTCCCAGAGGGGACCAGAGTCCCTCGGTTCTGGTGATAACCAGGTGAGGACCAGAGATACCACGTCAGGGTGAGCCCCAGAGGGAAATGAGAATCACTAGGTCCAAGTTAGGTCCCGATGTCGAACTGTGATACCAGGTCCCATGATGCCCATATGAGGACCTGAGTCACCAGGTCCAGGTGATGTCCCTGTGGGAACCAGTAACCCCGTCCAGGTGAGGCCCAGGTGGGACCACAGTCACCACGTCCAGGTGAGGCCCAGGTATATAAGAGAGTATCCAGGTCCCAATGATGCCCAGGTAAGGACCAGACTCAACAGGTCCAGGAGAGGCCCAAATATGGATCAGAGTCATTGTGTTCCAGGTGAGGCCAGATGGAGACACAGGAACCAGGTCCAGGAGAGCCCCATATGGGAACCAGAGCCACCAGATACAGGTGAGGTCCAGGAGGGACCACAGTCACAAGGTCCAAGTGAGGCGCAGGTGGCAACAAGATTCACCAAGTCCAGGAGAGGCCCACGTGGTGACCTGTCACCAGATCCAGGTGCGGACCAGCTAAGGACCAGATTCACCAGGCCCAAGTGAAGCCCAAGGGGTGACCAGAGTCACCAGGTAAGGGTGAGGCCCAGAGTGGGAACCAGAGTAACCAGTTTAGTTTGAGGCACAGAATGGACCAGATGTCCCTGGACAAAGTGAGGCCCAGCTGTGGAATAGAGTATCCAGGTCCCAATGATGCCTGGGTGAGGACCAGAGTCACTAGGGCCATGCAAGCCCAGATGGGGAACAGAATCACTAGATCCTGGTGAGGCATAGATTAGATCACAGTCAGCAGGATCACGTGAGACCCTTGTGGGACCCAGAGCCCCTCTATCCAGCTGAGTCCCAGGTCCATGTGAGGCCCACGTGAGGACCAGATTCATCAGGTCAAATTGAGGCATAGCTGGGGACAAGAGTCACCAGGTCTGGGTGCGGCCTAGGTGGGGCTAGATTCAGCAGTTCTGAATTACGTCAAAGTGGGGACAAGAGACACCA
Organism: Canis lupus baileyi; assembly: GCF_048164855.1. Classification (NCBI taxonomy): domain Eukaryota; kingdom Metazoa; phylum Chordata; class Mammalia; order Carnivora; family Canidae; genus Canis; species Canis lupus. The sequence continues at coordinate 29,392,518 of NC_132874.1, read as the reverse complement.
GGTCCAGGTGAGGTCAAACTGAGGACCAGAGTCACCAGATCCAGGTGAGGTCCATGTTGGAAAGAGAGTCACCAGGTCCAGGAGAGGTCCAGGTAGGGACCAGAATCACCAGATCCAGGTAAATTTCAGGTGGGGACCAGAGTCACCAGATCCAGGTGAAGTCCAGGTGGGGACCAGAGTCTCTAGGTGCAGGTGAGGCCCAGGTTAGTACCAGAGTTACCAGGTACACGTGAGGCCCCGGTGGGGATCAGAGTCAACAGGTCCATGTTAGGCGTTCTTGGGAACCATGGTCAAGAGGTGTACTTGAGGCCCAGGTGTGGAACACAGTAAGCAGGTCCAGGTGAGTCCCTGGTGTTGACAAGGGTGACCACGTCCAGGTGAGGCCCAGGTGGGCACCAGGATCACCAGGTACAGGGGAGGCCCTTGAAAGGACCAGAGTCAACAGTTCGAGGTCAGGCGCAGTTGGCAACCAGGTTCAGCAGTTCGAAGCCAAGCCAAAGTGGGGTTCACTGTCAATAGGGCACGGTGAGACCCAGAGGGGGACCAGAGTCACCTGTTCCCGGTGAGATCCAGTTGTGGAACACAGTCACAGGGTCCCAATTTTGCCCAGTTGTGGACCATGGTCAACAGGGCCAGGTGAGGCCCATATGGAGACTGGAGTCCCCAAATCCAGGTGAAGCCCAGGAGGGAACCACAGTCACCAGATCCAGGGTAGTCTCAGGTGCAGAACAAAATCACCAGGTCCAGGTGAGGTGCAGGTGGCAACCACACTCACCAGGTCCCGGTGAGGCCCTGGTGGGGAACAGAGTCACGAGGTACATGAGAAGCTAGAAACACTGCAGCCACCAGGTGAACATGATGTCCATGCTGGAATGAGAATCACCAGGTACAGGTGAGGACCAGGTAGGGATCCGGACTCACCATGTCCAGGTGAGACCCAGATGGGAACCAGTGTCACCATGTCCAGGTGTGGCCCAGGTGAAGACCAGAGTTAATAGGTCCGGCTGGGTCAATATGAGTGAACAGTGTAACCATATCCTGATGCTACACAGGTGGGTACCAGAGACACCAGCTCCTGGTGTGGCCCAGGTGGGACCAGAGACACGAGGTCCAGGTGAGGTCCCGACGGGAACCACAGTCACCAGGTCAGGTGAGGCCATGCTTAGAATCAGAGTTACCAGTTACAGGTGAGGCCCAGGTGGAGCCAGAGTCACCTGGTACAGAAGAGGCCAAAGTCAGGACCAGAGTTACCAGGATCAGGTCAGTCCCAGTGTGGAATAGAGTAACCATGTCCCGATGATGCCCAGGTAGAACCAGAGTTATCAGGTCCAGATGAGGTACAGGTGGGGAGCATATTCACTAGGTCCCGGTTAGGCCCAGTTGAGGACCAGAGTCACCAGGTCTAGTTGAGGCTTGGAGGGGTACCAGATTCACCTGGTCTAGGTGACATCCAGATGGGGACCAGAGTCACCATGTCAGGCTGAGGCCCAGAGGGGATCCAGAATCATCATGTCCAGGTGAGGCTCACGTGTGGAACAGAGTATCCAGGTCATAATGGTCCAAAGGTGAGGACCAGATTCACCAGAACTGGGTGAGGCCCAGTTAGGATCAGAGTCACTAGTTCCAGGTGAGGGCCTAGAAGGAGTACACAGCAATCAGGTCCAGGTGGGAACAAAGCACCTGGACTGGATGAGGCCTAATGGGGACCAGAATCACAATGTCCAGGTGATTCCCAGGTGAGGACCAGAGTTACCAGTTCCGGGTGAGGACAAGGGAAGGACCAGATTCACCAGGTCCACGTGAGGCCCACGTTGGGACCTGTGTCACCAGGCATGGGTGAGTCTCAGGTGACAACCCCACTCACTAGGTCCAAGTGAGGCCAACCTGCAGACCATGCCGAGGAACCATGTCCTGATGATGCCCAGGTGGGGTCTAGAGTTATCAGGTCCAGGTGAGGCACACCTGCAGGCCATGCAGTGGAACCATGTCCCGGTAATGCCGAGTTAGGGATCAGAATCACCATGTCCAGATGAGGTCCAGATGGAGCATATTCACTAGGTCTAGGTGAGGCCCAGTTGAGGACCAGAGCCACCAGATCTGGTTGAGCCCTATAAGGGTACCAGAATCACCTGGTTCAGGTGACATCGAGATGGGGACCAGAGTCACCAGGAAAGGGTGAGGCCCAGAGAGGTTCCAGAGTCATCATGTCCAAGTGAGGCTCAGGTGTGGAACAGAGTCACCAGGTACCAATGATGCCCAGTTGAGGACCAGATTCACCAGGTCTGGGTGACACGCAGATAGGATCAGAGTCACCAGTTCCAGGTGAGGCCAAGAAGGCGTCCACAGCAATCAGGTCCATGTGGGGAACAAAGTCACCAGGACTGGGTTAGGCCCAGATGGGGACCAGATTCACGAGATCCAGGTGAGGCCCAGGTGGTGACCAGAGTCCCCGGGTCTCGGAGAGGACCATTTAAGGACAAGATTCACCAGGTCCAAGAGTCCCACGTGTGGACCTGAGTCAACACGTATGGGTGCGGCCCATTTGGCCACCCCACTCACCAGGTCCAGGTGATGCCAACCTGCAGGTCAGAGTCACCAGATCCAGGTGAGGCCCTAGTGGGGACCGGAGTCACAGGTAAATGTGACTCTACAAGAACACCACAGTCAACAGGGCCAGGTGTGTTTCAAGTGGGAACGAGAGTCACCAGGTCCAGGTGAGACCCAGGTGGGGACCACACTCACCAGGTCCAGATTGAGGCCTAGGTGCGGGGACCAGAGTCATCACGACCAGTTGAGGGTAAAGTGTGGAGCAAAGTTATAATGTCCAGGTGAAGCCCATGTGGGCAACAGAGTAACCATGTCCCATTGATGCCACGTGGGAAAAGAGTCACAAGGTCCAGACGAGGCCTAAGTGAGGAGTAGATTCACCAGGTCCTGTTGAGGACCAGCTGAGGACTAGTGTCCCCAGCTCCGGGAGAGTCCCAGAGGGGGACCAGAGTCACCCGGTTCTGGTGATATCCAGGGGTGACCAGAGTCACCACGTCAGGGTGAGGCCCAGAGGGGACGAGAATCACTAGGTCCAGGTGAGGCCCCGATGTGGAACTGAGAAACCAGGTCGATAGATGCCCCTATGGGGACCTGAATCACCAGGTCCAGGTGAGGTCCCTGTGGGAACTAGTCACCTCGTCCAGGTGAGGCCCAGGTGGGACCACAGTCACCAGGTCCAGGTGAGGCAAGGTATATAAGAGAGTATCCAGGTCCCAGTGATGCCCAGGTAAGGACCAGCGTCATCAGGTCTAGGAGAGGCCCAAATATGAATCAGAGTCATTGTGTTCCAGGTGAGGCCAGATGGAGACAACACGGACCAGATTCAGGAGAGCCCCATATGGGAACCAGAGCAACCAGATCCAGGTGTGGTCCAGGTGGGACCACAGTCACAAGGTCCAGGTGAGGCGCAGGTGGCAACAGGATTCACCAAGTCCAGGTGAGGCCCAGGTGGCGACCAGTCACCCGATCCAGGTGCGGACCAGCTAAGGACCAGATTCACCAGGCCCAAGTGAATCCCAAGGGGTGACCAGAGTCACCAGGTAAGTTTGAGGCCCAGAGGGGGAACCAGAGTAAGCAGTTTAGTTTGAGGCCCAGAATGTGATCAGAATTCCCTTGGCAGTGTGAGGCCCAGGTGTGGAATAGAGTATCCAGGTCCCAATGATGCCTGGGTGAGGACCAGAGTCACAAGGGCCATGCAGGCCCAGATGGGGAACAGAATCACTAGGTCCTGGTGAGGCATAGAATAAGACCACAGTCACCAGTATCAGGTGAGCCCCTGAGGGAACCAGAGTCACTCTACTCAGCTGAGTCCCAGGTCCATGTGAGGCCCACGTGAGGACCAGATTCATCAGGTCGAATTGAGGCATAGCTGGGGACAAGAGTCACCAGGTCTGGGTGCGGCCTAGGTGGGGCAAGATTCAGCAGTTCTGAGTTAGATCAAAGTGGGGACGAGAGACACCAGGTCCATGTGAGGCCAAACTGAGTATCAGAGTCACCAGTTCCAGTTGAGGTCCATGTTGGAAACAGAGTCACCAGGTCCAGGAGAGGTCCAGAAGCAGACCAGAGTCCCCAGACCCAGGTGAAGTCCAGGTGGGGACCAGAGTCAACAGATCCAGATGAAGCCCAGGTTGGCACCAGACTCACTAGGTCCAAATGAGGCCCAGGTGAGGACCAGAGTTACCAGGTACACGTAAGGCCCCGGTGGGAATCAGAGGCAAGAAGTCCATGTGAGCCCGGCTTGGGGACCATGGTCAACAGGTCTACTTGAGGCCCATGTGTGGAACACAGGAACCAGGTCCAGGTGAGTCCCCGGTGGTGACAAGGGTCACCAGGTCCAGGTGAGACCCAGGTGGGGACCAGGATCACCAGGTACAGGGAGGCCCTTGAAAGAACCAGAGTCAACAGTTCGAGGTCAGGCACAGGTGGCAACCAAGGTCAGCAGGTCCAAGTCAGGCCAAAGTGGGGTTCAGAGTCATTAGGGTACGGTGAGACCCGGAGGCGGACCAGAGTCACGTGCTCCAGGTGAGGTCCAGTTGTGGAACAAAGTCACCGGGTCCCAATTCTGCAGAGTTGAGGACCATGGTCAACAGGGCCAGGTGTGGCCCAGATGGGGACCACAGTCCCCAAATCCAGGTGAAGCCCAGGTGGAGACCACAGTCACCAGATCCAGGGTTGTCTCAGGTGCAGACCAGAATCCCCAGGTCCATGTGAGGTGCAGGTGACAACCACACTCACCAGGTCCCGGTGAGGCCCTGGTGGGAACCAGAGTCACGAGGTACATGAGAAGCTAGAAACACTGAAGCCACCAGATCCACATGATGTCCATGTGGGAACGAGAGTCACCAGTTACAGGCGAGGACCAGGTGGGGATCCGACTCACAATGTCCAGGTGAGACCCAGGTGGGAACCAGTGTCACCATGTCCAGGTGTGGCCCAGGTGAAGACCAGAGACAATAGGTCTGGCTGGGTCACTGATAGTGAACAGTGTAATCATATCCTGATGCTACCCAGGTGGTAACCAGAGACACAAGGTCCTGGTGAGGCCCAGGTGGGACCAGAGACATGAGGTCCAGGTGAGATCCCGATGGAAACCACAGTCACCAGGTCAGGTGAGGCCATGCTTAGGATCAGAGTCACCAGTTACCGGTGAGGCCCAGGTGGAGCCAGAGACACCAGGTCCAGATGAGGCGAAGGTGGGGAGCATATTCACTACGTCCCGTTGAGGCCCAGTAGAGGACCAGAGTCACCAGGTCTAGTTGAGGCCTAGAGGGGTACCAGGTTCACCTGGTCTAGGTACCTTCCAGATGGGGACCAGAGACACCATGTCAGGGAGAGGGCCAGAGGGGATCCAGAGTCATCGTGTCCAGGTGAGGCTCACGTGTGGAAGAGAGTATCCAGGTCATAATGGTCCACAGGTGAGGACCAGAGTCAACACATCTGAGTGATGCCCTGTTAGGATCAGAGTCAACAGTTCCAGGTGAGGCTAAGAAGGAGTCCACAACAATCAGGTCCAGGTGGGTAAAAAAGTCACGAGGACTGGATGAGGCCCAGATGGGGACACAGATTCACCAAGTCCAGGTGATTCCCAGGTGGTGACCAGAGTTACCAGATTCACCAGGTCCAGGTGATTCCCAGGTGTTGCCCAGAATTACCAGATACAACAGGTCCAAGTGAGGCCCACGTAGGGGCCTGTGTCACCAGGTATGGGTGAGGCCCAAGTGGCATGCCCACTCACCGGGTCCAGGTGAGGCCTACCTGCAGGCCATGCAAAGTAACCGAGTCCCGATAATGCCAAGGTAGGGACCAGAGTTACCAGGTCCAGGGGAGGCCAACCTGTAGGCCATGCAGTGGAACCAGGTCCCCATGATGCCCAGGTAGGGACCAGAGTAACCTGGTCCAAATGAGGCCAAGATGGGGCATATTCACTAAGTCCAGCCGAGGCCCAGTTGAGGACCAGAGACACCAGATCTGGTTGAGGCCTAGAGGGGTACCAGAATCACCTCTTCCAGGTGACATCCAGATGGGGACCAGAGTCACCAGGTCAGGGTGAGGCCCAAAGGGGTTCCAGAATCATCATGTCCAGGTGAGGCTCAGGTGTTGAACAGAGTCACCAGGTACCAATGATGCCCAGATGAGGACCAGAGTCACCAGGCCTGAGTCACGCGCAGAGAGGATAAGAGTCACCAGTTCCAGGTGAGGCCAAGAAAGAGTCCAAAGCAATCAGGTCCAGGTGGGGAACAAAGTCACCAAGACCGGGTGAGGCCCAGATGGGGAAGAGATTCACCAGGTCCAGGTGAGGCCCAGGTGGTGACCAGAAACCGCGGGTCTGGGAGAGGACCATGTAAGGACCAGATTCACCAGTTCCAAGAGGACCACGTGGGTTCCTGAGTCACCAGGTATGGGTGAAGCTCAGGTGCAACCCCACTCACCAGGTCCAGGTGAGGCCAACCTGCAGGCCACAGTCAGCAGATCCAGGTGAGGCCCTAGTGGGGACTGGTGTCACCAGGTAAATGTGAGTCTACAAGAACACCACAGTCACCAGGTCCAGGTGTGGTTCATGTGGGAACGAGAGTCACCAGGTCCAGGTGAGACCCAGTTGGGGACCACAGTCACAAGGTCCAGATTGAGGCCTAGGTGGTGGGACGAGAGTTATCAGGAGCAGTTGAGGCCAAAGTGTGGATCAAAGTTATCATGTTTAGGTGAGGCCCATGTGGGGAACAGAGTATCCATGTCCCATTGATGCCAGGTGGGAAAAGAGTCACAAGGTCCAGACGAGGCCTAAGTGAGGAGTAGATTCACCAGGTCCTGTTGAGGAACAGCTGAGGACCAGTGTCCCCAGCTCCGGGTGAGTCCCAGAGGGGGACCAGAGTCACCCGGTTCTGGTGATATCAAGGTGGGGACCAGAGTCACCACGTCAGTGTGAGGCCCAGAGGGGGACTCGAATCACTAGGTCCAGGTGAGGCCCCGATGTGGAACTGAGAAACCAGGTCCCATGATGCCCATATGAGGACCTGAGTCACCAGGTCCAGGTGAGGTCGCTGTGGGAACCAGTCACCTCATCCAGGTGAGGTCGAGGTGGGACCACAGTCACAAGGTTCAGGTGATGCGCAGGTGGCAACAGGATTCACCAAGACCAGGTGAGTCCCAAGTGGCGACCAGTCACCATATCAAGGTGCGGAACAGAAGAACCAGATTCTCCAAGCCCAAGTGAAGTCCAACGAGTGACCAGAGTCACCAGGTCAGGGTGAGGCCCAGTTGGGACCAGAGACATGAGGTCCAGTTGAGGCCCCGATGGGAAACACAGTCCCAGGTCCATGTGAGGCCAAACTGAGTACCAGAGTCACCAGATCCAGGTGAGGTCCATGTTGGAAAGAGAGTCACCAGGTCCAGGAGAGGTCCAGAAGGGGACCAGAGTCACCAGATGCAGGTGAAGTCCAGGTGGGGACCAGAGTCACCAGATGCAGGTGAAGCCCCGGTGGGCACAGAGTCACTAGGTCCAGATGAGGCCCAGGTGAGGACCAGAGTTACCAGGTACACGTGAGGCTCCGGTGGGGATCAGAGGCAACAGGTCCATGTGAGGCCGGCTTGGGGACCATGGTCAACAAGTCTACTTGAGGCCCAAATGTGGAACACAGTAAGCAGGTATAGGTGAGTACGCGGTATGACATGAGTTACCACGTCCAGGTGAGGCCCAGGTGGGGACCAGGATCACAAGATACAGGGTAGGCCCTTGAAAGTACCAGAGTCAACAGCTCGAGGTCAGGCGCAGGTGGCAACCAGGGTCAGCAGGTCCAAGTCAGGCCAAAGTGGGTTTCACAGTCACTAGGGTACGGTGAGACCCAGAGGTTGATCAGAATCACCTGGTCTAGGTGACGTCCAGTTGTGGAACACAGTCACCGCGTCCCAATTTTGCGCAGTTGAGGACCATGGTCAACAGGGCCAGGTGAGGCCCAGATGGAGACCGGAGTCCCCAAAGCGGTTGAAGCCCAGGTGGGGACCACAGTCACCAGATCCAGGGTAGTCTCAGGTGCAGACCAGAATGACCAGGTCCACTTGAGGTGCAGGTGGCAACCACACTCACCAGGTCCCTGTGAGGCCCTGGTGTGGACCAGAGTCACGAGGTACATGAGAAGCTAGAAACACTGCAACCACCAGGTCCACATGATGTCCATGTGGGAACGAGAATCACCAGTTACAGGTGAGGATCAGGCAGGGATCTGAATCACATGTCCACGTGAGACCCAAGAGGGAACCAGTGCCACCATGTCCAGGTGTGGCCCAGGTGAAGACCAGAGTTAATAGGTCCGGCTGGGTCACTGTTAGTGAAGAGTGTAACCATATCCTGATGCTACCCAGGTGGGTACCAGAGACACCAAGTCCTGGTGAGGCCCAGGTGGAACCAGAGACCTGAGGTCCAGGTGAGGTCCCGATGGGAACCACAGTCACCAGGTCAGGTGAGGCCATGCTTAGGATCAGAGTCACCAGTTACAGGTGAGGCCCAGGTGGAGCCAGAGTCACCTGGTACAGAAGAGGCTAAAGTCAGGACCAGAGTTACCAGGATCAGGTCAGTCCCAGTGGGGAACAGAGTAACTATGTTCCGATGATGCCCAGGTAGGCCCAGCGTCACCAGGTCCAGATGAGGCGCAGGTGGGGACTAGAGTTACCAGGTCCAGGTGAGGCCAAACTGCAGGCCATGCAGTGGAACCATGTCCCGATAATGCCCAGGTAGGGACCAGAATCACCAGGTCCAATGAGGCCCAGATGGAGCATATTCACTAGGTCCAGGTGAGGTCCAGTGGAAGACCAGAGTCACCAGACTTTGTTGAGGTCTAGAGGGGTACGAGAATCACCTGGTACAGGTGACTTCCAGATGGGGACCAGAGTCACCAGGTCAGGATGAGTCCCAGAGAGGTTCCAGAGTCATCATGTCCAGGTGAGGCTCAGGTGTGGAACAGAGTCACCAGGTACCAAAAATGCCCAGGTGAGGACCAGCGTCACCAGGTCTCGGTGACGGGCAGATAGGAGCAGAGTCACCAGTTCCAGGTGAGGCGAAGAAAGAGTCCACAGCAATGAGATACAGATGGGGAACAAAGTCAAAAGGCCTGGGTGAGGCCCAGATGGGGATCAGATTCACCATGTCCAGGTAGGCTCAGGTGGTGACCAGAGACCCCGGGGCTGGGAGACGACCAGGTATGGACCAGATACCAGGTCCAAGAGGCCTACGAGGGGACCTGACTCACCAGGGATGGGTGAGGCCCAGGTGGCAACCCCACTCACCATGTCCAGGTGAGGCCAACCTGCATGCCAAAGTCACCAGATCCACGTGAGGCCCTAGTCGGCACCGGAGAAGGCAGGTAAAAGTGAGTCTACAAGAACACCACAGTCACCAGGTCCAGGTGTGGTTCATGTGGGAACGAGAGTCACCAGTTCCAGGTGAGACCCAGGTGGGGACGACAGTCAACAGGTTCAGATTGAGGCCTAGGTTGGGGGACGAGAATCATCAAGACCAGTTGAGGCCAAAGTGTGCAGCAAAGTTATCATGTCCAGGTGAGGCCCAGATGGGGAACAGAGTAACCATATCCCAATAATGCCAGGTGGGAAAATAGTCACAAGGTCCAGACGAGGCCTAAGTTTGGAGTAGATTCACCAGGTCCTGTTGAGGCTCAGCTGAGGACCAGTGTCCCCAGCTCCGGGTGTGTCACCCGGTTCTGGTGATATCCAGGTGGGGACCAGTGTCACAAGTCAGGGTGAGGCCCAGTGGGGGACGAGAATCACTAGGTCCAGGAGAGGCCCCAATGTGGAACTGTGAATCCAGGTCCCAAGATTCCCATATGAGGACCTGCGTCACCAGGTCGAGGTGATGTCCCTGTGGGAACCAGTCACCCCGTCCAGGTGAGGCCCGGGTGGGACCACAGTCACCAGGTCCTGGTGAGGCCCAGGTACATAAGAGAGTATCCAGGTCCCAATGATGCCCAGGTAAGGACTAGAGTCAACAGGTCCAGGAGAGGCCCAAATATGGATCAGAGTCATTGTGTTCCAGGTGAGGCCAGATGGAGACCACAGGAACCAGGTCCAGGAGAGCCCCATATGGGAACCAGAGCCACCAGATCCAGGTGAGGTCCAGGAGGGACCACAGTCACAAGGTCCAGGTGAGGCGCAGGTGGCAACAGGATTCACCAAGTCCAGGTGAGGCCCACGTGGTGACCTGTCACCAGATCCAGGTGCGGACCAGATAAGAACCAGATTCACCAGGCCCAAGTGAAACCCAAGGGGTTACCAGATTTTCCAGGTAAGGGTGAGGCCCCGAGTGGGAACCAGAGTAACCAGTTTAGTTTGAGGCCCAGATTGGGACCAGAGGTCCCTGGACAAAGTGATGCCTAGGTGTGGAATAGAGTATCCAGGTCCCAATGATGCCTGGGTGAGGACCAGAGTCACTAGGTCCATGAAAGCCCAGATGGGGAACAGAATCACTAGGTCCTGGTGAGGCATAGAATAAGAACACAGTCACCAGTATCAGGTGAGCCCCTTGTGGGAACCAGAGCCACTCTATCCCGCTGAGTCCCAGGTCCATGTGAGGCCCACGTGAGGACCAGATTCATCAGGTCGAATTGAGGCATCGCTGGGGACAAGAGTCATCAGGTCTAGGTGCGGCCTAGGTGGGGCAAGATTCAGCATTCTGAGCTGGGTCAAAGTGGGGACGATAGACACCAGTCCAGGTGAGGACAAACTGAGACCAGAGTCACCAGATACAGGTGAGTTCCAGATGGGGACCAGAGTCACCAGGTTAGGGTGAGGCCCAGAGAGGTTCCAAAGTCATCATGTCCAGGTGAGGACCAGAGTCACCAGGTCTGGGTGATGCGCAGATAGGATCAGAGTCACCAGTTCCAGGTGAGGCCAAGAAAGAGTCCACAGCAATCAGTTCCAGGTGGGGAACAATGTCACCAGGACTGGATGACGCCCAGATGGGTACCAGAAACACCAGGCCCAGGTGATTCCCAGGTGGTGACCAGAGTTACGAGTTCCGGGTGAGAACAAGGTAAGGACCAGATTCACCCGTTCCAAGTGAGGCCCACGTGGGGACCTGTGTCACCAGGCATGGGTGAGGCACAGGTGACAACCCCACTCACCAGGTCCAGGTGATGCCAACCTGCAGGCCATGCAGAGGAACCATGTCCTGATGATGCATAGGTAGGGACTAGAATTACCAGGTGCAGGTGATGCCAACCTGCAAGGCATGTGTGGAACCATGTCCTGATAATGCCCAGGTAGGGACCAGAGTTACAATGTCCAAGTGAGGCCAACCTGCAGGCCATGCTGTGGAACCATATCCCTATGATGCCCAAGTAGGGACCAGAGTCACCAGGTCCAAATGAGGCCAAGATGTATCATTTTCACTAGGTCCACATGAGGCCCAGTTGAGGACTCGAGTCACCATATCTGGTTGAGGCCTAGAGGGGTACCAGAATCCCCTGGTCCAGGTGACATCCAGATGGGGACCAGAGTTACCAGGTCAGGGTGAGGCCCAGAGAGGTTCCAGAGTCATCATGTCCAAGTGAGGCTCAGGTCTCGAACAGAGTCACCAGGTACAAATGATGCCCAGGTGAGGACCAGAGTCACCCATTCTGGGTGACGAGCAGATAGGATCAGAGTCACCAGTTCCAGGTGAGGCCAAGAAAGAATCCACAGCAATCAGGTACCGGTGGGTAACAAAGCCACCAGGACTGGGTGAGGCCCAGATGGGGAAAATATTCAACAGGTCCAAATGATTCCCAGGTGGTGACCAGAGTCCCCGGGTCTTGGAGTGAACCAGGTAAGGACCAGATTCACCAGGTCCAAGAGGCCCACGTGGGGACAGAGTCACCAGGTATGGGTGAGGCCCATGTGGCAACCACACTCACCAGGTCCAGGTGAGGCCAACTTGCAGGCCATGCAGTGGAACCATGTCCCGATGATGCCCAGGTAGGGACCAGAGTCACCAGGTCCAAATGAGGCTCAGATGGAGCATATTCACTACGTCCAGGTGAGGCCCAGTTGAGGACCAGTGTCACCAGACGTGGTTGAGGCCTAGAGGGGTACCAGAATCACCTGGTCCAGGTGCCATCCAGATGGGTCCAGAGTCACCAGGTCAGGGTGATGCCCAGAGAGGTTCCAGAGTCATCATGTCCAGGTGAGGCTCAGGTGTGGAACAGAGTATCCAGGTCATAATGGTCCACAGGTGAGGACCATGGTCACCAGATCTGGGTAAGGCCCAGTTAGGATCAGAGTCACCAGTTCAGTTGAGGCCAAGAGGAGTCCACAGCAATCAGGTCCAGGTGGGGAAGAAAGTCAACAGGACTGGGTGAGGCCCAGAGGGGAACCAGATTCAACAGGTCCAGGTGATTCCCAGGTGGTGACCAGGGTTACCAGGTGCGGGTGAGGAACAAGTAAGGACCAGATTCACCAGGTCCAAGTGAGGCCCACGTGGGGACCTGTGTCACCAGGAATGGGTGAGCCCCAGGTGGCAACCCCACTCACTAGGTCCACGTGAGGCCAACCTGGATGCCATGCAGACGAACCGTGTCCCGGTGATGCCCAGGTAGGGACCAGAGTTACCAGGTCCAGCTGAGGCCAACCTGCAGGCCATGCAGTGGATCCATGTCCCGATGATGCCCAGGTAGGGACCAGAGTCACCAGGTCCAACTGTGGCCCAGATGGAGCATATTCACTAGGTCCAAGTGCGGCCCAGTTGAGGACCAGTGTCCCCATACCTGGTTGAGGCCTAGAGGGGTCCCAGTCACCTGTTCCAGGTGAAATCCAGATGGAGACCAGAGTCACCAGGTCAGGGTTAGGCCCTGAGTGGTTCCAGAGTCATCATGTCCAGGTGAGGCTCAGGTCTCGAACAGAGTCACCAGGTACCAATGATGCCCAGGTGAGGACCAGAGTGACCAGTCTGGGTGACGCGCAGATAGGATCAGAGTCACCAGGTCCAGGTGAGGCCAAGAAAGAGTCCACAGCAATCAGGTCCAGGTGGGGAACAAAGTCACCAGGATTGGGTGAGGACCAGATGGGGACCAGATTCATTCATTAGGTCCAGGTGAGGCCCAGGTGGTGACCAGAGTCCCAGGGTCTTGGAGAGAACCAGGTACGGACCAGATTCACCAGGTCCAAGAAGCCCACGTGGGGACCTGAGTCACCAGGTATGGGTGATGCCCAGGTGGCAACCCCACTCACCAGGTCCAGGTGAGGCCAACCTGCAGGCCACAGTCAGCAGATCCAGGTGATGCCCTAGTGGGGACAGGAGTCACCAGGTAAATGTGAGTCTACAAGAACACCATAGACACCAGGTCCAGGTGTGGTTCATGTGGGAACGAGAGTCACCAGGTCCAGGTGAGACCCAGGTGGGGACCACAGTCACCAGGTCCAGATTGAGGACAAGGTGGGGCGACCAGTGTCATCAGAAGCAGTTGAGGCCAAAGTGTGGAGCAAAGTTATCATATCCAGGTGAGGCCCAGTTGTGGAACAGAGTAACAATGTCCCATTGTTGCCAGGTGCGAAAAGAGTCACAAGGTCCAGACGAGGCCTAAGTGAGGAGTAGATTCACTAGGTCCTGTTGAGGCCCAGTTGAAGACTAGTGTCCCCAGCTCAGGGGGAGTCCCAGAGGGGACCAGAGGCACCCGGTTCTGGTGATATCCAGGTGGGGACCAGAGTCACCACGTCAGAGTGAGGCCCAGAGGAGGACGAGTATCACTAGGTCCAGATGAAGCCCCGATGTGTAACTAAGAAACCAGGTCCCATGATGCCCATATGAGGACCTGAGTCACCAGGTGCAGATGAGGTCCCTGTGGGAACCAGTCACCTCCTCCAGGTGAGGCCCAAGTGGGACCACAGTCACCAGTTCCAGATGAGGCCCAGGTATATAAGAGAGTATCCAGGTCCCAATGATGCCTACGTAAGGACCTGAGTCAACAGGTCCAGGAGAGGCCCAAATATGGATCAGAGACATTGTGTTCCAGGTGAGGCCAGATGGAGACCACAGGAATCAGGTCTTGGAGAGCCCCATATGGGAACCAGAGACAGCAGATCCAGGTGAGGTCCAGGTGGGACCACAGTCAGAAGGTCCAGGTGAGGCGCAGGTGGCAACAGGATTCACCAAGTCCAGGTGAGGCCCAGGTGGCGACCAGTCACCAGATGCAGGTGAGTACCAGCCAAGGACCAGATTCACCAGGACCAGGTGAAGCCCAAGGTGTGACCAGCGTCACCAGGTAAAGGTGAGGCCCAGAGGGGGAACCAGAGTAACCAGTTTAGTTTGAGGCACAAAATGGGACCAGAGGTCCCTGGTCAGAGTGAGGCCCAGGTGTGGAATAGAGTATCCAGGTCCCAATGATGCCTGGGTGAGGACCAGAGTCACTAGGGCCATGCAGGCCCAGATGAGGAACAGAATCACTTGGTCTGGTGAGGCATGGAATAAGACCACATTCAGCAGTGTCAGGTGAGCCCCTTGTGGGAACCAGAGCCACTCTATCCAGCTGTGTCCCAGGTCCTTGTGAGGCCCACGTGATGATCAGATTCATCAGGTTGAATTGAGGCATAGATGGGGAAAAGAGTCACCAGGTCTGGGTGCGGCCTAGGTGGGACAAGATTCAGCAGTACTGAGTTAGGACCAAGTGGGGACGAGAGATACCAGGTCCATGTGAGGCCAAACTGAGGACCAGAGTCACCAGATCCAGGTGAGGTTCATGTTGGAAAGAGAGTCACCAGGTCCAGGAGAGGTCCAGGTGGGTACTAGAGTCACCAGATCCAGGTGAAGTCCAGGTGGGGACCAGAGTCATCAGATCCAAGTGAAGCCCAGGTGGGGACTAGAGTCACTAGGTCCAGATGAGGCCCAGGTGAGTACCAGTGTTACCAGTACACGTGAGGCCCCGGTGGGGATCAGAGGCAACAGGTCCATGTGAGGTCGGCTTGGGGACCATGGTCAACAGGTCTACTTGAGGCCCATGTGTGGAACACAATAAACAGGTCCAGGTGAGTCCCCGGTGGTGACAAGAGTCACCAGGTCCAGGTGAGACCCAGGTGGGGACCAGGATCAGCAGGTACAGGGGAGGCCCTTGAAAGAAACAGAGTCAACAGTTCGAGGTCAGGCACAGTTGGCAACCAAGGTCAGCAGGTCCAAGTCAGGCCAAAGTGGGGTTCAGAGTCATTAGTGCACGGTGAGACCCGGGGGGGGGAACCAGAGTCACCCGATTCTGGTGATATCAGGTGGGTACCAGAGTCACCACGTCAGGGTGAGGCCCAGAGGGGGACAAAAATCACTAGCTCCAGGTGAGGCCCCGATGTGGAACAGAGAAACCAGGTCCCATGATGCCCATATGAGGACCTGAGTCACCAGGTCCAGGTGAGGTCCCTGTGGGAACCAGTCACCTCGTCCAGGTGAGGTCCAGGTGGGCCCACTGTCGCAAGGTCCAGGTGAGGCGCAGGTGGCAACAGGATTCACTAAGTCCAGGTGAGGCCAAGGTGGCGACCAGTCACCAGATCCAGGTGCGGAACAGCTAAGGACCAGATTCTCCAGGCCCAAGTTAAGCCCAACGGGTGACCAGAGTCACCAGGTCAGGGTGAGGGCCAGAGGGGGAACCAGAGTAACCAGTTTAGTTTGAGGCCCAGAATGGGACCAGAGGTCCCTGGTCAAATTGAGGCCCAGGTGTGGATTAGAGTATCCAGGTCCCAGTGACGCCTGGGTGAGGACCAGAGGCACTAGGGCCATGCAGGCCCAGATTTGGAACAGAATCACTAGGTCCTGGTGAGGCATAGAATAAGACCACATTCAGCAGTATCAGGTGAGCCCCTTGTGGGAACCAGAGCCACTCTATCCAGCTGAGTCCCAGGTCCATGTGAAGCCCACGTGAGGACCAGATTCATCAGGTCGAATTGAGGCATAGCTGGGGACAAGAGTCACCAGGTCTGGGTGCGGCCTGGGTGGGGCAAGATTCGGCAGTTCTGAGTTAGGTCAAAGTGGGACGAGAGACACCAGGTCCAGGTGAGGCCAAACTGAGTACCAGATTCACCACATTCAGGTGAGGTCCATGTTGGAAAGAGAGTCACCAGGTCCAGGAGAGGTCCATGTGGGGACCAGAGTCACTAGATCCAGGTGAAGTCCAGGTGGGGACCAGAGTCACCAGATCAAGGTGAAGCCCAGGTGGGGACCAGAGTCACTAGGTGCAGATGAGGCCCAGGTGAGGACCAGAGTTACCAGGTACACGTGAGGCCCCGGTTGGGATCAGAGGCAACAGGTTCATGTGAGGCCGGCTTGGGGACCATGGTCAACAGGTCTATTGAGGCCCAGGTGTGAAACACAGTAAGCAGGTCCAAGTGAGTCCCCGGTGGTGACAAGAGTCACCACTTCCAGGTGAGGTCCAGGTGGGGACCAGGATCACCAGGTACAGGGGAGACCATTGAAAGAACCAGAGTCAACAGTTCGAGTTCAGGCGCAGGTGGCAACCAGGGTCAGCAGGTCCAAGTCAAGCCAAAGGGGACTTCACAGTCACTAGGGCACGGTGAGACCCAGTGGGGGAGCATAGTCACCTGGTCCAGGTGAGGTTCAGTTGTGGAACACAGTCACCAGGTCCCAATTTTGCCCAGTTGAGGACCATGGTCAACAGGGCCAGGTGAGGCCCAGATGGGGACCGGAGTCCCCAAATCCAGGTGAAGCCCAGGTGGGGACCACAGTCACCAGATCCAGGGTAGTCTCAGGTGCAGACCAGAATCACCAGGTCCAGGTGTGGTGCAGGTGGCAACCAAACTCACCAGGTCCCGGTAAGGCACTGGTGGGATACATGAGAAGTCAAGAGGTACATGAGAAGCTAGAAACACATGGGATCCCTGGGTGGCGCAGCGGTTTGGCGCCTGCCTTTGGACCAGGGCGCGATCCTGGAGACCCGGGATCGAATCCCACGTCGGGCTCCCGGTGCATGGAGCCTGCTTCTCCCTCTGCCTGTGTCTCTGCCTCTCTCTCTCTCTGTGACTATCATAAATAAATACAAATTAAAAAAAAAGATGCTAGAAACACTGCGGCCAACAGGTCCACATGATCTCCAAGTGGGAACGAGAATCACCAGTTACAGGTGAGGACCAGGTGGGGATCCGACTAACCATGTCCAGGTGAGACCCACGTGGGAAACAGTGTCAGCATGTCCAGGTGTGGCCCAGGTGAAGACCAGAGTTAATAGGTCCGGCTGGGTCACTGTTAGTGAACAGTATAACCATATCCTGATGCTACCCAGGTGGGTAGCAGAGACACCAGGTCCTGGTGAGGCCCAAGTTGGACCAGATACATGAGGTCCAGGTGAGGCCCCGATGGGAACCACAGTCACCCGGTCAGGTGAGGCCATGCTTAGGATCAGAGTCACCAGTT